>NC_090725.1:78411638-78434138 GCF_036898095.1 Palaemon carinicauda
AGTGTGAATCTCCAACAAAGACCCAGTGTTCTTGACTTGTCTTCATGGAAGAAATGGAAGAATTGGTCTCATCCCAGGAAACACTGAAATCAAGAGTAATTTTTCATTACTGAAATGCTGTAAACTGGTAAAATAGTCAGTAGTGATAAACACATATAAACACACACACACATATAAATATAATATATATATATATATATATATATATATATATATATATATATATATATATATATATATATTATATATATATATATATATATATATATATATATATAAATGCTGTTAACTGGTAAAATAGTCAGTAGTGATAAACACATATAAACACACACACACATATAAATATATACATACATATATATATATATATATATATATATATATATATATATATACATAAATAAAATGCTGTTAACTGGTAAAATAGTCAGTAGTGATAAACACATATAAACACACACACATATAAATATATACACACATATATATATATATATATATATATATATATATATATATATATATATATATATATATGTATATATGATAATCAACACAACACTGTGCTCAAATAGAAAGAAATTTCTACCTCATACTGGGATCAAACCGTAGTCTCTTGAAATGGAAGGCAAGGTCGCTACTAATTACGCCACCAGAGACTCAAAAAAAAAAGTCAGAACCTAAGAACTATCTACGTTTCAGAATTAACCTGGCGAGACATCAATCTCATACTAGCTAATTTTCCCAAACTTGCTGTAATGAACTGGACTAGTTTGATGATGATGCTGCTGATGATGATAATGATGATGATGATAATGATATATATATATATATATACATATATATATATATATATATATATATATATATATATATGTATATATACACATATATATGTATATACACACACACACACACACACATATATATATATGTATATATACACATATATATATGTATATATATACACACATATATATATATATATATATATATATATATATATATATGTATATATATATATATATGTATATGTATGTATATATATATATATATATATATATATATATAAAAAATTATGTATGTGTGTATGTATGGTTTTCCTTATTAAAGCGGGGGAATATTTCCTGAGTAAGAAAGCTCATCAGTCAATATCATATTCATCATTCACCAGCAGGATTTTATATAAATCTCACCAGTTCGTGTAGTTAAACTTCTTCATCATTAGTTACCTTATTAGCTGCGCCTCCTTGAACACCCTACATATTTTGCACTATTCACCCACAACTTTCACATACTTCTTTCCAATCAATTTCTCATTGAATTTATTCAGTCCTATCTATTAGGCATCCTGTCCTCACATCTAATGCTTCACTAAAAAACACTTTTTTTTTTTTTTTTTATGAACCAACAGCCATTTATTATTTACTCACAAATTAATCACTTTGAATTAATCTGATCCATTCTTTCCCTTTTGCTAAACTTTGCACTCCATTCTCTACTTATTGCTACATTTTCTACAATATCAATTCTTTTTTAAGCAGGCAGTTCATCTCAAAAGTTTCAACAATTTCTCTATCATTTCCTCAACTCAAATTAGCATATCAACCATTTTATTCATTCCCATTTTGTCTTCCATAGACAATTCAAATCCCTTACTATTGATGCATGTACAGAGGATGGAACAGGACAGATGGCCAAAGATAGTGCTTCATGGTCAAGTGACCGGAAATAGACCGAGAGGACGACCAAGAGATACATGGGTGAAAACCTTCAAGAAACCAAATAGAGGCGAGACATTTCAGCAGCTGGCACAGATGGCATTGGATAGGAGTCTCTGGAGAGAATGGCGATATCAGATGCAGGACCCAACCCGGAGAATTCCGAACGGGATTTAGTGATAGTGAGTGTGACTATTGATGCAAATGACTTCATACAGGATATCTGACTCGCCTTTGCCCATCTTACCATCATGTTATATTTACTTCCCTCAGATACTTATAGGAATCAACAACTTCAATTCTTACAATCTATATTCCTGGTTTCCATTTGCCATCATTCCGTCACTGTTGCTTACATGTACTCAAATTTCTCATCACGGAAATTCATTCAAAATCTTCTTCCCTCTGCAGGTATCAACAACCCAACGTCCATTCGCACCATAGTTAGAAAAGCATGGTGCTATAAGCACATGGGCTTCAACAGGGAAATATAGCCCAGTGAGGAAAGGAAATAGGGAGAATAAATAAACTACAAGAGAAGTAGTAACAATCAAAATAACATATTTTAAAATCATTAACAACATTAAATTAGATATATCATATATAAACCATAAAATCTTCATAGAAATAAAAGGAAGAGAAACAAGATAGAACGGCGTGCCCGAGTGTACCCTCAAGTAAGAGAACTCTAACCCATGACAGTGAAAGACCATGGTACAGAGGCTATGACACTCTCGAGGACTAGAGAGCAATGGCTTGATTTTGAAGTGTTCTTCTCCTAGAAGAGCTGCTTACTATAACTAAATAGTACCCTCTACACCCACCCAACGTCCATTCGCACCATACTTCTATCGTGCAACTTTGCATTTATGTGCACTGTCTATTCTCTGACTTATTGCATCACTTGTCTATGAGGATGTCAAATAGCCATGGAGATTACAAACCTTCGTCTCATATATTCTCTGTCATATTGCATCACTTGCCTATGAGGATGTCAAATAGCCATGGAGATTACAAACCTTCGTCTCATATATTCTCTGACTTATTGCATCACTTGCCTAAGAGGATGTCAAATAGCCATGGAGATTACAAACCTTCGTCTCATATATTCTCTGTCATATTGCATCACTTGTCTAAGAGGATGTCAAATAGCCATGGAGATTACAAACCTTCGTCTCATATATTCTCTGTCATATTGCATCACTTGCCTAAGAGGATGTCAAATAGCCATGGAGATTACAAACCTTCGTCTCATATATTCTCTGACTTATTGCATCACTTGCCTAAGAGGATGTCAAATAGCCATGGAGATTACAAACCTTCGTCTCATATATTCTCTGTCATATTGCATCACTTGCCTAAGAGGATGTCAAATAGCCATGGAGATTACAAACCTTCGTCTCATATATTCTCTGACTTATTGCATCACTTGCCTAAGAGGATGTCAAATAGCCATGGAGATTACAAACCTTCGTCTCATATATTCTCTGACTTATTGCATCACTTGCCTAAGAGGATGTCAAATAGCCATGGAGATTACAAACCTTCGTCTCATATATTCTCTGTCATATTGCATCACTTGCCTAAGAGGATGTCAAATAGCCATGGAGATTACAAACCTTCGTCTCATATATTCTCTGTCATATTGCATCACTTGCCTAAGAGGATGTCAAATAGCCATGGAGATTACAAACCTTCGTCTCATATATTCTCTGTCATATTGCATCACTTGTCTAAGAGGATGTCAAATAGCCATGGAGATTACAAACCTTCGTCTCATATATTCTCTGTCATATTGCATCACTTGCCTATGAGGATGTCAAATAGCCATGGAGATTACAAACCTTCGTCTCATATATTCTCTGTCATATTGCATCACTTGCCTATGAGGATGTCAAATAGCCATGGAGATTACAAACCTTCGTCTCATATATTCTCTGTCATATTGCATCACTTGCCTAAGAGGATGTCAAATAGCCATGGAGATTACAAACCTTCGTCTCATATATTCTCTGTCATATTGCATCACTTGCCTAAGAGGATGTCAAATAGCCATGGAGATTACAAACCTTCGTCTCATATATTCTCTGTCATATTGCATCACTTGCCTAAGAGGATGTCAAATAGCCATGGAGATTACAAACCTTCGTCTCATATATTCTCTGTCATATTGCATCACTTGCCTAAGAGGATGTCAAATAGCCATGGAGATTACAAACCTTCGTCTCATATATTCTCTGTCATATTGCATCACTTGCCTATGAGGATGTCAAATAGCCATGGAGATTACAAACCTTCGTCTCATATATTCTCTGTCATATTGCATCACTTGCCTAAGAGGATGTCAAATAGCCATGGAGATTACAAACCTTCGTCTCATATATTCTCTGACTTATTGCATCACTTGCCTAAGAGGATGTCAAATAGCCATGGAGATTACAAACCTTCGTCTCATATATTCTCTGTCATATTGCATCACTTGCCTAAGAGGATGTCAAATAGCCATGGAGATTACAAACCTTCGTCTCATATATTCTCTGTCATATTGCATCACTTGCCTAAGAGGATGTCAAATAGCCATGGAGATTACAAACCTTCGTCTCATATATTCTCTGACTTATTGCATCACTTGCCTATGAGGATGTCAAATAGCCATGGAGATTACAAACCTTCGTCTCATATATTCTCTGTCATATTGCATCACTTGCCTATGAGGATGTCAAATAGCCATGGAGATTACAAACCTTCGTCTCATATATTCTCTGTCATATTGCATCACTTGCCTATGAGGATGTCAAATAGCCATGGAGATTACAAACCTTCGTCTCATATATTCTCTGTCATATTGCATCACTTGCCTATGAGGATGTCAAATAGCCATGGAGATTACAAACCTTCGTCTCATATATTCTCTGTCATATTGCATCACTTGCCTAAGAGGATGTCAAATAGCCATGGAGATTACAAACCTTCGTCTCATATATTCTCTGTCATATTGCATCACTTGCCTAAGAGGATGTCAAATAGCCATGGAGATTACAAACCTTCGTCTCATATATTCTCTGTCATATTGCATCACTTGCCTAAGAGGATGTCAAATAGCCATGGAGATTACAAACCTTCGTCTCATATATTCTCTGTCATATTGCATCACTTGCCTAAGAGGATGTCAAATAGCCATGGAGATTACAAACCTTCGTCTCATATATTCTCTGACTTATTGCATCACTTGCCTATGAGGATGTCAAATAGCCATGGAGATTACAAACCTTCGTCTCATATATTCTCTGTCATATTGCATCACTTGCCTATGAGGATGTCAAATAGCCATGGAGATTACAAACCTTCGTCTCATATATTCTCTGTCATATTGCATCACTTGCCTAAGAGGATGTCAAATAGCCATGGAGATTACAAACCTTCGTTTCATATATTCTCTGACTTATTGCATCACTTGTCTATGAGGATGTCAAATAGCCATGGAGATTACAAACCTTCGTCTCAGACAGCATTTACTCAATTGCATATTCACTCTAAAATAAGGAGAAAAAAAAAATCCGTCATAAAAACTTTTGTTAGTTCTCAATAAGATAAACTATATTTTATGAAAACCTTCAACATTGCCTCTTTGCTAATTCTACCATAAGTTTTTTTTCTAGGTCATGAATGCTACGTATAGATTCTGCCCTTTGAAACTCCTCATACGACTTTTTCCTAACAAAATCTTGATCTACACACCATTTTTATTGAGACTCGCACTGTTCTTCCCCTATCCATTTTTTCACTTTCCCAATAAAGGTCCCACAATTTGGGTTCCGGACCAAAGTTCCTATAGAAAACGTCGTATGGCAATAATTTGCATGATAAAGTACGCAAGATAGAAATTCGTCAAGTGAAAAGTTCGTCTGCGAATGTTCGTACGTAACTGCTTTTACGCAAATATTCGTAGGGTGTACAAATATTCGTAGGGATAAAGTTTGTTTGAAAAAGTACGTACGCAAAAGATCGTATAGTAAGAAGATATGCAAAATATTCCATTTTTCCCCGCCTCTCATAAATCCAATTCTTTTCTTTTAGTAAAGACCAAGTTCCTCGTCTTCATTATGCCCAAAACATTTTCATTTTAACTTCATTAACAAATCTAGACTGTTCTCTCAAGTTTAATCAATCTTGAGGGTACTGCTGACTTTTAAATTTTGACGACTACACCAGTGGGTCTCAATCTTTCTAACTAACAGAACCCCTTTGCTTTTGCTGGTACTCGCTGTAACCTTCTGTGACCCCCTCACTCAATATAAGTGGAGGCTACTGTTCTACGGACATACCTACATGTAACTATATAAAAGTGAAGTTTAGTATGTTTTCATCATCAAAATTCATGCCTTATACAGTGTGATGGGTGAGTTTCTTTATGGGATCAGCCACCATCAAAATATGGAACTGTGTTAACTGCAGAAGCATATCAGGTACTGCACCCAACTCGCTTCATTGTTTGCTTTTGGTTACAATACAACAGAAGGAATCTGCTTCAAACATTAATGTTGCTGCAAAGGACATAAGATGTTTCAATGCACCTTTTGCAAATTCCGGGTGCTCAGGCAATAGGTTTGACTAGTAAAGAAAGGAGAACGTTTCTGTTGCAAGTTCTGAATCATATACTTTAATGTACTATCAATCAGTTTTATGGATTTTTTGTTCAGGGAAAAAAGGAAAAAGTTTTTTCTTTACACAGCCAATTCAGAAATTATTCATAAGAAAAAAGACTCAACATTGTCTTGAACTTTCAAAATACATATATTTGAACCCTGCAATTAAAAATGAACAATATATATATATATATATATATATATATATATATATATATATATATATATATATATATATATATATATATATATATATATATATATATATGTGCAATATAGGCCAACTTGCCCACCCAGACTTCAAGACCAAACGGAGTTGACAAATTAGAATTGTCTTCCCTGAGAAATACCTTTAATGTTGTTTCTCAATTCATATACAGTACACAAAAGAATTTTACTGCGGAATAGCTAACGCATCTCTGAATGGAGTAGCAGAGTTCTGTGAGTGGAAGCCATCTCATGACCTTCGCTTCTTCACTCATTGAGATCACTTGGCACTTTTGTAGAGCTAACGCCTCTCTGTGAAAGCAGCAGTGTCTATCCACAGCAGGTGTAACATTTTTAAGAGACCAATAACACCCTTTCCTTGGCTTGTTATTGCCTTTGCACCAACAATGTAGACAACTAAGCATAAGTCGCAGCTAAGATAATTTTTTTTGCTGAAGAAAGTATCCAAGATCTTAAATATGTCCTCACTTCTTCTTGACGTTTCGATAGATTGGGATAACAGCAGATCTTCGCACACAAAAACATCTGAAATATATCGTCTACACCAGTGCTTCCCAACCTGGGGGAAATTTCCCCCTGGGGGGAAATTTGAAGCTTCCAGGGGGAAATAATTACACTACCTACTAACTAAAACAAGCGGAAAATTTCCTCATAGTACGTGCGGCAATTTGTTTTTAGCTATTCAATTGTGATATGATCATATCATTTCTCACTGACATGATATTCAAGGGGAGAATTGGAGTCTCATGCCCATTTCTGAGGCAGGCGAGTCGGCATGAGGGCTGGGCGGGGCATGAATAGGGAAATCTGGATGGTTGAACTGGGTGCAGGGGGGAAATGACAGAAAAAAGGTTGGGAACCACTGGTCTACACACTAGGAGGAAAGCCAGACCTGCAATATCTGTGGATTAATCAAGTTGAATGCTGAACCCCACAAAACATGCCGGTCATTTTTTTACCTCATGTTAACGCAGTTCCGGTAGGCCCTGCTGCTGCCTCCGATGCCTTAGATGACCGCGGAGGTAGCAGCAGTAGGGGATTCAGCATTATGAAGCTTCATCTGTGGTGGATAATGTGGGAGAGTGGGCTGTGGCACCCTAGCAGTACCAGCTGAACTCGGTTGAGTTCCTTGTTAGGCTGGGAGGAACGTAGAGAGTAGAGGTCCCCTTTTTGTTTTGTTTCATTTGTTGATGTCGGCTACCCCCCCCAAAAAAAAATTGGGGGAAGTGCCTTGGTATATGATGCTAACGTTTAATAATTCCTAATAAAGCCATTACAGTTCCCATTTCCTTTGATTGTCTCTTCTAATCTGGAAGCTAAATTGATAAGAGGCGTGGTCCTGACAAAGATCAGAGAAGCAAAGGAGGATCTTTAAATATCAAACAGGCAATGAAATGAAGGATTTCAACATAACTCTTTTTCACTAATAATACCTAAAAAAAGCTCTTGAAGAATATCACTTGTTAACCGAATTTAGTTACAGAAAACGAAACAACTCTCACCAAAAACAAGTATGTTTTCAATATTGACTCATTTTGAGCATATCCAGATGAAACTTTAAGTACAAAGTTTATTTCTATTTTCATAATTTTTCTTATGGAATAATGTCAAGTAGCCTAATACTAAACACTTAAAGGTTTTAAAGGTCGCTCATGAATGGCAGAGGCAAGGGACAGTGACATTGCCCTAGCAATCAGGACAATGCCCTAGAGACTGACCATATATTATATGATCAGCGCCCAAGCCTCCTCTCCACCCAAGCTAGGACCAGGGAGGGCCAGGCAGTGGCTGCTGATGACTCAGCAGACAGACCTATAGGCTCCCCTAAACCCCCCAAACTTAGCTCACAAGGATGGTAAGGTTGCAGACACTAATGGCACTAACGAGTCTGACCGGGACTCGAACCCCCGACTGGGAAACACCAGGCAGAGACGTTACCGATCAGGTCATTGATAAAGATCAATGATGAAGCATGTTCAATTATAGTAAACTCAATTTTCGAAAACGCTCAACTAGACTACCTGTGTGTATCATCAATTAAGTCAGATGAAAGGCCGAAGGACGAAACAGACTTTTGAGTAGTAACTCCTGCAGTTTTGAAAATAAAAGAAGATCGGAACTTCAAACAACCTGTCAAGACCAAGGAATGTTGCAATGGGCGAGTCTTGTCAAGTTGGATTCTACTGTATTCTTCGGTCAGTGAGGAGAGAAGCTCTAGTGAAAGAAATACGATGGTAAATGATGGGGAAGCGGTCTCTCTCTCTCTCTCTCTCTCTCTCTCTCTCTCTCTCTCTCTCTCTCTCTCTCTCTCTCTCTCTCTATATACATATATATATATATAATATATTTAGTTAATATATATATATATTTATATATATATTATATATATATATATATATATATATATATTTATATATATTATATATATATATATATATATATATATATATATATATACATACATATACCAAGGCACTTCCCCCAATTTTTGGGGGTAGCCAACATCAACAAATGAAACAAAAACAAAAAAGGGGACCTCTACTCTCTACGTTCCTCCCAGCCTAACAAGGTACTCATCCGAGTTCAGCTGGTACTGCTAGGGTGCCACAGCCCACCCTCCCCCAATATCCACCACAGATGAAGCTTCATAATGCTGAATCCCCTACTGTTGCTACCTCATATATATATATATATATATATATATATATATATATATATATATATATATATATATATATATATGTATATATATTTAAATATGGTGAGGGGGTAGATGGAGTTGGTTTGGGCATGCTCTTCACACTGCACAAGAGAGATTGGCTCACCAAGCTTTCAACTGGGATCCACAAAGCAGTAGAAGATTTGGAAGACCCAGGCTGTGAAGCGTGAAGTAGATGATGATGAATGGAGAAGTACTGATTTAAAAGCTCAAGCTAGAGACGACGGGTGAAATCTAACAGTGACCCTTTGCGTCATTAAACGTAGGAGATGATGATGATGATGATTCTTTAAACACAGAAATATAAATGAGTTTATATATGCATGTATATAAATGTATGTATGGATGTATGTATATATATATATATATATATATATATATATATATATATATGAATGATAAATATTTGCTCATTTAGATGCGTTTTTCATATTTCAAATAAGCCATATATATATATATATACATATATACACACACACACACACACATATATATATATATATATATATATATTAATAAATATGGCTTACTTCAAATTATATATATATATATATATATATATATATATATATATATATATATATATATATATATATATACATCATCATCATCATCATCATCACCACCACCATCTCCTGCTACACTTATTGACGTAAAGGGTCTCGGTTAGATCAACATTTCTCCACATATAATCTCCTACTTCTGGCTTCATAGTCCTCACCATGTAGGCCTGGGTCTTCAAACTCTCCTAGTGCCTTCTGGAGCCCAATTAAACGTTTAGTGAGCTAATCTCTCTTGGGGAGTGCAAAGAGCACGATCAAATCCTATCCAAGTACCCCTCAACATGATTTCCCCAAAAAATGGCATTCAAGTAATTTCTCTAATAGTTTCATAGCTAATCCTGTCCTGCCATTCCATTCCCAATATTCTTCTGAGGGGTTTGTTCTCAAATATACACTATTGGATATTGTTTCATTGTCATACCAAGACTCAGGTTCATAAAGTGACACCTGATAAACTGGTATAAATAGCCTGAATCTTAAAAGTAATTTCAGGCGATTCGATTTCCAAATTTTATCTAACGTAGCCATTGTCTGTTTAGCTTTTTTAAATCTTTCGTTAAACTCCAATTCTAAAGACCCTGTATTAGAAATCATGGTTCCTAAAGATCTAAATCCACCTCAATAATCCTTTCTCCTTCCAATGATATTTCATCTTACATTGCACGTTCCGTTCTCATCATCTGTGCCTTTCTTCTATTTATCTTGAGCCCAACCTCATGTGATATTTCATGCATTCTGGTAAGTATGCTTTGCAAGCCCTGTGGTGTTTTGCTAATAAGGACAGCGACATCAGCATACTCTACACCCGCTAATTCCATGTTGCCAATCCAGTCCCATCCTTCTCTACCATCCCCAACTGTTCTATGCACTGCAAAACCCATGAGTAAAATAAACAACATAGGTGACAAAACAATTCCTTGAAGTACTTCACTGCTCACTGGAAATTTCCTTGATAGGCCTCCATTAGCAATAATTTTCCACTTGCAATGCTCATGGACAGACCTAATCAAATTCACATATTTATGAGGAACACAAATAATAAAATAGGTTTCTCCACAAAATTGGTCGGTGCATAATATCACAGGCTTTTTCATAGTCCACAAATGCCATAAAAAGTGGATTTCTATTTTCTACGCATTGCTGTACAAAGTGTCCTTAAATGGAAATTTGTTCAGTACAACTACCTTTTCAGAATCCTACTATTTCATCTCTTAGCTTTTCATCAACCATTCTCTCTAGTCTCTTTAGAATGACCTTACTGTATATTTTCATGATGACTGACTTAATTGTGAGGCCTTTGTAATCATCGCAATCAGTCAGGTATCTTTTTTGTCATTTCTCCAACACGCCTGGCTTGTAAGTATTCTGGGAGTCACTTAATTTTCGGCCAAAATAAACTAAGCAGTTATTCCATCGTAGCCAGGGGCTTTACTTCCCCCGAGTTGATTAATGATAGCTTCAACTTCAATCACGTTGAATTCCTTCATGGGCACATTAAGGTCTTCATCAGCTTCAGTTATATCAATCAAATTATTCCCTTCATATCTCCTATTCATGACTTCACTAAAGTATTCCATCTAACGTTGCCTTTCTTTATCATCTGTTGTGACAACATAATCATCTCTTTTTTTATGGATATATGCTTCTTTTTTGCCCCAGTGGAGATTTCATTGATAATTCTATGAGAAACTCTTACACAGTAGCCACTCCCTGAATTCATATCTTCATCCTGCTTTCCTGTCTAAATATTCTCTCCAGTCATTCTTGACTTTTCTTTTAACCTAACTATCAATACTGGAATACTTAGCATGCTCTACCTTGTAATTTTCAATACTTCCTAGGAAACATTCAGCAACAGATTCCTATTTTTGTCTTCTTTTTATAATATCCCAAGTGTCCCAAAACTTCACTTCCAACTGACTGAACTTTTTTTAATTTCTATTTTAATTTCACACAATTCATCATTAATTATCTTCTTTTTGTCTCTTAAAGTCTCTAAGACTGCGAATTCATTCGTACATTCAATGGCAAATGTTCCTCTGTGCTCATCATCTAGAATCTTAGTTGTATCAAACCTAGGTATTTTATCTACATTTCTGTAGGGTGCTTTCAGTTTTAATTTGTGTGTGGCAATGAGGAGCTGGTGATCACTAACTACACCTGCACCTCTTTAGCTTATTACATTTCTCAGTCCTCCTTCTGTCTTTATCATTGGTTATGTGGTCTATTATATTTTTATAATTGGTGAAGTCCATATATGTATGCGAATGTCTTTGTGCTGGAAAAAGAGTACCTACAATAAAAAGATTCTTTGTTGAACAAAACCTTATACAATGTGCTCCATTTGCATTTGCAACTTCACATTTTCCAATATCTTGATTATTCCTTCGAACTTTAGCATTGAAGTTATCTATTACAATTTTCATATTTCTCTCTAGGATCTCATCTATTACACACAGCAACTCTTCATGGTATTCATCTTTCCTTGCTTTAGGGGAATCTTTTGTTGGTGCTTAGCAAACTATAATGCTGCTTTGATTTCATCTTTACAAGTAACACTCTACTTTATACAGCTTTCCATTCTGTTAATGCCTTTCCTGCGTTTGGTGTCATTGTCATTCCTACCCCTTACCTTCCAACTCCATCTGTTCTTCCTAAGTAGATATATACAGTATATATATATATATATATATATATATATATATATATATATATATATATATATATATATATATATATATATATGCCTTTGTCTAAGATTTCTTTACCAATCCCAATATGTTTCACTTAGGGCCAAGATGTCCAAACTATATTACATACATTCATTCTCCACTTCCAGTAACTTCCCAATTTGATTCATGGTTCTAACATTCTAATTACCAATTTTCAAATTTCTTTAGTATCAATAAACAAGGAGATTTTCAGTACCCCTCTATGCCCGGGTCTGGTTACTATTCTGTTATTTTCTCTTTCTATAGACTGACTAAACCCATAGAGGATTCGTCGGCTAAATTTATCAAATGATAGCCAGTTGCCTATGATGTGCAGTGCCTATCTAGCTAAAGCAAGTAACCCATGCTGGTCCATACTGATTCTAGTAAGGCATCTAGAGTAGAGGCCGGTGAGACCTCTTATCTATCTTTTTAAGCGCAATCAGTCACCCTGCTGCCAGTGACTTCATCGAGATTTATGGGGTCATTTCCTCCACACCCAAAGTTCTCGTTACTCCACAAGGTTGGCCATTCGCTTAGACTCGTAAAACCGTTGGCAAACATGGATTGCTTGGATATACCCCCCAGCACTGTAACCACCTAGTACAATATATACATATATATATACATATATATATATATATATATATATATATATTATATATGTATATATATATATATATATATATATATATATATATATATATATATATATATGTTATTACGATTAGCGAATTACATAGATTCCAAAGCTACAAAACTCCCCTACTTATATTACATAATTTGATACACAATAGAAAAACTCTGAGCTTTGAGAATAAGAGGCAATTCCCTGACAATAATATATATGAACACTGAATATCTAAAAGGTCTCCTTAACTTTACACTTGAAACAAAAACTGGGTAATTACTTTACTTTTGACGGGAACTATTCTTAAATCAACCTTTTACTTCGGTTCTTAGTCAGGGGATACGAGCAAAACACTGAGAAAAAAAATATTGGTGATCGAAGTAATACACACTTTAAAAAAATAAATATATACTATAAAAGAAAGTTAACAATTCAAAATTAACACAAATAAATAAATCTATCAAAATATTAAAGCTGAACTAGACCTTAGACTAAGGCAAAAAATTATACGCTATAAGAAAATAAAAAAGCTTATTCTTCGCTAACATTAGAGTAACATTAATCACACAATTTCTGCAAAGCAAGCTTTTATTGCTATTAGTTTTTCATAGGTAATAGATTTAGATATATCAATGCATTGATGTTGGCAATCCATGTCTGCCAACCCTTATACTTATATAGGCGGATGAGCAACTTGGTGGAGTAATAGGAGCTTATGGAGTGGAGGAAATGACCACCTAATTCTTGATGAAGTCACTGGCAGCAGTGTGACGGATTGATTTTGAGGTGACAAACTGACTTCAGCTTTTACTCGTGATACCTGGCAGTTGATCTTAATAGAATTACTACGGACCAGCAGTGATCACTTGCCTTAGTTAAGTAGGCCAAGTGCATCACAAGGAACTGGCTATCCTTTGATGTATCTAGCCAATGAAAATCTGAGGCCCTTTGCGTCAATAGGCGTGAGAGAAGATGATGATGATGATAAAAAATTATACAATCACTTGTTTCACTAGAAGTTAAATTATGAAAATATTTCCTTTTGACAATTAATGAATAAATGACACTTTAACACTTATAGAAAATAAATCAGAATTACAATTACATATATTTAACTGATAATCTCACATCCTTAGCTCACACAAGGTCACCGAATGGTTAAGCAAAATAAATACATTTCACAGTTTAACCTTATTACACTGGGTCAGTCACAAACTTTTATACTATAAAATGTACTTATATTAAAACACTTTACTTTTAATTAATCACCCGATAATATCATCTATGTTTGATCAACAATATATACGGTATATGTTGGAGATAAATCACTATTAACGTTTGAGAGGATACACTAAGCACTAAGTGGCTGGATACAGGCTGTTGGAAGCACAAATCTTGTGGGTTGCTAGCCTTGATCTCTTCTGCTTCCTATGCATTGCAAGGTTCTATATATATTAGTTTAATTCATATAGAAATTTCTAGTAAATCATTTTCGTAGCGTGAGGGCATGGCTCTAGTGGCATAAGATTGCCAATTTAGTAATTTGAAGAAGGGGTACTAATGTTGCTTGCGAGGCCACTCTCTCCCAGCTAACTCCGCCCACCTCTTCTCGCAGCATTAAAAAAAAATGATTAAACTTTAGTCTAGAAATTTCCTGTTTCTTCCAACCACGTGGAAACCTGATGCAATCCCTATCATGTGTCATACAGCATACCTTTTAACAAGCTTACATAAGACTTCGTAAAAAAACTACGTGAAATTAAAATTTAATTTTTTAAAATGACGTAAATTTACATATACAGAACTGATTGAAAATGCAACTTAAGGAATGACTTAAGTCTTATGTAATTTACATACATTACTCAATCCTACATGAGTGGAACTCACATTATGAGCTGGTTATACATCTCTTAAATACACAAATAAAATGGGTGATTAAAACATTCTACTCTCATGAAGGCCAGCTCCGTAAGAAAATATATATATATGTATATATATATATATATATATATATATATATATGTATATATATATGTATATATATATATACATATATATATATATATATATATATATATATATATATATATATATATATATTTTCTTACGGAGCTGGCCTTCATGAGAGTAGAATGTTTTAATCACGCATTTTATTTGTAGAAATATATGTAACCACCACGTGAGATGTCTCTGCTCGAACTATAAGCATGTATCGGACCCGTGCAGAGAATACTATGACAAATACAGAGCACTTGACCCCATGGTCGAGGCAATGACTTCTTCTTCGGAGCCATCTGTTCTCAAGCAGGGATCTGTGACCACCGAGAAACCTTGAAGCCTAAATCCAAGAACCTCTCCTCTGCCAAGGGGAGGAAAGATTTCCCTGTTGAAACCCAACCGGTCTAGGAGGCTAAACACACCCCAGATTTGCAGCTGCACTGACTGGCTGACAGAGTCACTGAATTTAGACACTGCCAAAGTACAAAATACCCAGAAACCAATGGAACTAGTGCCCAAGAGAGATAAGAGGACACCTCTCCCTAAGTTTAAACTCCTGACACAAAATTCCCCCTCCTATGCCGCAGTAGCTGCCATGGCAGCCAAGCCCAACTTAAAGATCACAGTCCGACTAAACCGCAGGGGAGAACTCATCATCTCCCGCAAGGATTAGAAGAGTGTCAGCCTACTACAGAAAGAAGCCTGCGACAAAGCAAAGTAAAACATTAATTGCCAACTACACAGTGACAATTCCCCTCACCTTACTTACATCCTGCAGCAACATTGCCAGCATTGAACGGGCCAAGAACAGGTATGATGCACGTACCAGCAAGCTCATTGCAACTTTCATGGGAGCAACCCCACTTGAATTTGATGTTGGCATATGGGGAACCTTTCCTATTCAGGATTACACTTCAGAACCATTGCAATATTATCACTGCCAGCTGTATGGACACCATTGCAAGTATTGCAATTGCACCAACATCTGTGGTGTCTGCAGTCAAGGCTACACCGCTCAGATATGTCTTGTTGCACACAAGGATGGACGGGAGACTCGACCTAGGTGTCCCAATTGTTCTTGATCCCACCACACCTAGAACAAGTGTATCGACCATTTACAGAGGATTGCCGCCCTGAAGAACACCTTACAGCCAAACCAGTCTCAACCACTGCCAAAACAACCACAACCACCCAGAACCTATGGAGCACCCCACCAGAGACCTCACCCACCATCACCAACCTTGGTAAGTTCGGGTCCTGGAGCCAGTGCTAGGAGACCGGTGAGAGCGTCTGCATGGTCACCCTCTCCTCAACCTCTTCCTTCCCAACCTACCCAGAACCTAACCTAACAAATAGAATCCATATCCTCCGAAAACTATTTACCTTTGGTCACCAAAATCCTTTCCGGAGTCCTATCCCTGTCCATAATCTCAAAAGCCTTTAACACCACCCCCAACTCCCACTCCCAACCCATGAACAGGGATCAGCTTCTATGCTTAGAACTACTTCTTTTCTCTCCTACTCAAGTTTTTCTCTCCTCTCCCAGTCTCTCCAACTTACTGGGACTCGCTACTATACCTTCATTTCCTACTACTAAAGCCTTTCATTTCGGACCCTAAACTGGGCCAGGTTTGACTGCTGAAAGGGTGAGCCAATAACCATTAAAACTCTTTGGGCTGAGCAAAATCATGCTGCTCTATGGGCAGAGCAAGCACACCTATTCACAAGAATGTTACTGATTTGTGGGCCCAGGCATCTTGTCAAAGGGCCCATGTACAGACTAGAGTCCAGAATATTCACTTACGGGCTGCAGAGATGCAGTATCCCGTGCTTGGTTGCAAAGCCAGGCAATCTATAAACAAGCAAATAGAAGTGGGTATTCAAAAACCGACCACATCCAAGTTATTATCCAGCAACAAGCAAATAGAAGTGGGTATTCAAAAACCGACCACATCCAAGTTATTATCCAGCAAATGGAAAAATCAATAGAGTATGACAAACCGTTATGTATGGTATTTATAGACTATGAGAAAGCTTTTAATTCTATCAAAACTTCACCCATAATGAAAGCCCTTCAAAGACAAGGATTATAGGAATCTTATGTTACAGCAACCCTATAACTGCATGGAGTTATAAAGGGAGACTCCATCTTTCCTAAATCATTCACAACATGCCTAGAAGATTTTTAAAAATTAGATTAGGAAAATGTAAGAATAAATATTACTGGGGAATACCTTGACAACTTAAAGATTTGCAGATGACATAGTAGTTTTATTTAAGGAAAAATTGCGAAAGATGATATTAGATTTGAGTAGAGAAAACAGATATGATGGAATGAAAATGAACACGAGTAAAACTAAGTTAATACTCAATGAAAATGCAGATAGAAAACAAATAAGGATTATGAACGAACCTCTAGAGATTGTTAATGAAATTACGTACTTAGGGCAGACAATAACTGTTTCCCCAGGACATAATACCGAAATTAAAAGAAGGATAAGCATGGGTTGGAGAGCTTTCGGTAAACAAAATTTGATTATGAAAAGCCAAATAACATTTTCTCTAAGTAGAAAAGTATTTAATGTGATGGTCCTACCAGTAGTAACTTATTGCACCGGGCACTTGGAGCCTTACTAGAGCCTTAGACCATAAACTAGTTTCAACTCAAAGAGCTATGGAAAGAATAATGATTGGAGATACGAATAAAACTGAGGGACAGAAAAAGAGCAACATGGATACGAGAGCAAACTAAAGTATAGGATATTGTAACAACATTTAAGAAAAGGCAATGGGCATGAACAGGACATAAAATGAGAATGCCAGTAGTAGATGGATATTGAAAATTAGGGATTGGGTCCCTAGAAATTGCGAAAAATGCAGGGGAAGAAAGATGGATAATAGATTGACGAACTAAGAAAATTTGCTGGCATAAACTAGTATAGCAAGTTCTTAAAGGGAGCAACTCTGACTCAATGAAACAATGTTATTTTGGGATCATTTCAAACTTAATATAGTTTTGTGTTCTCAACCGATTTTGTTATTTACAGAGCGTTTTAAAGATGATTTTATTAACTAAATTTTTTATAGAACAATTTTGTTGGCCGACCTTATTTTATTTATATGTAGTTTTTTCATACACATTGGCAATGTTTATAAACATGGCTATTTTTCATATATATGTTTAATAATTTCGTAAATACCTTAAATCACTTTAAAATATAAAATTTCCCATCCTTTTATTTATAAATGCTAAATATTCGTTCATAAATAAAAAAAAATAAAATCTTTATTTTTCTCTGAAAATTTCATGTTTTGAGATATCGGATATCAAAGTTTTAGGTAGATATTGTCTGATTAACTTTATTATGGGTTAATTGGTGGTTTTAGGGGTAATTATACCTCACCAGTAGGGATCATAAAGACATGCTCATTACATTTCAGGGTATCTAATTAAGCAGTGGTGAGCACATATACCAAATGCCTACGCATGAGTAAGACATCATTACTATTGTACCAACCGTGTGTCACACGATCATACATAAATCATTTTGTATATATTATGCTTGTATCTGCGCTCTTCCCTCACACTAAAAAGAACCAGAATAAACATGTCTGCGTTTTTCCTCTGTAACATTGTCTGTTTCTCGAACATGAAATTTCCTGTTGCCTTGAGGTTTTGTATATAAAGGAGAGTGTTCTTTAATAAAGTTACTCAGTTGATTGCATCCTGCCTTTGAGTCACAACATTCTCTCGGCCCGTCACATTGTTGACCCCGGAGTGACCCGCCTACAGTTCGCCTCTCTAGATCAGGGCGCCCTATTTAACATGTACAGTATGTAATTTTTAGGGGGGGAGCCATGTACCAACCGTGTGTCACACGATCGTACATAAATTATTTTGTATATATTATGCTTGTATCTGCGCTCTTCCCTCGCACTAAAGAGAACCAGAATAAACATGTCTGCGTTTTTCCTCTGTAACATTGTCTGTTTCTCGAACATGAAATTTCCTGTTGCCTTAAGGTTTTGTATATAAAGGAGAGTGTTCTTTAATAAAGTTACTCAGTTGATTGCATCCTGCCTTTGAGTCACAACCTTCTCGCGGCCCGTCACACTATCATAATATATTCTTGTCTGCTGACTTTTTAGGCAAATTTTACTCTCCAGTCATACTTAGCTGTCGTCTTTGATACTTCATACACCTTTCAGCATAGATATAATATGAAAATTTCAATTATAATAGACAAAGAAATACTGGCTCCCATTTTTTTTGGCACACCTTATGCTTTAACCATATTTAGTTACCTTCTCTGACACTTTTTGCATCGTTCAGTATAACTATAACATGAGCATTGTGAATAATTAAACGAACAGACAGAAATTCAATAAACATAACTTAGAGAAATGCATCATACATTTTTTTTCGAGAAACGATCGAAAGAAATAAGCTATGTTCCTTATTATTTGCCTTTATGAAAGAAAACGGTTCAAGTGAAATTCATGGGAGACTCTGATAAGTATCATTAACTCAAATTCTTGAAGAAAAATTGATTATTCACGTACGCGGATAAAGAAAATGTTGCGTAAGTCACCGGATTGCACTTATGTAAATAAAAGAAAACGACGTTTTAGCCATTTACCAAATTGTTTTAATTGAAAATAAAATTTTATACACTAAAATGTAATAATCTGAATGTTCAAAATTCCTAGCAAAGATAGAGTCGCACTTCTTAAACAGGTGCAAGTGGAAGAACATGTTTGAGGACTTTAATGTGCAGTGGACTAGTAATGGTTGTTGATGATGATGATGATGATATATATATAACGGATTTTGAGCGAAGCGAAAAATCTATTTTTGGGTGAGGTAGCCATGTCGTCCTGATGGAAGTTCCTAATAGGTAGCTTCCTAGGGTTATACCCTAGGAAGCTACCCTTTAGGAACTTCCATCAGGACGACATGGCCTGAGCCCAAATATATATATATATATATATATATATATATATATATATATATATATATATATATATATATATGTGTGTGTGTGTGTGTGTGTTTGTGTCTTCAGATAAGCCTTTTCACCTTATAGAGTTACTTTGGGACCAGGTAATAGGCTAAAGCAATAATAAGATGATGGAGTAAGCGTCCCATTGTGCCCCACACCACTACTTTGAGTGCGGTATCAGGGTTATTGGATGTTATATATGGGTTAAATTGATCTATTTTATGTTATGGAACCAGTGGGAGAGTTTTATTTTACATAAATGTTAATATTAAGATTAAAGCATTGTAATGAATTGCAAATTTAAGGTATCGATTTATTCTTGAACAAGAGTGGCTGGATTTTCGAAAAATACTTCGAAGCTACCGGACGTAAGTATTGCGTGATGTAGTTTAGCCCTGTACCAACCGTGTGTCACACGATCGTACATAATTCATTTTGTATATATTATGCTTGTATCTTCGCTCTTCCCTCGCACTAAAAAGAACCAGAATAAACATGTCTGCGTTTCTCCTATGTAACATTGTCTGTTTCTCGAACATGCAATTTCCTGTTGCCTTGAGGTTTTGTATATATAGGAGAGTGTTCTATAATAAATTAACTCAGTTGCTTTCACACTGCCTTTGAGTTCACAACCTTCTCTAGGCACCGTCACAGCCTTGAACTTTCAAGAAAACGTGCCCTGGTAGATATAAGACACCGTGCGATGTCTTAGGAGGAGAGACTCATTCAGCCATTGTTAAGGTTGCTTTTGTAAAGTTGATACTTTTGTTATGAGAATGAGGTTGGGGTATAATTGTTGTTGGCAATATATTGATGGTGATGGTATACCCTGTAGATTGTGTGGTGAAGCATACTCGCATACTCTACATCATTATATGTTAGAATGTGATAAACTTAGGGAATTTAGAAATGTTTCTATTAATAGTGTTACTGAGCAAGTTTGCTTTGTCTTAAATAATAATATCACAAAAAAAAATGTTAACAAGTTTCCTAGGTTTTACTGGAATAGATAAAGGAGCATTGTAATAAGTTTTGTTGGGGATGCATTAGCATGCTAATACATCCCATTTGATGTATCTATAAGTCAATAAACTTTTTTGAATTTGGATTTGAATTTGAACAATTTGTGACACCTGTCCTCATACTGCATTTTACACTTCATTTACTGTACAATGCTACAAGTTTTAGAAGCAAACAAGGGATATTGGAAGATCATATATCATCAGAAATAGTACTCTTGTATGAGACACATATGATGACGAAGATCATATTTTTTGAAGGATTTTCCAGTATTTAGTTTCATATGTACATACATACATATACCAAGGCACTTCCCCCAATTTTGGGGGGTAGCTGACATCAACAAATGAAACAAAAACAAAAAAGGGGACCTCTACTCTCTACGTTCCTCCCAGCTGTGGTAGCTGACATCAACAAATGAAACAAAAAAGGGGACCTCTACTCTCTACGTTCCTCCCATGAAACAAAAACAAAAAAGGGGACCTCTACTCTCTACGTTCCTCCCATGAAACAAAAACAAAAAAGGGGACATCTGCTCTCTACGTTCCTCCCAGCTGGGGTAGCTGACATCAACAAATGAAACAAAAACAAAAAAGGGGACCTCTACTCTCTACGTTCCTCCCATGAAACAAAAACAAAAAAGGGGACCTCTACTCTCTACGTTCCTCCCATGAAACAAAAACAAAAAAGGGGACCTCTACTCTCTACGTTCCTCCCAGCTGGGGTAGCTGACATCAACAAATGAAACAAAAACAAAAAAGGGGACCTCTACTCTCTACGTTCCTCCCAGCTGTGGTAGCCGACATCAACAAATGAAACAAAAACAAAAAAGGGGACCTCTACTCTCTACGTTCCTCCCTAGACTGGGAGGAACGTAGAGAGTAGAGGTCCCCTTTTTTGTTTTTGTTTCATTTGTTGATGTCGGCTACCCCCCAAAATTGGGGGAAGTGCCTTGGTATATGTATGTATGTACATATGAAACTAAATACTGGAAAATCCTTCAAAAAATATGATCTTCGTCATCATATGCGTTTCACATCATAAGACTTGTAAATTAAATCTAAGGCCTGTATAACATTACAACGAATTTTTGTAAATATCTAATAGGCGAACTGTGAATATTTTATGAATCTTGTAGAACAGTGTAAATATTACCATTTTTCTTCATTATATAGCACTATGACAGTTTTTTTTACCAGTCTTTAGAGATTTTAATTACTATCAAAACCTAACACACTATCATCAGCAAAGAACACCCAGAGC
>NC_090725.1:78439138-78446638 GCF_036898095.1 Palaemon carinicauda
AAAAAAAAAAAAAAAAAAAAAAAAAATTATATCTTGCCAGGAAATATATTTAGTTTTGAAATCCATCCTGTCAATAACAGAAAACTTCCCTAAAAAAAAAAAAAAAAAAAAAAAAAAAAAAAAAAAAAAAAAGCTTTTGATCATAATATCAGGGATTTCATAAATATTTAACTGCATAATAAAAGAATTGCAAAGTCAAAGAAAAATTCTGATAAAGTAATACACATGCATTTATTTGTCTGTATCTGTACCTAACCACTTCAACATATTTATAAAAAATGTAATCTCCTATTATGAAGTATCAAAGAAAATCATCATTGATTGTAATCAACACAATACTCAATTTATCTTAATGAGGCAATATTTGCACCGACTCGCAGCGGTGCCCTTTTAGCTCGGAAACGTTCCTGATCGCTGATTGGTTAGAATTTTTCTTGTCCAACCAATCAGCGATCAAGAATCTTTAACGAGCTAAAAGGGCACCCCTGCGGGTCGGTGCAAATATGCCTCACTAAAAAAAAATGACTATAGTACGACATTTCTTTCATATAAATATTTACTGAAAGTCTTTATAATTTAATCATATATTATCGCCTCTAGGCTCCGTCATTATTGCGTAACGTGTTTCCTAAACTTCCTGCTTTATAAAAAGATTATGAATAAATAATCTTATTTGAAGAACACTGACAGAAGAAAAAATTCAATCAAATATTTCAGAATAATCTTATGACTATAAAGATGGAGCAAATGCTTTTTTTGGTGACCAGCGCGGTCACGAGTCTTTTTATAGTTTATATATGACATATATGTTTTGATGTTGTTAATAGCTTATATATGACATGTCTGTTTTGACGTTGTTACTTATTTTAGAATGATTTATTGTTAATTTGTTCTCTTCATTTATTTATTTCCTTATTTCCTTTCCTCACTGGGCTATTTTTCCCTGTTGGAGCCCCTGGGCTTATAGCATCTTGCTTTTCCAACTAGGGTTGTAGCTTGGATAGTAATAATAATAATAATAATAATAATAATAATAATAATAATATAAGACAATTAAGTCCCCTTCATACAGGAATTACTTGAACCTTCAATTAACGAATATCCATTGGCAATGTCTTTCATTATTTACACACTCATAAAATTACTCTGAAAAGTCACCTTTCTAAGTTTTCCATCACTATTACAGTACCACATAACAGAACGAGTTCATGTTCCTGTTGAAAACTGTCAACAAATTCCAAGCCTTAGCTAGATGGATGTTTACCCGTTTCAACACAAACTAAACAAAGATATGCATCCTTATTAAAAATAAAACCACTTCAAACTTACTGATACTTCTCTCTTCACCAATTTTTCCGTTTCAAGGATGATATTCACCAGGCAAACAACTCACGTGTCTAATCTAACGAGAAATGGAGATGGGGTCCAGGCTTGCTAACGTTAACAGCTTTGCCCGAACACACATCTGTCAAACAAAGTGGTTCCGTTTGAGTCAAACTCGATGTCTCCTACTTTAAAAAAAAAAAAAAAAATATCTCTAGTAGGCTGGCCCAGTCCCTTTTTACGTTGTTGGTTATGAAAATGTATGAGATTCAAACAAATACAATAAAAAATAGCCTAAGATGAATTACACAATGAAAGCCTTTACGTTTAGCAAGTGTTCACTACAAGTCTTAATTGAATCCAATTAGCAAGATAATGATGCTCTCTCTTCAGTAGAGATATTCTAATCAACAAACTTGGGGGTATAGATGCGTTTTAGTTGTTATTGGTAATAAAAAGTTATATTTGAAAAATCTCTCCGAAAATGGTAGGATGGATCACCACGGGATTAACACAAATATTTAATGGCAAAAAATAAATGAATATATTAAATAATGGAATAAATACCCAGGACTACATTCACACCTCGGATGGCATCTTTCCAATAACCCGTTTAGTATTTCTTTTTTTCCATTAACTATTATTTCTACAAATATTTCTCTGTGAACAGCTTTTTATTCTCCCCAATGTTCTTGTCCAGCTTCTCACCATCTTTCCAATAACCCCTTTTAATATGAGTATCTTTTTTTCCATTAACTATTATTTTACAAATATTTATCTGTGAACAGCTTTTATTCTCCCCAATGTTCTTGTCCAGCTTCTCACCATCTTTCCAATAACCCCTTTTAGTATGAGTATCTTTTTTCCATTAACTATTATTTTTACAATATTTCTCTGTGAACAGCTTTTTATTCTCCCCAATGTTCTTTTCCAGCTTCCCACCTTTTCTTCGTTTTTGCCCAAACTTTATCTTCTTAGTTTATTATTGTTTACACTGTCCATCGTCTTCACTAACTGCACTTGTCATTCTCTTCTATAATGAGAGTGCACCTCAAATAATTACCTTTTTTTCCTTCACTACCTATTTTTTTTTCTTTTATTTCCTCGTCCAATCTCTGGATAGGTATGATGGGTCGAGAACGACCCTACAGCATGTTCAAAACCTGTTTTTGAATCCCCCTTTATCTCCTCCTGGACTAACAGGCCAATTGAAGAATCTTAAAAATTACCACATCTGTTCCTTCCACTCATTTGTTTCGAGTATAACCCACAGTTCTTACGCCTTCTGTAAAGCTCTGCCACTTCTTTCCTATCCAACTGATTTGTCTAATTCACATTTATAGCAACATTTTACACTTTTATTGCAACTTATTTCTTCTTTACTTTTTTTTATTTTACCCACATAATGATCACTAAGACCACCACACACTACTTACCATTACATACAACATCTTGGCTTACCAACATATTTAGTCTAGGATAACCTTTCCACAATTTTATTTTTCTCGCAAGTATGCCTAATACTGTTTTTCTTTGGAAACCCATGTAATTCCAACAATTATTCTTCCTTTACATACACGGTTCCTGAAGGCTTCCCATTCTCATTTACTCAATTAACTACATACATACTAATAATTTCATCTCTTTCCCTCTTATTTGCGTTCACATTCGAATTTCCCTAATACAATCACCTGTATATGTTCTTCAATACTGGCCAGCATAAGTTAAAAAAGTTTGTAGCGCTACGGCCAAGCGTCCTAATTTGCTTATTATCGCTCCGATGTTATCTTGTATAGAATAAAAACGTTTGGAAATGGTCTACGGATCTTAAATATGTTGTGTAAGGGGCGGTCCGGGGGGCGCAGCCCCCTGGGTAAGGACACACGGCATTTTAGCATAGGTTAGGTGGGTTTTTTAAGTTAGCTTCTCCCGTCGTACTCGTAGGTAAGGAAACTGTTGTGTAAGGGGGGTTCGGGGGGGGGGGGGCGAAGCCCCCTGGGTAAGGATACGGCTTTTAGCATAGGTTAGGTGGGTTTTTTAAGTTAGCTTCTCCTGCCAAAAATCGTTTTAGAACGACGGCCACAGTTCAGAATATTCCCGTTTTCTACGGGATCTGGCCGTCACCCTACAAAGGCTCCGAATTTTCAATTGATTCTCTTTCACTCTCCTTTTTCTTTCCTGGTTTATATACATTCAATATCACAATCTCTACTCCTGCCACACTTGGGTCTTACCCCTACAATCCTAGGAATACAATATTTGTACTATTTCACCTATCCACCGGCAAACCTTCCAGTTACTTCACACAAAACTACTCTTTCTTTCTAATTTGTATCAAGAGCTAAAACATTGTTTTCGTACATGT
Source organism: Palaemon carinicauda (assembly GCF_036898095.1). Taxonomy (NCBI): domain Eukaryota; kingdom Metazoa; phylum Arthropoda; class Malacostraca; order Decapoda; family Palaemonidae; genus Palaemon; species Palaemon carinicauda. Next base: position 78,442,827 of record NC_090725.1, read on the forward strand.
ATGCCATAAATTATGTAAGTGATTGTAAGTATAAACTTACACTAAGAAGAGCATACCTATGATAGCTTATGTCCAAGAAGAAGTTATAGTTTTTTATACTATGTTTATACTGATTCGATTTTGCTTATGTTCTAGCTTTAAATGACATAATCATCAGTCAGAGTCGAGCGTCATCTAGCGTGCCATCAGCACAATATAGTAGATAATGAAAATTACTAGAAAAAAAAGTAGAATGATAAAAGGAGTCTTCTTTACTTCCATCAGAAATTTGTGACATGGGATGAGATTGAAAACATCACACTAATAATGTAATGTCATTTTAGGTAAGCACAGATGAGCCATATCATCTTTAGCCTTACAACAAATCAGTACAATAAACTGGCAACATAGGATGAGATAAAAGCATCACACTATAATATAATGTCATTGCAGGTAAGCACAGCTGACCACCATATCTTTAGCTTACACCTCTACAGTATAACAAACTGGTAACAAGAAGAAGAATTGGAAATGCAGGGATGGACAAGAAGAACATAATTGTACGCTAAAGGAACAACATCGCTGGAAATGCAGATTCGTCCAAATTTTTCCAGAAACCTCTTCTCAAAAGATTATCCTAAGTCACTTATTTGTGATATGTAATATCATAGGTAGGCAGTAAAGTTGTACAGGTAATAGGGTAAAAAGTAGGCATTGTGTACACGAAGAGAAAGTGCATATCAAAAACAGAGAGACCTAACTCAACCTTAGAGAAATAACATCTGAATCTATTTAGCCTTGATTAAAAAATTTGACATGAGAATTCAATTAGCCAAGCCTAATTTAGGTAAAAAAAAGAAACCACAATAGTGCTAGATATTGAGGACCCTGAGGAATTCAGCACTGCAGAAGATCCAAATTCTGTGCTAACAAGATGGAAAAATTTGGTTGAGTATTTATAGATATATTTAGAAGCAATAGGTGATATTAAGGATGCACAGATATTAAGGATGCACAGAAAAAAAAACATAGTTACTGCATAATTCAGGTCGAGAAGTTCCTGAAGTTTTTAAAACCTTACGACCAGCAAATGGCCCAACTGAAGATGCTACTAAGGCTCTTACAGCATATTTTGGTCCACAGGTCAATAAATTCTTTGGAAGGTACCAATTCAAAGCGCAAGCATATCAAAGACCACGGGAAAGTTTAGATGCATACATGACTATAGTCCATTTCTTTTAGCGATGCATATTTGCACCGACTCGCAGCGGTGCCCTTTTAGCTCGGAACAGTTTCGTGATCGCTGATTGGTTGAAATTATCTCGTCCAACCAATCAGCGATCCGGAAACTTTTCCGAGCTAAAAGGGCAGCGCTGCGAGTCGGTGCAAATATGCATCGCTAAAAGAAATGGACTATAGGCTGTAGAACTTAGCTGCTACATGTGATATTAAGGATTGGAATATATCCTAATTGACCAAATGAGAGCCCATTGTACATCAATGGAACTAAGAAAAATAATGACTTCAAGACAAGAATTTAATACTAGAGAAGGTATTTAAAACCCAACGTTTAGAAACATCAAATAAGCAAAGTATGCACAAACACACACACACACACACACACACTCTCTTACACTCATATTTTCATCAAAAGTTTCGAGGCCTGGCGTTTCCTCTTCTCTGCTCAATAGGTGGAGTTATCTTTCGAAAATAACTGTGAAAAGATAGTTTTCCTGTAAATATGGGGTTCGCTTTATTCGATATTGTTTGCTAATGAGCTTCTGACAGATTTTTAAGATATCTCTGCTATCAAAGTAAATAATTTACGAGAATTTAGACAAATGCCAAACTGCCGTTAACTAGGTTAGTTTAAGTCGCAGGACGTAGGGCAGCGGGTGCCGACCTGTGACCTTATCTTCGCAATTCCTGGGTAGTATGAGAAGCAGTTTGAACTTAATCATGTCGTGGTAAACTATTTATTGACCCAAGCACACGTGTACTGAATCTGTTTCCATGTCAACCGGTCCACCGGGGAGAGGGGGCATATAGTAGGCGAGAACCAGAAGCTGGATGCGGTTACATCACAGCAATGTGCACACCATATGAACAGCTGGGAAGCCAAGAGTACAGTAGTCAGTTGAAACGAGTTCTGGTCAAGCTCCGGTCGTGAGTGGGCAACCCTTAGTAGGCCCATCCGCCATGGTAGGCTTATCCAGTGGTGCCAGATATGGGGATTTATCCCTAGATATGGGGATTTATCCCTAGATTTGGGGATTTGTCCCTACATTTAGGAATTTATCCTTAGATTTGGACATTTTGGATGACTGGTGACGATATTCTGTACATATTTCTATGAAGAAGAAACAGAGATGAGTAAACCTTTATATTGTTGCAATTAGTTTGCTTGCACTTAATGAAGTTAGTGAGTAATTTCTATATTAGAGGAAACTATATTTCTGGAAATGGGGAGTTTTGGGTGGTTTTGGGGATATCTTATCACGAGTTTTAGGGATTTTTAGACTAACCCATCTGGGAACACTGGGCTTACCTCAGTTATGGCTGGCGTCGATACGTAACCAGACGCCCATTAGTGAGTAATTTCTATATTAGAGGAAACGATATTTCTGGAAATGGGGATTTTTGGGTGGTTTTGGGGATATTTTATCACAAGTTTTAGGGATTTTTAGACTAACCCATCTGGGAACACTGGGCTTATCTCAGTTATGGCTGGCGTCGATACGTAACCAGACGCCCATTAGTGAGTAATTTCTATATTAGAGGAAACGATATTTCTGGAAATGGGGATTTTTGGGTGGTTTTGGGGATATTTTATCACGAGTTTTAGGGATTTTTAGACTAACCCATCTGGGAACACTGGGCTTATCTCAGTTATGGCTGGCGTCGATACGTAACCAGACGCCCATTAGTGAGTAATTTCTATATTAGAGGAAACGATATTTCTGGAAATGGGGATTTTTGGGTGGTTTTGGGGATATTTTATCACGAGTTTTAGGGATTTTTAGACTAACCCATCTGGGAACACTGGGCTTATCTCAGTTATGGCTGGCGTCGATACGCAACCAGACGCCCAATAACTGTCCTTTTGTAGAGTAAAAATCTTATTCATGTAACTGTTTCCCCTTTAAGCCCGTTCTCCCCCCGAGTGTGTGTGTGTCTGTAAATTATAAAGTGAGCCATGTTATCTACTATTAAAAGCATTTTACGATAAACTGTTGCAGTTAGTTAAAAGTCAGCAAGAGACTAATATTTCCTCTATTTTGTAATTAGAGATTTAGAACTCCAATGACTATTCATTCATTCACTTTGAAGGATATTTCTGCTCATGTTTCTGTGAAACTTAACTTAAATAAATCCTCTTTACGATGTAAAGTAGTCTAATTCCCTGCCCCTCATCATTTATTACTTGATTTCCACATATACTGACAGTTTTACCTACCAAAATACAGAAATGAATTTAGTTACGATAAGACTATGCAGTCATTTTTTGTTAAAAGATAGAATATTATATAAATTATATTAAGCAAAGATGGTACTCGGAATCAGCCATTTATCCAGTCACTCAAAAGAAAAGTCTGTCAGGGGGAATACATTTCTACTCAAGAGCTTTCATTTGAGAACAGTTTTATCAACAGAGGAAAATCAAAGCCAATTAAAACTTGTTATAAGAACGAATCCTATATCTTAAAAAGCAAATAGGGTAAAGAATTGCATTTAATTTCATTGTTAGTTAAGGGATAAATTTAACAGATTTCTCAGGCCAATTTTAATCCTAAGATCCTTTTTTGATTCTTTAGAATCACAGTCTAAACTAT
>NC_090725.1:78448173-78455673 GCF_036898095.1 Palaemon carinicauda
TGCTGTTGCAGGTGTTGAGGTGCCGGTGATGGGAGATGAGAATGAGAGAGAGATTACAATAGAGGAAGTGAGGAGAGCACTAGATGAAACGAGAGTAGGAAAAGCATCTGGTATGGATGGTGTGAGAGCTGAGATGTTGAAGGAAGGGGGTGTGACTGTACTTCAATGGTTGGTGAGATTGTTTAATATGTGTTTTGTGTTGTCAATGGTACCAATAGATTGGGTTTGTGCATGTCAGGACACATACAGCTCTGCTGTAAAGATAGAGTAGTTTGAAGGGGGCACACGTTTGCAACTAAAACAGAATTGTACACCCCATATCCAACGTCAGCACTGGATTTGGAGCCTTCCGTAGATATAAATTCACTATTCCTGTGTTTTTCATACCTCTTCAGGTCCAATTGATACAAAGTTAAGAACAGGATCAAAGTCACCTTTGCGACAGCAGTAAACAAGAAATAATACAATAACATAAAAAATTAGTACACAGCTAGTTTAAAATAATAGATAGTTTGAAAATTACAGCTAGCTTAAAAATGACAATTGTTTAAATACATTGTTTATAAGTAATTCATCAAGTTTATACATTCCTGGGCTATTGTTGATCAATTTTACACGGTTTTTCTTCATGATACATGATTCTATGATATTGCGTTTTGTTATGTCCTTAAAATATAAATTTTTCTTTCGCCCTTTTCCAATTAAAAGTGTGATTATTGTTATTCATATGCTGAAACATATATATATATATATATATATATATATATATATATATATATATATATATATATATATATATGTATATATATATATATATAGTTATATATATAAACAGTTTCTATATATATATATATATATTTATATCTATATATATGAATAGATAAATATATAGATATATATATATATATATATATATATATATATATATATATATATATATATATATACATATATATATATATGTATATATATATATATATATATATATATATATATATATATATATATATATATATATATCTAAGTCTGTATACATGAATATGCTGCCTATGTAAATAGTCACACACATTTAAAAAATATTTCTCGCAACTCATAGTCAACAATATAGCTGAATCACGTTTGTAATTATCATCATATATAAAAAAAAATATAAGATTAGGCAAATAATAGACGCAATAATGATGCTGTGCTTGAGGATTAAGAAAAAAAAGGTTCCTTCAAATTAAATGAAGACCATCAACGCCCCGAAGGATAATGAATAGAGAAAGCGGGTTTAAGGGGGGACTCGCAGGAGCCAAATAGGACTCTCAAAGGCCGTAAATAGGACTGAAAGGCCATTCATTAGCGCTTAAGAGGATCCCATCGAAGGCAATGGACACTGAAGGCTAAGCAAGTAATGGGAATATCAAGGATAAGCGTAATCCCTCTGGAGAATGAAGCTTCGGAATTGCTTAACCCTTTTAACACCAGGTTATTTGGAGCTTTCCAACCCTTAACACCCTTTTACCCTCAGGTTATTTGGAACTTTCCAACCCTTAACCCCCTTTTACCCCCAGGTTATTTGGAACTTTCCAACCCTTAACCCCCTTTTACCCCCAGGTTATTTGGAACTTTCCAACCCTTAACCCCCTTTTACTCCCAGGTTATTTGGAACTTTCCAACCCTTAACCCCCTTTTACCCCCAGGTTATTTGGAACTTTCCAACCCTTAACCCCCTTTTACCCCCAGGTTATTTGGAACTTTCCAACCCTTAACCCCCTTTTACCCCCAGGTTATTTGGAACTTTCCAACCCTTAACCCCCTTTTACCCCCAGGGTATTTGGAACTTTCCAACCCTTAACCCCCTTTTACCCCCAGGTTATTTGGAACTTTCCAACCCTTAACCCCCTTTTACCCACAGGTTATTTGGAGCTTTTCAACCCTTAACCCCCTTTTACCCCCAGGTTATTTGGAACTTTCCAACCCTTAACCCCCTTTTACCCCCAGGTTATTTGGAACTTTCCAACTCTTAACCCCCTTTTACCCCCAGGTTATTTGGAGCTTTTCAACCCTTAACCCCCTTTTACCCCCAGGTTATTTGGAACTTTCCAACCCTTAACCCCCTTTTACCCCCAGGTTATTTGGAACTTTCCAACCCTTAACCCCCTTTTACCCCCAGGTTATTTGGAACTTTCCAACCCTTAACCCCCTTTTACCCCCAGGTTATTTGGAACTTTCCAACCCTTAACCCCCTTTTACCCCCAGGTTATTTGGAACTTTCCAACCCTTAACCCCCTTTTACCCCCAGGTTATTTGGAACTTTCCAACCCTTAACCCCCTTTTACCCCCAGGTTATTTGGAACTTTCCAACCCTTAACCCCCTTTTACACCCAGGTTATTTGGAACTTTCCAACCCTTAACCCCCTTTTACGCCCAGGTTATTTGGAACTTTCCAACCCTTAACCCCCTTTTACCCCCAGGTTATTTGGAACTTTCCAACCCTTAACCCCCTTTTACCCCCAGGTTATTTGGAACTTTCCAACCCTTAACCCCCTTTTACTCCCAGGTTATTTGGAACTTTCCAACCCTTAACCCCCTTTTACCCCCAGGTTATTTGGAACTTTCCAACCCTTAACCCCATTTTACACCCAGGTTATTTGGAACTTTCCAACCCTTAACCCCCTTTTACGCCCAGGTTATTTGGAACTTTCCAACCCTTAACCCCCTTTTACCCCCAGGTTATTTGGAACTTTCCAACCCTTAACCCCCTTTTACTCCCAGGTTATTTGGAACTTTCCAACCCTTAACCCCCTTTTACCCCCAGGTTATTTGGAACTTTCCAACCCTTAACCCCATTTTACGCCCAGGTTATTTGGAACTTTCCAACCCTTAACCCCCTTTTACCCCCAGGTTATTTGGAACTTTCCAACCCTTAACCCCCTTTTACCCCCAGGTTATTTGGAACTTTCCAACCCTTAACCCCCTTTTACCCCCAGGTTATTTGGAACTTTCCAACCCTTAACCCCCTTTTACCCCCAGGTTATTTGGAACTTTCCAACCCTTAACCCCATTTTACACCCAGGTTATTTGGAACTTTCCAACCCTTAACCCCCTTTTACGCCCAGGTTATTTGGACCTTTCCAACCCTTAACCCCCTTTTACCCCCAGGTTATTTGGACCTTTCCAACCCTTAACCCCCTTTTACTCCCAGGTTATTTGGAACTTTCCAACCCTTAACCCCCTTTTACCCCCAGGTTATTTGGAACTTTCCAACCCTTAACCCCATTTTACGCCCAGGTTATTTGGAACTTTCCAACCCTTAACCCCCTTTTACCCCCAGGTTATTTGGAACTTTCCAACCCTTAACCCCCTTTTACCCCCAGGGTATTTGGAACTTTCCAACCCTTAACCCCCTTTTACCCCCAGGTTATTTGGAACTTTCCAACCCTTAACCCCCTTTTACCCCCAGGTTATTTGGAGCTTTTCAACCCTTAACCCCCTTTTACCCCCAGGTTATTTGGAACTTTCCAACCCTTAACCCCCTTTTACCCCCAGGTTATTTGGAACTTTCCAACTCTTAACCCCCTTTTACCCCCAGGTTATTTGGAGCTTTTCAACCCTTAACCCCCTTTTACCCCCAGGTTATTTGGAACTTTCCAACCCTTAACCCCCTTTTACCCCCAGGTTATTTGGAACTTTCCAACCCTTAACCCCCTTTTACCCCCAGGTTATTTGGAACTTTCCAACCCTTAACCCCCTTTTACCCCCAGGGTATTTGGAACTTTCCAACCCTTAACCCCCTTTTACCCCCAGGTTATTTGGAACTTTCCAACCCTTAACCCACTTTTACCCCCAGGTTATTTGGAGCTTTTCAACCCTTAACCCCCTTTTACCCCCAGGTTATTTGGAGCTTTTCAACCCTTAACCCCCTTTTACCCCCAGGTTATTTGGAACTTTCCAACCCTTAACCCCCTTTTACCCCCAGGTTATTTGGAACTTTCCAACCCTTAACCCCCTTTTACCCCCAGGTTATTTGGAACTTTCCAACCCTTAACCCCCTTTTACCCCCAGGTTATTTGGAACTTTCCAACCCTTAACCCCCTTTTACCCCCAGGTTATTTGGAACTTTCCAACCCTTAACCCCCTTTTACCCCCAGGTTATTTGGAACTTTCCAACCCTTAACCCCATTTTACACCCAGGTTATTTGGAACTTTCCAACCCTTAACCCCCTTTTACGCCCAGGTTATTTGGAACTTTCCAACCCTTAACCCCCTTTTACCCCCAGGTTATTTGGAACTTTCCAACCCTTAACCCCCTTTAACTCCCAGGTTATTTGGAACTTTCCAACCCTTAACCCCCTTTTACCCCCAGGTTATTTGGAACTTTCCAACCCTTAACCCCATTTTACGCCCAGGTTATTTGGAACTTTCCAACCCTTAACCCCCTTTTACCCCCAGGTTATTTGGAACTTTCCAACCCTTAACCCCCTTTTACCCCCAGGTTATTTGGAACTTTCCAACCCTTAACCCCCTTTTACCCCCAGGTTATTTGGAACTTTCCAACCCTTAACCCCCTTTTACCCCCAGGTTATTTGGAACTTTCCAACCCTTAACCCCCTTTTACCCCCAGGTTATTTGGAACTTTCCAACCCTTAACCCCATTTTACGCCCAGGTTATTTGGAACTTTCCAACCCTTAACCCCCTTTTACGCCCAGGTTATTTGGAACTTTCCAACCCTTAACCCCCTTTTACCCCCAGGTTATTTGGAACTTTCCAACCCTTAACCCCCTTTTACTCCCAGGTTATTTGGAACTTTCCAACCCTTAACCCCCTTTTACCCCCAGGTTATTTGGAACTTTCCAACCCTTAACCCCATTTTACACCCAGGTTATTTGGAACTTTCCAACCCTTAACCCCCTTTTACGCCCAGGTTATTTGGAACTTTCCAACCCTTAACCCCCTTTTACCCCCAGGTTATTTGGAACTTTCCAACCCTTAACCCCCTTTTACCCCCAGGGTATTTGGAACTTTCCAACCCTTAACCCCCTTTTACTCCCAGGTTATTTGGAACTTTCCAACACTTAACCCCCTTTTACCCCCAGGTTATTTGGAACTTTCCAACCCTTAACCCCATTTTACACCCAGGTTATTTGGAACTTTCCAACCCTTAACCCCCTTTTACGCCCAGGTTATTTGGAACTTTCCAACCCTTAAACCCCTTTTACCCCCAGGTTATTTGGAACTTTCCAACCCTTAACCCCCTTTTACTCCCAGGTTATTTGGAACTTTCCAACCCTTAACCCCCTTTTACCCCCAGGTTATTTGGAACTTTCCAACCCTTAACCCCCTTTTACTCCCAGGTTATTTGGAACTTTCCAACCCTTAACCCCCTTTTACCCCCAGGTTATTTGGAACTTTCCAACCCTTAACCCCCTTTTACCCCCAGGTTATTTGGAACTTTTCAACCCTTAACCCCCAAGAGTTTTTTTTTCGAGCACACTTTGCAATATATATTTTTTAAATTGCTCTAACAGCCTTAATTTTCGTCATAAAGAGGTCAGGTTGGTCTCATTCTTTTGGAAAATGCCTGAAGTTTCTCAAAAAGTAATAAAAAAATAAGGAAAAGTGTAAGTAACAGTTTTTTTACAAGGACGTACCAGTATGTCCATGGGGGTAAAGGGATGAGTTTTTTTGTAACGTACCAGTACGTCCATTGGGGGTAAAAGGATTAATAAGATGGCCGACTCCAACAAGATAATGACTTCTACAGTACTGTAGATACAAAATGCCTCTGCATTCTTTGTTAATTGGTATAGGTACAGTCACTCATATAAGTTGATGGATGTCCGGGTGTTTAAGAGAGATTTCTATGTCACTCCTTTCTGGACGACAGGTGTCTGGGAGTGCGAAAACGGTCAACTGTATAGTTGAATATTTGACCGGTCTCGCGCTCCCAGACACCTGTCGTCCAGAAAGGTGTGGAGTATAAATCTCTCTCAAACACCCAGACATCCATAAACTTATATGAGTGACTGTACGACAAGGTGAAGTAGACTAAGCTAGATACGGCACACAACACGATTCCAGCTACTATGTTATCAGAAAACTACGATTGTTTATTTAATAGATCTTTATTTTACTTGTATAATAAAATACTTAGCCATTCGAATGGGTATATCTTTAAATATTTGCAAACCAATTTCGTAATATATATACCTCTGCATTCTTTAGTTCATAGTATCTGTGGCAGTCTATTTTATACCCTGGATATTGTTCTAAAAGTTCATCAAGTATATTTAATTAAAAGCTCATGCTGGATCGAATTCTCCCCACACATCCCTTGAATAATTGTTCGCGGAATATTTACACTGACATTTTTGTTGAATATCATTGCATAAGAGAGAGAGAGAGAGAGAGAGAGAGAGAGAGAGAGAGAGAGAGAGAGAGAGAGAGAGAGAGAGAGATAGAGAGAGAGATCCCATTTCTACAGTGAAATTCCTCCTCTTGTTTGATACAACATAACCAGTTTGGTCTGAAGGAAAATATTCCCGATTTCTTACATAAAATAGTTATCAACAATTGTGAAATTAAACAAATTCACCCGTTTCCACACTGCTAAGAGTAAATATTTGATTAAGTATTTACTAATTTCATCTATAGCAACTGTAAAAAATATTGTGAAAATTTTCAGATTAAGAATGGCTGATATTTTCAGTTTCTTTTGTTTTCTGGGAGTGCAACTCTGTTTCAATATATGTTAGAAACAAGACATGATGAATTAAGTTATTAAATATCTTCCATTTATGACAATAAATACAATATAATAGTAGTAAGTATCTTTCGCATTTTCTATGAGTGTGATATGATTCTGTCCAATAAATCATAAATTATAAATACAAGGGTTCAACTGCTAAAAATATTGTGAAAATCTTCAGAATAAGAATTGCTGATATTTTCAGTTTCTTTTGTTTTCTGGGAGTGCAACTCTGTTTCAATATCTGTTAGAAACAAGACATAATAAATTAAGTTATCAAATAACTTCCATTTACGAAAAAAAAAAAAAAAAAAAAAAAAAAAAAAAAAAAAAAAAAAAAAAAAAAAACCAATATAACAGTAGTAAGTATCTTTCGCATTTTCTATGAGTGTGATATGAATCTGTCCAATAAATTATAAATACAATGGTTCAAAAAGAATCAATAACGACGTGAGCATAGTTTCAATATCTGTTAGAAACAAGACATGATGAATTAAGTTATTAAATAACTCCCATTTACGACAATAAATACAATATAACAGTAATATCTTTCGCATTTTCTATGAGTGTGATATGATTCTGTCTAATAAATTATAAATTGGTTCAACAATGGTTAAAGTGTTAAAAATATTGTGAAAATCTTCAGAATAAGAATGGCTGATATTTTCAGTTTCTTTTGTTTTCTGGGAGTGCAACACTGTTTCAATATCTGTTAGAAACAAGACATGATGAATTAAGTTATTAAATAACTTCCATTTACGACAAT
>NC_090725.1:78460673-78475673 GCF_036898095.1 Palaemon carinicauda
AACCACAATGATGGTGATTCCTAATCACGAATGGAGACACTCTTTTGGCCTCGTGCAATCGCCTCGTGTCTTTGGGCCTCATGCAATCGACTCGTGTCTTTCGGCCTCGTGCAGTCGACTCGTGTCTCTTGGCCTCATGCAGTCGACTCGTGTCTTTTGGCCTCATGCAGTCGACTCGTGTCTTTTGGCCTCATGCCATCGACTCGTGTCTTTTGGCCTCATGCAATCGACTCGTGTCTTTTGGCCTCATGCAATCAACTCATGTCTTTTGGCCTCATGCACTCAACTCGTGTCTTTTGACCTCATGCAATCAACTCGTGTCTTTTGGCCTCATGCACTCAACTCGTGTCTTTTGGCCTCATGCACTCAACTCGTGTCTTTTGGCCTCATGCACTCAACTCGTGTCTTTTGACCTCATGCAATCAACTCGTGTCTTTTGACCTCATGCAATCAACTCGTGTCTTTTGACCTCATGCAATCAACTCGTGTCTTTTGGCCTCATGCAATCAACTCGTGTCTTTTGACCTCATGCAATCAACTCGTGTCTTTTGGCCTCATGCACTCAACTCGTGTCTTTTGGCCTCATGCACTCAACTCGTGTCTTTTGGCCTCATGCAATCGACTCGTGTCTTTTGACCTCATGCAATCGACTCGTGTCTTTTGGCCTCATGCAATCGACTCGTGTCTTTTGGCCTCATGCAATCAACTCGTGTCTTTTGGCCTCATGCAATCAACTCGTGTCTTTTGGCCTCAGGCAATCATCTCGTGTCTTTTGGCCTCATGCAATCGACTCGTGTCTTTTGGCCTCATGCAATCAACTCGTGTCTTTTGGCCTCATGCAATCAACTCGTGTCTTTTAGCCTCATGCAATCAACTCGTTCAAGGGCATACCTACGGTATGTTGATGATTCTCGAGGGGTGTCAGAGGGTTATGGAAGTGTTTTGATTTTGGTAGCATGGATAGTTTCCTGGATCTGATATTAATTGATATGCCGCGGGGGCATAAAAACAATTAGAATAGCGCCAACGTTATTCCTGCGTGTCGTAAGAGGCGACTAAAAGGGACCGGGACGAGGGGTCTGGGAACCCCCTCTCCTGTATTTACAATCCTGTGAGACATCGTCAAAGAGATGGAGCTGGGGGGAGAGTGACTGCTCCCCGCACTTTTGTTTCTTTTGTTTGATGTCGGCTACCCCTCAAAACTGGATAAATGCCTTGGTATATGTATGTATAAAATCTTAAGGATGGAGAGGTCTCCAAAATTGCATTAGTAGTGACGCGTTTCAGTATCTTCTACATATAAACTGCAGTGGTGGACAAAGATAATGCTTTCCCTGTAGTAACCGCGGCTTAATGACTTCATCCCCTTCCTAGATGGTCTGGGTCATCACAATATATATAGTTTTGTGAGGCCTTCATTTCTCATTTTGAAAAGTGTTTAAATATTAACTTGATCCTTGGAAATCAACAGGACGAAAAGAGACAATGTTTGTAAATCACTAACATAATAAACATATATAAGTGAGGAATAAGGGTCTCACTGAACTAGAATGACACGAACTAATTTGTCAAGAGGCTGTATATCCCACCCCCAAGAAGGTGCATTTAAGCATTTATACCGCTACCAGGACTAGGGAATTATTGGGAACAGGGATTAAAAATTTGGACTATAAAGCCGATATGAATGCATTTCAATTATCAACACATTATGTAGATAAAAAGAACCATAAGATAATCTATTATAAAAGGAATTATTCATGTGAAGAATATTATAAAATCAGATTACAGATGAGATTGTTTTGGTAGACCTGGCAAGAGAAGAAACGGAAGTGAAGCTAGAAAAGTGTAGACATACATTTGAAAATAAACAAAGCAATGAGAGAATATCTTTAAAGGTTTAAAGGTCACTCACGAATGGCAGAGGCAAGGAACAGGATAATGTCCTACAGTATATATAGAAAGGACTAGGGAAGGCCAATGTAACGGCTGCTGATGACTCAGCAGATAGTCCTAAAGACTCACCCATAGCCCCAATTCCTTACCCTTAAAGATGGGATGTTGCAGACACTACAATAAATTATTCAACTTGAGCGTTTCTTGAATCACAGTCCAACAAATTGCTAAGCATGGTCGTTTCCAGCAGGCTCAAACCTTTAGACGGGAGGAGAAGTAAGACAGGGTACAGAGAAATATGGCTCAGATAACATCAATAGTGTTAGATCCTGCCAATACCAAAGATCAAATGCAATGGAAGATACACATACATACATATACCAAGGCATTTCCCCCAGTTTTGGGGGGTAGCCGACATCAAACAAAAGAAACAAAAGTGTGGGGAGCAGTCACTCTCCCCCCAGCTCCATCTCTTTGATGATGTCTCACAGGATTGTAAATACAGGAGAGGGGGTTCCCAGCCCCCTCGTCCGGTCCCTTTTAGTCGCCTCTTACGACACGCAGGGATACATTGGCGCTATTCTAATTGTTTTTATGCCCCCGCGGCCACAGGGGGTATATAAAAGATAAAAGGATATTCATTTAAAACCATAAAAGTTAATATGTCACGGAAGATAAATATATAAATTCATAAAATAAACCTAGAATACAGTGTGCTTGAATAAATTATAAAATGTCAACAGGAATGTTGTTTAAGACGATCCGTGTGAAGGTTGTATCAACAATGGTTTACAAGTCAAGGCATGGTTGATAAAGAAGGATAAGGAACCAAAAATGGAAGTTCCAGAAATGAGGATGGTGAAATTAATGTGGCCTCAGTGTCATAAAAATATATTTGATAGGAAATTGCTTAGAAAAGTATATCAGAGTAGTGAAAGTATCGAAGGTACAGCTAAGATGACTACAGTTGTCTGGTTTTCTCATGTGAAAAAAAAAAAGAGAATTATGTTGTCAATGATCATAAACATGGAGGTTGATAGAATGAGGAGCCAGGGAAGGTCAAATTTCAGGTGTAAATAGACTTTATAGCAAATGGCATGTGGGAGAAGGACTAATTAAGCCAGAGACGCAGGGCAGAAGAAGGTGGAGCAGGATGATAGACAGTGGTGTACCAACCGTGTGTCACACAATCGTACATAATTCATTTTGTATATATTATGCTTGTATCTTCGCTCTTCCCTCGCACTAAAAAGAACCAGAATAAACATGTCTGCGTTTCTCCTATGTAACATTGTCTGTTTCTCGAACATGTAATTTCCTGTTGCCTTGAGTTTTTGTATATAAAGGAGAGTGTTCTATAATAAATTAACTCAGTAGCTTTTATACTGCCTTTGAGTTCACAACCTTCTCTCAGCCCGTCACAGTAGTGACTTTTCAAGGTGTTTTAATTCTACACCTGAAAGAAAGGTTCCAAAGCAACACATCTTTACCTTTCCAAGAGATTTTATTTCCTCTCAATGTGTTTAAAAAAGCTAATAAGAAACAACGATTTTAATTAGAAATGGGTAAAAGCCAAAGACAAAGAAGGAAACATGGAATGGTTTCATATTACCAACATTTAAATACTTATACACATTCGACAGCAATGGGAATTTCCAGGAAGCCATACTCATGTTACTTTGTCCCCTGAGGGAATAAGGGTAACTGCTATTTATTCTTTTCTGGCTTAGATAAGTTTCAATAATACAAAAAAAAACAATCTCAAACAATGAACTGACGTTCAATAAAAAAAAAAAAAAAAAAAAAAAAAAAAAAAAAAAAAAAAAAAAAAAAAAAAAAAAAAAAAGGAATCTCAAACAATGAACTGACGTTCAATAAAAAAAAAAAAACAGAATCTCAAACGATGAACTGACGTTCAATAAAAAAAAAAAAACAGAATCTCAAACGATGAACTGACGTTCAATAAAAAGAAAAAAAAACAGAATCTCAAACAATGAACTGACGTTCAATAAAAAAAAAAAAAAGAATCTCAAACAATGAACTGACGTTCAATAAAAAGAAAAAAAAACAGAATCTCAAACAATGAACAGACGTTCAATAAAAAGAAAAAAAAAAGAATCTCAAACAATGAACTGACGTTCAATAAAAAGAAAAAAAAACAGAATCTCAAACAATGAACAGACGTTCAATAAAAAGAAAAAAAAAACAGAATCTCAAACAATGAACAGACGTTCAATAAAAAGAAAAAAAAAACAGAATCTCAAACAATGAACTGACGTTCAATAAAAAGAAAAAAAAAACAGAATCTCAAACAATGAACTGACGTTCAATAAAAAGAAAAAAAAAAAACAGAATCTCAAACAATGAACTGACGTTCAATAAAAAGAAAAAAGAACCAGAATCTCAAACAATGAACTGACGTTCAATAAAAAGAAAAAAAAAAAACAGAATCTCAAACAATGAACAGACGTTCAATAAAAAAAAAAAAAACAGAATCTCAAACAATGAACAGACGTTCAATAAAAAAAAAAACAGAATCTCAAACAATGAACAGACGTTCAATAAAAAGTAAAAAAAAACCAGAATCTCAAACAATGAACTGACGTTCAATAAAAAGAAAAAAAAACAGAATCTCAAACAATGAACTGACGTTCAATAAAAAGAAAAAAAAAACAGAATCTCAAACAATGAACTGACGTTCAATAAAAACAAAAACAGAATATGCAAAGTAAAACGGACGAATAAAAACGCTCTGATAAACAGAAAGGTAAATAACGTAATTAAAAAGGAAAACATGAAGAGAAATCCTGAAGAGCACCTGAGTCCTAAGGGAAAACCTCCAAAGTGGGTCTGATCAATAAACCCGGAATTAAGGTCAAATCTCTGTGCCTTGTGGATATTCAGGACATTACTAATTAAGTATTTCTTAATCTCATTACCTGTAAATGGAAATGGGAGCAATTTGGTTTTGATGCGATGAGTGATAAAGAATACTTTGAATATTCCGAAATGTAATTAAGGCAGAGAATTATTCGAACGACGTTAACATTTGCGTAATATTTATGAATATCAGATCATTACGCTATTAATTTGAAAGACACATTTGAATAAACATTCATCATATGTTTATTTCTATCAAAATAACCGTTGGTAACACTGAAGCGTCAAACGTAATAGATTGGTTTTCCGTTAACATTATTATTATTATTATTATTATTATTATTATTATCAATATTATTATTATCATTATCAATAGCTAAGCCACAACCATAATTGGAAAAGCAGGATGCTATAAACTCAAGGACTCCAACAGGGAAAATGGAAATAAGGATATAATTAACTAAAAGAGAAGTAATGAACAATTAAAATAAATTATTCTAAGAACAGTAACAACACTAAACAGATGTTTCATTTATAAACTATAAAGACTTAAAAATAAAGAAAGTGTAATGCGATGAAATAGCGTGACCGGGCGTACCCTCAAGCAAGAAAACTCTCCACCAAGACAGTGGAACACCGTTGTACAAAGGCTATGGTGCTACCCAAGACCAAAGGACAATGGTTTGATTTTGGAATGTCCTTCTCCTAGAGGAGCTACAGACCATAGTTTAAGTGTCTCTTCTAGTCCCCTTACCAAGAGGAAAGTACCCACTGGAACGATAAGTAGAATAGTTAACCCCTTCAACGAAGAAGAATTGTTTAGTAACCTAAGTGTTGTCAGGTGTATGAACATAGAGGAGAATGTGGAAAGAATAGGCCAGACTATTTGGTGGATGTGCAGGCAAAGGAAGATGGAGCCCTAAGGCCTTGTCCACACTACCGGGCAGTCCCCGACGGGCAAACAGTGATACCAGACCACAATCGTTAGTAAGATTGAGGGTTAATGACGTCAGAAGCGGGAAAACCACAGACAGGGATCTGGCATCATAAAGTGTTGCCAGATCCCTGCATTAAGTTTTCCCGCTTCTGACGTCATCAACCCTCATTTTCACTAACTATTGTGGCCTGGTATCACTGTTTGCCCGTCGGGGACTGCCCGATAGTGTGGACAGGGCCTAACAGTGAGAGGGTTCCAATGTAGTACCATCTGGCTAGTCGAAGGACCCAATAACTCTAGCGGAAGTATCTCTGACTGATAATCAGATGATTCCATATGATTATCAAATTTAGTCACAGGGCAGAAGTAAATGAGAGAGGTAAACCATAATCAAAATATTTACTATAACATCAAGTTTCATAAGAAATACAGATTAAAACTCAATCAAATATAATAACTACTATAAATCCCTTCCGCTCCTCCTTTGCTAATCTCCTTGAATAATTGACTCCGCTTTGGAACGAACTTGTGGCAAATTGCAGCTACATTTCGATTATGCATTGGAAATATTGTCCGAGTTATCATAAACTCGCATTACATTCAAATAGTCGAACCTCATAGCGTTGAATGTTACCATTTCCTACTACCAGGTTTTACCTAAGCACATCAATTTCATGTACCTGTTATCAAACCTAGTTGCACACATTTTACTTTGTTGCAGTAAATTTCATGTATATATATCATCAGTAGGCCTACTTCTTTAATTTTGTCTTCTAATTCATTATAAAAAACACATTCTTATCATTATTGCGTTAAACAATAGGCACTAAAGCTATTGAATATGGAATGTGACGGTTTACAAGAAATTATAAGACAACTTTTACTTTTACTTACTTTTACGGGTTTATTTCTCGCCCTCCATCAGACAATAAAGTCTGTTCAGGCGGGCCTTGGTGTGTGAAAATAATTTCTTTCCAGTTAATATTTTGCTCTGTATCTTATCAGTTATTTCGCTAGCATTTATATGCAGGCTTAATAGTTTTCAGGTCACTATTATAACACTTTCTAAAAAGATAAGTCTTCAGGTTTTTCTTGAAAGCTGCCACAAAGTAAACAAAGAATTTTAAAGACCAGCTGTTTCATATTCCAATCAAAATCGTCGACATTTCAAAGAATACGAATCCTTTGAGATCGTGTGTAAACCAATCTGCCAAACTAAGGGTAACTCGAGCAAAATGTTACGTTCAGATAATTTACAATTCCATTTGCTCGACTAAATCAACGGATTTATCTAGCTTATGTTACTGGTTGTCAATCGATAAATGTGGCTATAAGATATTTGAAAAAATCATTATGTAATGGTATGCTTAGCAACATCCTCCCAAATTACTCGCCGAAAATGTGGAAGATGGCACTTTTCAACAAGCGTAAGATCGTATTTTTGACGGGCCGAGAGAAGGTTGTGAACTCAAAAAGCAGTGTGAAAGCAACTGAGTTAATTTATTATAGAACACTCTCCTTTATATACAAAACCTCATGGCAACAGGAAATTACATGTTCGAGAAACAGACAATGTTACATAGGAGAAACGCAGACATGTTTATTCTGGTTCTTTTTAGTGCGAGGGAAGAGCGAAGATACAAGCATAATATATACAAAATGAATTATGTACGATCGTGTGACACACGGTTGGTACATATTAATATTGACGTGGTTTCAGCAGTGCGTGAAAAATGTAGAGCATCATAGCAACTCCAAGACGAATTCATGAGGAAATCCTTTCACCTTAATCTAAATTAGAGATTCATCAACTTTACTCTCTGAACTTTCATCCTCAGGAGTAGCAAGGTGAAGGAGGCGATGGGTGGCTGAACATCAAAAAGAACTTTAGGAACTACTCGCCTACACAGTATATGGTTACAAAGTTACAAGAACGTTGAGAGTTTCGGACTCAGACGCCAGAGGCTGTGTATCATATGTAAGTAGTAATGATAAAAATCAATACGCATTTAAACAAAATGCATATAGGAATTTTCCTTGCATGTTTAAAAGGTATAACTTCAAAAAATCATATTATTCTATTTACATATACACAGACATATTATATATATATATATATATATATATATATATATATATATATATATATACATATATATATATATGTACACATATATATATAAATATATACATATATATATATATATATATATATATATATATATATATATATATATATACACACACATGTCTATATATATGTATATATATATATACTGTATATATATATATATATATATATATATATATATATATATATATATATATATACAGTATATATATACATACACATGTCTATATATATAAATATATATACACATATATATATATATATATATATGATTATATATATATATATATATATATATATATATATATGAAAATATATATATATATATATATATATATATATATGTGTGTATATATATGAATATATATATATATATATATATATATATATATATATATATATATATATACACAGATATATATATAAATTTATACATATATACATATATATATACATATATATATATATTTTATATATATATATATTAATTTATATATATATATATATATATATATATATATATATATATATATGAATACATATATATATATACATATATATATGTATATGTATATATAAATATATACATATATATACAAATATACATATATACGTATATATATACATACATACATACATATATATATATATATATATATATATATATATATATATATATATATATATATATATATATATATATCCCTTTCTGATGGGGATACCTTAACGTGGTGAAATGTTTCGTTAGTTAGCTGTGAACGATCACATTGAAGTTTCCCTCGATCATCAACCTCCACCGACTAGCGTGTTTGTGAAAATTGGCCGAATCCCTCACATAAATAGGGGTATGTCTGATGCCTTTCTCCTACAGTAGACTAGAAACGTGCATTTGTTGTTGATATATATATATATATATATACATATATATATATATATATATATATATATATATATATATATATATATATATATATCTCATCTTAATATGTTGGACAAAAACTTGCCATCAACTAAATTTATTATTCTTGATCTGATTATCAATCTATAGCACCATCATCTCTCCTCTAAGGTCCCAAACCTTAATCCTAAATCTATTCTTTTCCTTCTTTGGCTTTCTTTCTCTCACTTTAACACTCATCAGTAACAGTTTGGGTTAACGCATGCCACGCCCAAAATCCCTTTACAATTCATCACATTGTTTTGTCAGCTCCTCTTACATACATACATACATACATACATACATACATATAGCAAGGCACTTCCCCCAATTTTTGGGGGTAGCCGATATCAACAAATGAAACAAAACAAAAAGGGGACCTCTACGCTCTACGTTCCTCCCAGCCTAACAAGGGACTCATCCGAGTTCAGCTGGTACTGCTAGGGTGCCACGGCCCACCCTCCCCCGTTATCCACCACAGATGAAGCTTCATAATGCTGAATCCCCTACTGCTGCTACCTCGTCCAATCGTCCACTTTACTAGGTTATTATGTGCTTATCAAATTTCTGAAGCCAGGTGTTCATACATGCCAAATGAAAATTCTAAACCATCTTTAATATATACTCCTTTTTTCCTTATTTTCTTTCCTCACTGGGCTATTTTTCCCTGTTGGAGCCCCTGGGCTTATAGCATCTTGCTTTTCCAACTAGGGTTGTTGCTTGGATAGTAATAATAATAATAAATAATCTTCATTTCTAACTTCGAGCCCACGCCCATGGCCTCTATGGGCCTCTCCATATCCGTCCCATTCCGGAATACGTGAGAGCGACAAAGAGTTATATTTTTAGCTTTCAAGGAAGGACTTCAACTTATACTTAAGAAGAGTTAGAAATTTTAATATATCTATAGTCAATTTCTTTTAGCGAGTCATATTTGCACCGACTCGCAGCGGTGCCCTTTTAGCCGGGAGAAGTTTCCTGAACGCTGATTGGTTGGACAAGATAATTGTAACCAATCAGCGACCAGGAAACTTTTCCGAGCTAAAAGGGCACCGTTGCGAGTCGGTGCAAATATGACTCGCTAAAAGAAATAGACTATAGTAATCCACCACAGTTGTCTGACAATCAGGTACCAAATTCATAGTTTATATAAACAGACAATGAATGTTCAGATAATGGGTCAATCTATATAAGAAAAACTAATAACGATTGAATTTGCTGAACGAGAATTGAATTTGACCTAAGTTTTCATTTCATATAAATTTTCACTAGTATATTTTAAGGAAAATACTAAAATATGGCTGACCTCTCAGGTTGTTTGAAATATTTTTTTTTTTTTAACAAGGAGCACAATCGCTGTATAAATTATTTATAAATCTAGTAAATTGAAATTCCAATCAATATGATATATGTCTTAAATTTCGGTCACATCTCTTAATTCTATCATTCCAAGAATTTCCTTCTACTAGGAATCTGGGGAAAGAAACTCACCTCTTAGTCGTAATTTATTCATTGAGATTCGTTCAAGTGACTTTCATCTCTCTCATAAAAGTAGACGTTACTTGTAACATTCCGCTTTCCTAGAATAGCAAAAGGTTTCCTAAAGAAAATTAACTCTCCTCGTATCAAACCAAATTCTCGTAGCTTATTTCCATTTCATCAATTGTATGACAAAGTTTAAAGGGAGGCTGAGATGGTATGGACACCTGATGAGGAGAGATGAGGACACCGTTGGGAGACATACTATGGAGATGGAGGTTCAGGGAAGAAGAAGAAGAGGGAGACCAAAAAAGAGATGGAGGGACTGTGTGAGAGGAGACTTACAGGAGAAGGGGATTGATGAGGCAGAAGCGCAGAATAGAAAGGGGACCACGTTGGGAGACATACTATGGAGATGGAGGTTCAGGGAAGAAGAAGAGGGAGACCAAGAAAGAGATGGAGGGACTGTGTGAGAGGAGACTTACAGGAGAAGGGGATTGATGAGGCAGAAGCGCAGAATAGAAAAAGATGGAAACGGCTCATCCACAACGGCGACCCCATATAAAAATGGGAACCAGCTGTGAAGAAGAAGAAGTATGACAAAGTTTAAAACTCTTTGTTCCTTCCTCTCTTTCCAAAAGAGAAGGGCCTAGAAAAATTAAAATAACAAATTACATTGTATTCTGTTGAGAAGGAAAGCGAACACTCATTTGAAAAAAATACATGTTTTTTCTCTCTCTGTATACAAAAACTACAAAACCCAACAAGTATGGATCACACTCGGATGAAAAATGAGACAAAAAAAAAAAATCTCAAAGGATTTGTATCAATCCATTTCCTGTAGTAATGAGACCGAAATGTGTCGTGAACGAAAAGAAGAGCCCTCACATACACCAAAAAAATAAATCACCAAGAAGGATGCTGTCCAAGGATTTTGACCATGGATGATTGGTAAAATCATATCCTTTGACCTGATTGCACGATTCCCCCAGCTCTGAATTACAGAGTGTAAAGTCCGAGGGGAAATCCGAGCCTATCTCATGATATGAAAAAAAAAGGAGTGCACTTTGAAGTTATGTCACACGAAGTTGAGGTGATAAAGATATACAAACAAACAAAAGCATATATATACATATATACATATATATATATATATATATATATATATATATATATATATATATATATATATATATATATATATATATATGTATTATATATATATATATATATATATATATATATATATATATATATATTATATATATATATATATATATATATATATATATATATATATTATATATATATATATATATATATATATATATATATATATATATATATATATATATATATATATATATATATATATTTCTCAAAATGGACAGGGAAATAAGCAGTTCTAAAAATCCATTTATTATCAACGTTTCATGATCGTCATTATCACATCTTCCAGGGCTAAAAATAAGAAGTATACATACAAAATTGAAAAACAGTAATAAAAATATACAAATTAATATAAGAGGTAAAAATTAGTGGAAAAAACAAAAAAATCGAGTAAAAATATGCATAAAACAGAAGGGGAACCAACCTCGCAGAAGCGCAAATAAAAACTGAATGGCATCAACAACTACAGAACAAAACAAAGAAAACTATGACAGGTACACCCAGCAACAAAACCGGTGTCGCCTGGACAGAACTGACTTGGAGAGATCATGCCCTTCTTGCCCCGAAAGGTGGCTGACGCTAAACAACCGAGACATCGTTAGGATGATTTGAATGCGAGGAAGAGGGGAATTACGATACCACTCAAAGAATTGCGATGATGAATTTAATATATATGAAAAGCGAGGGAACTTTTTTATTCTTTTGAGAAATGTGATCTAATATTATTCCGAAACTAATTCATCAAGAGATTTTATCATAACTTTTTATTTGAATTTTCCTATCATATTTCTATATGAAATTTTCTTGGATATTGTTGGAACAAGTTGTTAGACTGTTGACGAAACATTGTTGTCTAGATGTTGGTAGAGATTTATTGGTGATATGTTGGCAACCCTGGTGTGGACGAGTCGATGTGGTTGGAGATACCCGGACAGACACACAACACCGAGATAAAAGATTGTTCAGTTAATTGAATGTTATCGAAGATACCCATTGCTATGGGATCAGACCCATGCACTATACAAACACCAGCTCAAGAGGCAGATGCCTGTCGTGAAATATCTGAAAATATTCAGATGGAGAGAAATGAAGTGGCGAAGAAAATGAACCTCGTGACAGTTCCGAAGAGAACTGAAAAAATGTCAAGAAAAGAAGTCTGGTGATGGAGCTGAAGACGCATATAAGAGTCAGTGGTTCGCATTCAGCATCATGCTGTTTCTAGCTGACAAACACTAGCCATACAAGACCTATGACGCTGGATATCAGGTAAGAAACTGTGCTTGTTAGCATATTAGTCTTTATTAGTTTCTTTTCACACATATAGTGTACACTAATTTTGTGTCAAAGCAGAACACTTGCAATCGCTGCTTTACACGAATATTAATGTGGTTTCAGAAAATATAACATCATTGTAATTACAGGTATACACAGTGCGTCCTCGCACGCCGACATACTTTTCAAGTCTCTAGAATGAGGTGTGGACGGCTTCACCAAGTTGACGCGTGTTGCCAATATGTTGCCAGACATTGTAGCAGACACAGTTTCATACATTGTTGTCGATATGTGTACCGATGTTGACTGTAAGGTTTCCAACTTTGTTGTTGATATGTCGGCAGACACGATGTTGCCAGTGTGGACGCACCTTATATGTTATTCCCATCATTATTCTTCCCATAACTCTTTGAGTTGTAACTAGCTAATGTTCTAAGGGCTCCAAGTTTCTAATGTATAAGTTAATACTGGTAGGACCATCTCATTCAATACTTTTCTTTTGAGAGAAAGTGGCAATTTAATCTTTATAATCTAATTTTGTTTACCAAACACTCTCCATGCCATGCTTTTCATTCTTTAAATTTCAGTCTCGTGTCCTGGGGAAACACTTATTTTCTGTCCTAAGTACTATATTACTATATTCATTAATATCTCGAGGGTAGTCCATAACCCTTATTTCTTGTCTCTCCACATTTTCATTGAACATTGACTTAGTGTTACTCATTCATTTTCAGTGCTACATTTCTTCTTTCTCTATTGAAATCTTTTATCATGTTTTTAATGCTTCCCATGATTTACTAAACACAACTATGTCATCTGCAAATCTTAAGTTGTTACAGTACTCCCCATTAATAGTAATACCTAAATTTTCCCATTATAAATTCTTAAAAACCTCCTTGGCATGCTACGATTAATTTGAATGAGATGGGGCCTCCCTGTCAAACTCCTTTCTCAATCAGAATTTTTCCCTATCTATATGTAGTTTTATAATTGCTGCACCTCCTGTACTTTCTTACAGTGTTCTAACGTAAGATTCTTCTATTCCTTGTTTTTGAAGGCTTTCCTTACTGACTGATGTTTTCAGAGAATCAAAAGCTTTCTCATAGTCTATAAATGGCATAAATATTGGTTTGTCATACTCTATTGATTTTTCCATTAGCTGGTTAATTACATGGATATGGTCAGTTGTCGAATACCCACTTCTAAAGCCAGCTTACTCTCTTGGTTGATTAAAGTCTACCTGTCTTTCTATTCCCCCAAATATGTTCTTTGCATAAATTTTATATATTACGGAGAATAAACTTATTGGGCGGTAATATACTTAAATTTTAAATATAATTAAATAAATATATATATATATATATATATATATATATATATATATATATATATAATATATATATATACATATATATATATATATATATATATATATATATATATATATACATATATATATATATATACACCTTTCTGAGTGGGGATAACAGAACGTGGTGAAAGGGTTTGCGAATCACCATGATCAGCAAAGTTATATTAGTCGGGGCTACCCATACTAGGTTGGTTTACTGTGGGGGATCAGACCATAAACTTTCACCATCACCATTCCGCAGTGGCCAACGTGCGTATGAAAACTGGCTAAACACAGAAATTAACCCTTTTACCCGCAAAGGACATACTTGTACATTTCAAAAACTCATCCCTTTAGCCCCATGGACGTACCGGTACGTCCTTGCAAAAAAAGCTATAAGAATTTTTTTTCATATTTCTAATAATTTTTTGGAGAAAATTCAGGCATTTTCCAAGAGAATGAGACCAACCTGACCTCTCTATGACAAAAATTAAGGCTGTTAGAGCAATTTAAAAAATATATACTGCAAAATGTGCTGGGAAAAAAAAAAAAACCCTTGGGGGTTAAGGGTTGGAAATTTCCAAAGAGCCTGGGGGTAAAAGGGTTAACCCTTTTACCCCCAATGGACGTACTGGTACGTTACAAAAAACTCATCCCTTTACCCCCATGGACGTACTGGTACGTCCTTGCAAAAAACTGTTACTTACACTTTTCCATATTTTTTATAACTTTTTGAGAAACTTCTGGCATTTTCCAAAAGAATGAGACCAACCTGACCTCTTTATGACGAAAATTGAGGCTGTTAGAGCATTTTAAAAATATATATTGCAAAATGTGCTCGAAAAAAAAACTTGGGGGTTAAGGGTTGGAAAGTTCCAAATAACATGGGGGTAAAAGGGTTAAAGTATTTTACTAAAATTTTCAATATGGTTTTCTTCCATTGTCTTAGA
>NC_090725.1:78483173-78498173 GCF_036898095.1 Palaemon carinicauda
AGAGAAAATAAGTTTTTCACCGGGACATGAGACGTGAATTAAAAGAAGGATAAACATGGGATGGAGAGCTTTTGATAAACAAAATTAGATTTATGAACCGTAAACTGCCACTTTCTCTAAAAACAAAAGAATATCATCAGATGGTGCTATCAGTATTTATTAGGCATGAAAAAATTAGAGCCTCACTAAAGACTTAGAACATAAGCTAGTTACAACTGAAAGTGCTCTGATAATGGGATTAACACCAAGAGACAGAACTTCAAAAGTTCAAAGTTGGAGCAAATGCTTTTTTGTTGACGAGGCGGACATGAGTCTTTTTATAGTTTATTTATGACATATTTGTTTTTGATGTTGTTAATACTTTATATATGACATGTCTGTTTTGACGTTGTTACTTATTTTAGAATAATTTATTGTTAATTTGTTCTTCATTTATTTATTTCCTTATTTCCTTTCCTCTCTGGGCTATTTTTCCCTGTTGGAGCCCATGGGCTTATAGCATCTTGCTTTTCCAACTAGGGTTGTAGCTTGGATAGTAATAATAATAATAATAATAATAATAATAATAATAATAATAATGGATACGAGAGCAAACTGAAGTACAAGATATTCTAACAAAATGAAAGAATAAAAAATGGACGTGGGTAGAGTATATAATGAAAAGGCAGATAATATATTAACAAAAGGAATAACAGAATGGGTCGCTAAAGATGGCAAACGAAGTAGGGGATGGAAGAAAGGTGATGAATTGACGAGCTAAAAAAAATTACGGATATAGACTGGTAAAGAAAGACCATAAATAGACACGAGGGGTGTGAGATATCTGGGGCCCCGAGGCCTTTTTCCAGCGGTGGACTATCAACAGCTGATGATAATGATGATGATGATGATTTACATACGTAAATTCTTATACACACACTCACACACACACACACATACATACATATATAAATTAGCAAAAGATGCTGCATTTAGTGATTTCTTTTTCGATTTTATTTCGGAAGCCGACCTTCTTAATCACTTTTAGAAAAAAAATTAATGCATCAAATATTTTTCTAAATGATTGACAGCATATTTCATCCAAGGTTTTTCATTTGTGAATAATCCTACTGCAATCGTCCACAGTGGCTAATAAAGTTTTGATGTTGCTTGATATTTCCCAATTATTCATTCCTCCACTTATTATATATATATATATATATATATATATATATATATATATATATATATATATATATATATATATAAATATATATATATATATATATATATATATATATATATATATATATATGTATGTATGTATATATATATGTATATGTATATGTATAAATTTCTACCTCATACTTGGGATCGAACGCTAGCCCCTTCTAATGAAAGGCCAGGTCGAAACCAACCATGTCACGAGAGCCCATGGTTTCGACCTGGCCTTTCATTAGAAGGGGCTAGCGTTCGATCCCAAGTATGAGGTAGAAATTTATTTCTATTTGAACACGATGTTGTGTTGATATTTATCCATATGTATATGTATATATATATATATATATATATATATATATATATATATACATATATATATATATATATATATATATATATATATATATATATATATATATACAGTGTATATATATACAGTGTATATATATACAGTATATATATATAGTATATATATACATATGTATATATACAGTATATATATATATATATATATACATATATATATATATATACAGTATATATATATATATATATATATATATATATATATATATATTCTGTTATTCTTAATGTCCATTTATTATCTCTCTCACTAAATGTCCTTCCCATATCCATTTCGTTTTCTTAAATGTTGTTAGAATATCCTTTACTCTAGTTTCCTTTCGTATTCATGTTGCTCTTTTTCTGTCCCTCAGTGTTATTCCCATCATTATTCTTTCCATTGCTCTTGTAACTAGCTCATGATCTAAGGCTCCAATTTTCTGATAATATGATACTGGTTGGACCATCTGATGAAATATTTTTCTTTCCAGAGAAAATTATATTGAAGTTTTCATAATCTCATTTTGTTTACCAAAAGCTCTCCATCATTTAATTTCATTCTCATGTGCTGTGAAAACACTGTCTGTCCTACATACCTATATTTATTAACAATCTCTTAAGAGGCTCGGCGATAACCCTTATTAGTTGTCTCAACATTTTCATTGAACATAATCTTGCGTTTTTCTTATACCCTTATTATATTCCTATTACAGGATTCTTTATATTCTCTCTTAAAATTAATTTTTCTCCCTTTCCCTAGATCTAAAAAAATGTTGCTTCTCATCCTTCTATGGTCGCTTAACTTCAACTCGCACAATACTGTTATATCTTGAACAAAATTAACTATCTTACTGATAATAAGATCTATTTCGTTTTTCGTTTCCCCAGTAGGTCTGCCCCATGTCCGTTTTCTAAGTTCTTTTTATATAGAAAAAGGTGCTCATGATTTTATTGTGTTTCTGTCAGCAAATTGCTATGCCATTCCCTGTACCTATTCCAAATTTATCTACTGTTGATTTTTCTCTCTTCTTTTGACTCACTTTAACATTGAAATCACCCAAAACTAAGGTAAATTGAGTCATGTTTTTTGTAGATACATCGAGATGTTCATAAAAAGTTCCTATTTTTTCCTCTGGAATGTTTTTGGCGCATACGTTTAAATAATCTTTTTTATACTTCTTATTAATTTCTGCAATCCTATCACTAGTAGGTCTACTACAAAATTCATATATGTTACCTGCAATATTTTTAATAATAAGAAAAATCCCTTTATTTTCTTTTTTTCCTTTCATGTCCTCTGGGGCAAAATATATGGCCCTCTTTTAATTCTAATATTCCCCAGTTCTTCTAATTTCCCAAAATCTAATTATATCCTATTTTATTCATTTCAGCCTTTCCAGTAACTCGGCAAGATCTTCTTTAATAGACAGGATCCTGACGTTATATGCCGCAAGGTTCAATTCCTGAAAGTAACCAGTTCTAGTCCGGAGGTTTTTTAGCAGCCTCTGGAGTGGAATGTAACTGCTTCTTCTTCTTCTTGGGGTATTAAAGCCAACACTTGTTGTTGGCACGGGCCTTTCCCTTGGTTGGCCCGTAGTAGAATGTAACTGCCTGACACGGCCAGTTATATTCCGCCGCCGCTGGGGGACTAGGGGCTGAGAGGCGGCTGTTTTTATTAGCTAAAGCCAATATATCAAAATCATAGAAATATTATAACTACATAGCTACATATGTTCTTTATTCTCTCACTTCCTCTAATTACCATACATCCATCTGACCATAATTGGTGTTATAAACTACATTCTCCTAAAAGTAAAGATATTACAAAATGAGAGAATTAACTTAAAATATTACTCAATACGTAACGAACTATACAATTAGAATATTCAGACAGAATGAAAAGTAGTAAATGAAAATATCTACACACAATGTAAATTCAACATTTCAAACGTCACAACTTCAAACAAAATCATTAATAGTCAGTCTAGCTATTCAAAATCCTAAGCACTACTCTTTTCACATTATATTAACATCTACTCAGAGGTGCCATTCGTACGATAATTATCGCAAATGTACGATTATTTTTGGTCCAGTAAGATGTACGATACATACCTTAGGTATATACATATGTATGTGTGTGTTTAATTAAACAATTATACTAAAATATTTTGAAATAAGTCAATCATGTAACTCCTCAATAATTATATTGAAACTGTGCACGATGATTTTGGCTGAACAAACGACAATTTTAAGGCTCATGTACGATACTCCAGTGGAAATAATCTGGCCACCCTGCATCTACTGTATACAACAATATTACATTATTAGATTACAACGATAGTATATATACATCGAAATTTGATTAAAAATGTAATTTTTACGTTTGTTTAAAAAGCAGAGATTTAAAAAAATGGATCTCTTTTAAGGATGATAATTCAGTTTCAAAATGAATTAATAGTCTTAACCCTTTTACCCCCAAAGGACGTACTGGTACGTTTCACAAAACTCATCCCTTTACCTCCATGGACGTACCGGTACGTCCTTGCAAAAAAATGCTATTTAAATTTTTTTTTTTTTTTTTTGCATATTTTTGATAATTTTTTTGTGAAAATTCATGCATTTTCCAAGAGAATGAGACCAACCTGACCTTTCTATGACAAATATTAAGGCTATTAGAGCAATTTGAAAAAAAAAAATATATACTGCAAAATGTGCTGGAAAAAAAAAATTAACCCCTGGGGGTTAAGGGTTGGAAATTTTCAAACAGCCTGGGGGGTAAAGGGGTTAAAAAGAAATAATTTTCCATGGGCAATATGTGTAGAAGGAAGGATTGTCATTATTCCGAGATGGATCGAACCTTTTCCACATATATCAAACTTATACAAGAAAGATAGAATCACGTTCCAGAGCAGTGGGACGAACCTCATCCAGCTTTACTGCCAAACTAAACTTTTAATCAAACTTTCTGAGGATCTTAACAGAAGAATAGCAAGACTAAAAGATAATGGTCTCTTTCCTCTAGGTCATAATATCGTTCTTCAATCTTCCACGTTCGCCAAATGAAAAATATTGGAAGTCATCACAAATTAGACACTAAAACTCTCTCTCTCTCTCTCTCTCTCTCTCTCTCTCTCTCTCTCTCTCTCTCTCTCTCTCTCTCTCTCTCTCTCTCTCTCTGTACGATGAGACATGTATATGAAAAACATTAAAAAAACTAAAATTATATAAAAGTGTTTATTGTATTTCTCTGTATACAAATCTTGCTAAACTCAAATACCACATTACATTAATCCTTGAAAACTTGTAGAAATTCTGAAAAAGGATTTGATGTATTTTTTTTCCAGTTCCTTCCCACCCCAACGCCCCTCTCTCTCTCTTTCCCTGTATAGTACTATATGTTTCTTTCTATTTGATGCTTCTAAAAGCAAGCAATATTCCACTGATCCTGTAATAAATCCTTTTTTTTTCTGTGTGTGTGTGTGTGTGTGTGTGTGTGTGTGTGTGTGTGTGTGTGTGTGTGTGTGTGTGTGTGTGCTGTTCAAATAAGTGGGAAGCTGATCGACAGACCTCGGGGAAAAGATTCCTACAAATAGCAAAAAAGGAATAATCGTAATAATGAGGAATGAAAGAGATTTTATTAAGGTGTAAGGAGAAATATATAAAAAGAAAACTAAGATTGATCCAACGTATAAATATGGATTGATCAATGGTAATCTGGTCTCGTGATGCCTTTAATATTTGGACATAAAACAATACAATTTGGGCTCGAAAATAAATTCATGGGAAAAAAAATCCTATGAAACATTCAATCATGGTATCATATATAAGGCTTTTTTAAACACCTTAAAAAAAACTGTACTAAATGCTCTGTAAGAATCCCGGAGAAGAGAAAATTTCAACCAGCATAAAGGGACTCATAGGGAAAATTATTTTTATAAACACAAAGACTAGGATTCACGACTAGCAAGAGCCACAAAGTAAATGTAATCAAATAATTCCTTTCCCACTAATGTGGGCTGGTATTAATAAAACGATGCTTTTTATAAATGTGTCTATTCTAGGATGTCAATTACAAATAGGCGTTTGGAATGAAAACTATGCAAAATTACTAGTGCACTTTGGGAATCACTAAATTCCATGTAGGATCTAGTGTATAATTTTAATATCTAGATGATGTCCAATGAAAGCTCGCTGTAATTAATCTAAATATAAACAACCTTAAACTGAATGTCATAATCAAATTTGAAGGTAACGATACAATTACGAATAGTCATCTAATGAATACAAGATTGGTTGAAGGGAGAGACACGAATTACTTCTTCTGACACGTATGCTTTCCACGTACAGCATTTATAGTAGTTTACCAATCATAACTTCAAGAGAGCGTCCTTATGTTTTGGTCTCGGCTTCTATATTCAAATTACACGAATAGAAAATGCTAGTGGCATGGTTTCCCTTTTACCCCCAAAGGACATACTGGTACGTTTCACAAAACTCATCCCTTTACCCCCATGGACGTACCGGTAAGTCCTTGCAAAAAAATGCAATTTAAAATTTTTTTTTGCATATTTTTGAAAATTTTTTGAGAAAATTCAGGCATTTTCCAAGAGAATGAGACCAACCTGACCTCTCTATGACAAAAATTAAGGCTGTTAGAGCAATTTAAAAAAAAAAAATATACTGCAAAATGTGCTTGAAAAAAAATTACCCCTGGGGGTTAAGGGTTGGAAATTTTCAAATACCCTGGGGGTAAAAGGGGTAGAAGTGTCTCGCAGAAAAATAACAAATATATCCCACTTACAGTAAACAATAATCACGAAATCTTGTAGTCCATTGAACTTTATTTATGCCGGTTAGGTCTACCTACTCTAGTCAAATGTGATGCCAGCAACTACCATCTGTGAATTTCATCACTCCGGACCACATTTAGTATTTGGTTTCTATGAGGAGACAAAGATGCAAACACGTGCGATACCTATGCTTTGCCACCATTCATGATAGCAGTCAAAGATAAAGAAGGATAATCAAAAAGTAAGGCATACAGTAATTCCTTCAAAGCGACATTTGTTTTATCTTTGTTGGCGATCAATGAATTACTATCTCGTGAACCCTTCCTTGATTTTACCTGCTTGACAGTGTAGACCTTCCTACCACTAGTATTATTTGGGACTTTTCTGGGTGGAATTGGTTCTCCTCCTTATTTAACGTCATAGAGGTTTTCTTTATATAGTAACGTCACCACACTGAAATTACTTTGGCACGATATAAAGGCTTCATATATGCAAGAATACATTCAGTGGTGGAATCCAGGTTCCTAACGTCACATACAGAGTTATTTAAATGTTAGACTCCAGACACCACACAAGTCTTGCATTAATGATTTTTTCATAAATCTGTGCATAAATAATGTTGATTATAGGAGCCATAGTTGGTCATCAACAGGCTGTCTTTCCTAGGCATCAAAGCATAATGGCCACAGTAGCTCTCATTAATACTTCTACTCAAAGAGAAAAGAGAAACTTACGAAAGACTTTATAATTTGATAATGGAAATCCCAATTCTCTCATGGAGCGAGGAGAATCAGGTAAACTCTCACCATACGGTGAATATATGTAACATTTTCTCCTTACCTAGGAAATATTTTGCATAACATTAATCATATGATTATGATTTCCTTATAACTTCTCAAAAAGTTCTTTTCTTAATAATTAGACATTACCTGGTGCTAGGATCGTGCTCTGGATTCCGAATCCCTATTGGTGGTTTACAATAATTGAGTATACCAGTTACTTTTTGTACTTCTATGCCAATAAAAGCAGCAGTAGGGGATTCAGCATTAAGAAGCTTCATCTGTGGTGGCTAATGTGGGAGGTTGGGCTGTGGCACCCTAGCAGTACCAGCTGAACTCGGTTGAGTCCCTTGTTAGGCTGGAGGAACGTAGAGTAGAGATCCCCTTTTTTTTTGTTTAGTTTCATTTGTTGATGTCGGCTACCCTCCAAAATTGGGGAAGTGCCCTGGTATATGTATGTATGTATGTATGTATGTATGTATTTATGCCAATAAAGTTTTCACATAAATGCTTGCTTTTTTCCTATGTTAGTGATCTTATCGTATTTCAGACGTTTGTGATAAAATATTTTTCCAATAACGAGCTTGGTTACCCTCATAGTCAGATATTAATATTATCATTACTGCTAGCTAAGCTGCAACTCTAGTAGGAGAAGCAGGATGCAGCAAGCCCTAGGCCTTTAACGGGGAGAGTAGTCCAATGGGGAAAAATAAATAAGGCAAAAAGTAAATGATGTATGAGAACACGTGAATAAGAAAAAAAATCTTCAAGATCAGTAACAACGGTGAAATTGGCCTGCTGTATGTTAACATATAAAGTTTTATGTTTCACAGAAAAAAACTTATGAAGAAAGTGCAAGATTAGGAAGATCATTAAATAATCAGGTAACAGCTGGAATAAAACTTCTAGATACTGTGTAATATTAAACATTATGATGGAGAAGACAAGACAGTTAGAATTAACTGCATCCCTAGCATTAAGTATTAGATGGTAAAGTCTAGGAAGATCTGTATGCAAAGGATGGTCAGAATTATGAAACACAGAGGAGAACAATACACGAAACATGGTAGAATGAAAGAAGTAAAACGTTTCTTCGGGGTAGATCACGGAAAATCTCAGAAGACTATCTCAATAAGCCATTATCTTGTAGAAATGAAGAAGAAACGGACCGAATGGGTTTCTTAAAAAAAGTTACAATTAAGAATAACACAAAATTTTAGAGTTGTATAAAGGTAAAGAAACATTATCAATTACCCTTTGCAATCTAATGCTCAAAAATAAGAAAAAAAAATAAAAAAACATGCTAAGATATATAGTTTGTGAAGATGAAATAAATAGAAACTAATCCTCGAGGGTTCAGCACCAGGAAACATGAGTCATACATAAGCAGTTTCAGTTCCGTAAGCAATTTCAGAGAGGGAGAATGAAAAACAATATAATGTTTTCCACATGGAAAAACAGTGATTACCAAGAAAATAATAATTTCTCCTCGAGGAAAATGTAATAAGATTTGAAATCTTTCCTTCAGAAATTTATTTTAGGAGATAAAGAAGTGGACAAAATAATTTAGAGGAAATGTACTTATATATAAGGACAGGGAACAATTTTTTCACGATATCTAGAAAGAGGGTTTTATATTTGATGCCTGCGCAAACCTAACATTTTACTAAAACTGACCACACATAAGCCTTGTACTTTTTGTTGTTATAAAACTAATCATCTCGTACTATCTTAGCTTCTCTTAGTGTTTTCTATTTACCATAATGTTTACCCCCTTTAAACATTGCCTTCAGACACATTTACATAAAGCATACATTACTGAATCTAACTCAAATAAATTAAAGGCTACGATCAGCATTAAGAGAACGTCCCTTCTACCTAGCCAATCTAGAGAGAACAACTAATTTGTGAAATATGCATTGCAAAATACTGACCTTCATTTACATTTTCAAAAGTCTTTTGGGTAGTTCATGTTCCTCATAAATGCACATCATAGTTAATATCAGCTAAGATTTAATAGATTCTTCAAGAGTGAAATTAAAAAAAACAAAAAAATCGTCCTACAAAAAGGACTAACACGAATTTGTATCATCCAATAATGTACTGACACTGATCTGTTCTAATAAGCTGGTGATTGTCAATGTGTGCCTTCGTGTCCTCTATAGGAAAATCTTACCAGGAAACTACAGAATATCTAAAGATCGAATATCATGTAATTTGTATCGACAAAGCTAACACTCCTCAAAGCTAACACTCCTATTTCCATTTTATTCAAGATCCACTTTGGGGGTCATCGGGTCCATATTTACACTCCCCCTAAAACTGTATTCCATGAAATCGGACAGCCTAGTGCCCTGAACTTTTTCAACTTTTTAAAAGTAATAACAATAATAATAAAATCAAGAAATCTAACGTCACTATTTTTATCTTGATCAAAATGCACCTTTGGGGGTCTACAGGCCCCATAATTACAAAGCCCCTAAAACTTCATACAATAATAATGAACAAACTGCAATGAATTTCGACTTAGAGATTGTATGACACAGATTATTTTGGGCTACATCAATTTGGAAGTTTGCCCTAAAACATGGGTTCCTTTGGGGTCTCCCCCCCCCTAAACACACAGCATACACTAATTTTCTTTTCCAAGTGATAAAATGTACAAAAACTTATAAAATATTTAATGAAATTCCTATACTTTTTTAGTTTTCTATAAAACTACGCCACCCAAAAAGAGGTTCTACAAAATATTTAATGGTAGAGTCTTTTCTAAGTTTTATATTTTTTCTGCTTTCTGCAAAATGATGCCACACAAAAAGAGGTTCTCATTCGGTACATCTGATAAAGCAAATTCGGTGAAAAGAAAAGGACAGCAGGAAATAGAAGAGCTGGGGAATTTACGCAGGGAAACAAATGCAGGAAGAATGGCAGCTAGACGTGAGACACAGGACGATGAACAAAGAAAAACTCCTGCAAGTAGAATGGTAGCTGGCCGTAAAGCAGAAACTGAAGAGCAGATGGATTTAAGAAGGAACACTAATACAAGCAGAATGGCAGCTAGACGTGAGGCAGAGTACGGAGCGCAGATGAATTTAAGATGGAACACTAATACAAGCAAATGGCAGCTGGACGTGAAGCAGATGACAAAGAGCCAATGAATTTAAGAAGGAACACTAATGCAAGCGGAACGGCAGCTAAACGTGAAGCAGAAGATGAAAAGCAGATGAATTTAGAAAGGACCGCTAATACAAGCAGAATGTCAAAATGAACCACAGGATGAACACCTTGAAAATAATCCACAAAGAATAGCAGCTATAAGAAGTCAGGAATTAGGGAATCAAAGAATGACTCACTTCTAGGATAACCAACAAAGAACGATTGTCCATCGAAACTTTGGAAGAAGCTGAGAATAGACGCCAAATTGATAGAGTCAGGCATGCAGAAGCAAGACCATGTCCTTTAAAATGTTGTACAATTTTGCATTTTATTGTCTTCACTTACAATCCAAGATGCCCCTATGAAACAGAATACATAGTACAAATAGGCTTGATTGTCCATCAAAACCAAGAAACCTCGGAAGAAACTGAGAATAGTCACCTTATTGATAGAGTCAGGCATGCAGAAGCAAGACAATATCTTTTAAAATACTGTACAATACAAATAGGCTTGATTGTTCATCAAAACCAAGAAACATCGGAAGAAGCCGAGATTAGTCACCTTATTGATAGAGTCAGGTATGCAGAAGCAAGACCATATCCTTTAAATTACTGTACAATGGCGTCTTGGTGCCTTCACTTATAATCCATGATACCCCTATGAAAGAGAAGACATGGTACAAATTGGCTTTAATGTCACAACAATACAATCACAGTCTAGTTTTGAAATGGAAGAATAGACTTCCTGATTGTGTTGCAATGGAGTGAAAATTAGACTGCCTTTGTTAGTTGAACCTCCTGAATATCTGAAAAAACTTCTCAATGGATCATCCCACCATTCGAAACATTTTCTTGAAAACATACAACTATACAATAATGCTTCCTAGATGACTTCATTTGGATCCAAATTTATGAATGAGTGGGATTTATGCCCATATTCGAAATCCAAGGGCAAATATACCCGGGCAACGCCGGGACCTCTACTAGTTACTCTGTAAATTCCTTAATGTTTGGTAACAAATGTAATAATTTGTTTAAAACACTTAAATGTGCATATCACATCAAGATAAATTTGGAAAATTTCTCCAAAAATAGTTGATATTATTATTATGAAGATATCATTATATATAACCTACTTGACCAAAATAAGTACGTAAACTTAAGATATACCAGAGAACAATGAATAAACTTTAATTGTAATTCGTCACATCTATTTCTTTTAGCTACCTCTGCTTCATCGGGACATTCTTCTGTGAGATTTAGCCCCATCTGTGCAGGTTTTCCTCTTTGCCACAACAATACATTTTGTGATGCATGTGCAACAAGAACACACATTCATATTTATAAGTATGTCTTCTCTATGCTGCAATCACCATTTGAGTCAACAGCAAAAAGTCCTTGAATGTAACATGCTAATTTCAAGTCTGTTATCATTACCGTTGGTATATTGTCTATTTTTATGTCTATGTCACCAATATTGACAAAAGCCATTGAATGTGACCTATTGGGGGCCTATAAATAGCTGTGTTGTCACTCATTCGAGTTAGTTGTACGAGGACACGCCTTTAATTGAAGTCCCTATTGCTCTCGTCACAATTTCTTTATCATGACTCGTGCAACGTTATGACCGATTTCGGGCCTTCTGAACATACAAGAAAGGTAATCTCTGTAACTTCTTACTCTATCTAAGGGTTTGCAGTTTCGGTGGAGCTGGACTCGGTGGCTAGAACATTCTTAACCAATAACGTCTATACAGTGAGCAGTCAGGACGACTAAAATCCTTGATATACAGTGTCTAGTACTGGATTATCTTTATATATTGCTGGATATAAACATTACATAAATGGATCTAGAAGCAAAACAGAAAGAAAAGAAATAACGGATTATACAGTCAAATATTTCAGAAGAAAATGCCTGTTTGGTTGCTTCTCGTTTTCCTCCCTTTTTAAGAATTTTAGTTGATGGTAATTAAAATGTTAGAAAATTAGAAATATTGCTATTTCTAAAAATCCCATTTAATTTTTCTTCTTTTAGCTGTGCCATGTCGCTCATTCATCAATGGCTATTTCTAAACTGAAAACACTTAACAGAAATGTAAATAGAATATCTAGGTTTGATAAAACTAAGCTTCTGGCATATGAGCACAGAGAACCCTTTGAAATTGAATGTAGGAATCAATTTGCAGTCTTCGAGACTTTAAAAGACGAAGAGCAGACAATTAATGAAGAATAGTGTGATATTAAGAACATATATCAATCAGTTAGTAGTTAAGTTCTGGGACTTGCAGTTACACGGAGAAAACCATGAATATCAAATGATATGTGCGATACTATAAAATAACAGACAAAGACAGAAAATTATTGTTGAAAGTTTTCGAGAGGTAGTGAAAATTACAAGGTAGAGCATGACAAGTATTCCAATATTGGAAGTGAAGTAAAAAGAAAAGCCAGGAATGACAGGAAAAAGAATATTTACACAGAAGAGCAGATGAGGCTGACAAAGCTATGAATTCAGAGAGTGGCTATGGTGTAAGAATTGCACATAGAATTATTAAGGAAATCTCTACTGGGACAAAGAATAAGCATATATCCATCAAAAAGAGATGGAACACTTTAGTGAGGTCATGAATTGGAAATATGAAGGGAATAATTTGATTGATATGCCTGAAGCTTAGGTAGACCTTGATGTGACCATGAATGAACTCAGTGTGTTTAAAGTTGAAGCTATCATTAAAAAGCTCAAGAAATGGAAAGCCGCTGGATACGATGGAATAACTGCTGAGATGATACTGGCCGAAAATGAAGTAACTCACTGAATACTTGATAGATTATTTTGTAGAATGTGGCATAAAAAGGCAAAACCTGATGAATGGGAGCTAGGAGTGTTGGTGAAATGGCAAAAAAAATAGATCCGACTGATAGCAATAATTACAGAGGTATCACACTCACGTCGGTTGTCATGAAAATATATAGTATGCTCATTCTAAAGAGACTCGAGAGAAAGATTGATGAAAAGTTGAGATATGAACAAGCAGGATTTATAAAAGGTAGAAGTTGTACTGATCAAATTTTCCTTTTAAGACATGTGGTACAGCAATGTGTAGGATATAGAAATCCACTTTTGATGGCAGTTATGGACTATGAAAAAGCCTTAGATTGTGCGCACCGGCCAATTGTTATGGAGTTCCAGTTAAATATCTGAATGTGATCAAGTCTGTTCATGACCATGGCATGTGCAAAGTTAATTTTAGTGAAATATCATTGGAAGGAGAAAGTATTAATGAGGTGGATTCATTTAAATATTTAGGAACTATGATCTCCAATACAGGATCTTTAGAATTTGAGTTTGATGGAAGATTGAAAAACGCAATTCAGACAATGGCTAGGTTAACTAAAATTTGGAAATCAAATCACCTAAAATTACTTATAAAAATCATGCTTAATTAGTGAGATTAGTGTTATTGTATGGACACGAGTCGTGGTATGACAATGAAAGAATATCCAACAGATTTTGAAGATTTGAGAACAAAGTCCTCAAAAGAATATTCGGAGTTAAATGGCAGGATTACTTGAGTACCATATGTGGAGGAGATCATAGTGAAGGGTAGATGGAGATGGTTTGGGCATGCTCTTTGATCTCCCCAAGAGAGATTATTTGACCAAACTTTTACCTGGGCTCCACGAGGCACTAGAAGAGTTGGAGGATCCAGGCCTACATACTGAGGACTATGAAGGGTGAAGTAGATGATGATGAATGGAGAAGTATTGATTTAAAAGCTCAAAATAGAGACGACTGGCGAAATCTAACCGAGGCTATTTGCGTCAATAGCAGAATGGCAGCTAGACGTGAAGCAGATGACGAAGAGCCAATGAATTTAAGAAGGAACACTAATGCAAGTACAATGGCAGCTAAAGCAGAAGATGAAGAGCAGATGAATTTAGGAAGGAACGCTAATGCAAACTATGCCTAATAGACGTGAAGCACAGGATGAACACCAAAGACAAGCTCTATTTTGTAATATTTCAAGCTTATTTGTCATATCAATCAGTGTTTCCAAAATTTTCAGTTTTTTTTTATTTTAATACTCGCCCCAGAAATGATTAAAAAAACCTTTATTCTTCTGTATTCTTCTCTATTAAATACTAACCGCAATTTTGATCATACCAGTCAGTAAAGTGATGCTGAACTCGAAAAAAGTTAATTAACTTAAACTATCTACTGCTTTTATTCTCTGGTTTAAAAATACAGTAACTTGCCATTGAAGTTCTGATTCAGTGAAAAAAAAAATACACTCCCCATCTATAGATATTCAATTGAAGAAAATATCTTTGTACATAATTTCAGTGTTACCACATATTTTAGCAGGGCCTTGTGGTTTCAGCTTCCTTGAAATCTCTAAAAGTAAAACGCCTAGTAGTAAGCTACAAAAGTTGACTCCTGAACTCGAGGTCTTCCTCTTTTACTACATTAATATTGCCTAAATAAATATTTTCTCAATATACACTTCAATACTTCAGCATGTTTGAAACTAAAGTGCCAGGTTTAAACTACTATGTTATTAGGTTAAGGCATTCAGGCTTCCAAATTCATTTAAACGAACATTATGATTTCTTTCAAATTTGGGATCGTATGTATGACTATTGGAAATGAAAGCCAACTGGTAATCTTTTACGTACTTTCCATATATCCAGTCGTCTTATTTCAGATTATTAGAAGAATCTTTACCTACTATGA
>NC_090725.1:78503173-78519922 GCF_036898095.1 Palaemon carinicauda
AACTCTGCAACTCTTTCCCTGCAGAGATCTTGTCTATTGTCACGATGTTCCCCAGGAAAATTTGTGCTTGGCTAGTGGAAATCTTGTCTTTAATTTTAGTCAGAGCTGCACTCTTTCCAATTCCATGTAGCCTTTAAGTGATATTGCATCCCAGGACAGCATGAAGGAATGGTATGTGATCATTTACAGTCTCACCAAGCTTTTCTCGGGTAGATTTAATGTTCTATGATCTGGAGGCCACCTTCTTATGAGACTTGGGCTCTGGCTTGAAGAACAAGTTATGACGCAAGTCTTTGCCGTGATAACAGAGAATAACAAGCAATTCAGTGTCATCTCCAACCAGTATGCTCTTAAAACGAGCAGCAGAAACAACAGCAGTTTGAATGATCAACAAATCTGTATCTCCTGCTGCATGAATAACCCAGCAACCACTTCTCTCCAATCATTCCCCCAGCATATGCAAAAAAACCTTATTTGTTTTCTTTGTTGACAAAGAAATCCTCCTTTTTTGTTTAAATTTTTCATTTCCGTGGAAAGGTGAATGGTTGTTCCCAGTACTCCATTAATTCTTTGCAGTCTTTTGTAGATGGAGTGTTTGAATACTCATCAAAGACCACAATAGCTCGGCCATATATTTTGGCTACATAACGACTGTAGCTTTCAAGCATCTCATCCCAGGTGTTTCAAAGGACCCACGGAATGCGGTGTAACAATGAACCTCAGTCCAGTATGTATTGAGCCTCTTCTTCTGGACTCTGATATTGCAAATCATTGTGCCCCATTGCGTCCACCAAGGTCGATTTATTTGCCGCTTTCAATAATGTCTTGGAATCAAACAGAGCAGTTGAGTACGCGGCAAACTTATAAGACATAATCTTAGGAAGATCATCACACCTGGTTCCTACCATTACCAGTCTCTGGAACAAAAGATTCGTGTCAATGTGAACATGTCTTTACCGATGACAACTGCAGATTTTCCATCCATGGTTGTTACCTATGCCCTTCATATGAAGACAAATTCTGAGGTTTTCTTTCCATTCATTGACTCCAGAATTGCTTTCCCAATAACTTTTGCTGTGTCAACATTAACAGAAGCTGAAGCTGTGACACCAGTGGTAATATTGCGCAGGACCTTGGTGTCAGAGAAGCGATTTCTCGAACGAAAG
This sequence comes from Palaemon carinicauda, assembly GCF_036898095.1. Taxonomy (NCBI): domain Eukaryota; kingdom Metazoa; phylum Arthropoda; class Malacostraca; order Decapoda; family Palaemonidae; genus Palaemon; species Palaemon carinicauda. The sequence goes on from NC_090725.1 coordinate 78,504,340, forward strand.
AAGCTGAATAGGGCACTATATCCTTGCTATTTCTAGCAATCCTGTCATGAGACATATCCTTGTGCTATTCACTGCTCACGCACAGAACTGATATAAATTGTTGCATTGCATCATTCATTTCTGCACAAGACGGAGAGGAAAGAACGCACAAGGCTCTCTGAGCTTGACTCATTCTTCGTCCTCTGGTCATGACCACTGCCCACTTCAAAATTCTCATTAAGACTTGCCCGATCACCAGGTCTGTGGTCAATCCGGCCCAAAGTTGATCAGATCTGTGAACTCCGTGAAGACCGTTTGCAAAGTGCTCATATACATATCAGGCTTTTAATTTTTTCCAGACATACACACAGATTTGGTGTAGAGATTGTGTCCACAAGCCGCTAAGTACGGCAACATATCAAAGAGGCTTTGAAGATGGAGTTCCCAGTATCCAGTTCTTTCTGCTTTTATGAACCTTCTCAGGGTGTCAAATATTTTCATGCATTGAAGCCAAAGGGACCATGTTCAATTGTTCTCCAGAATGAGATTTTCAGACTACAGTTTTTCAGCAATTCTATGGACGATATGGCACGATTCTATATCATCTGTTGACTTTCCCCTGACAACAAATGACCCAGAATTGTATCTAATACACCAAGATCTTCTGGCAGCTTGAGTTGATGTGTTCCAGCGCTGAAACCTGGGTCCACAGGATCGCTTTCATCAGTAGGTCCCTCAACTTTCTCGCTTTGTGATTCAATGTTTATTGTGGGATGGCAAAAACTTTCTGATATTGAGGAGAGATCTATATTGTAGGCTTTGACTGATAGCAACATGTTGAGCACTGAATCCACTAAGATATGTCCTATAACTGCCACTGCCAAAGCTTTGTTCGATAGCATGTGCCCAACTGAATTTGGAGCATAAACCACTTTGAGAAGTTCCTGCAACCCAGAACTGGACATGAGGTGCCCAATACAAATCTAGGTTGCTCATTTCTGTATGAAACCCTCCCAGACAGAGACAAATTGAGCGTAATTCCCTATCATGGATTTCTCTTCCAATCAAGGTTTGAGCTTTCCATCAGAGTGGCCGGTCAAATGCGATCACAAACGTAGTCTTATACCTCCTTGCATGATCACAAATGAATTTGAGTGCTGAATAAATACATGTGTTATTATTTGGATTCAAGTCTATTACTGGCAAAAAAATCACTGACGATTTACCTAGATGCTCTCCATGGGCAATCATATGCATGTATCCGTTCCAAAGAGGTCTTGACGTTTGTGTAATTGGTGATACTTTCCAGTAAATATCAGATGATATGAACAGCTAATTTCCTTTGAGGTTCTCCAGGGGTCGATCAGATAAAGTGGACTTCGGCTCCACAGCCATAATGTACAGTATGGATGGATGTGAATTTTTCCCAGAGCTGCACTTTCCTTTGGTTTGACATCCTTTCATGGTATTTGCTTGCCCTTTCTCAGACTGGGCGTTACCGCTGCTATAATTCCCATCTCATGATATGAGTGTTTACTGCCAAGAGTTGTGATATCATGGTCAGCATTGTCACCCACATAATAATGGGATTGCCTGTAGCAGTTTGTACATCTATTATTATTATTATTATTATTGTTGTTGTTGTAGTTGTTATTATTATTGTAGTGAGAGGTGATGAAAATGGTAGAAAAAAAATGCTATTATCAAGACTGCAAAAATATGCTGAGTGAGCGGTTTCAAATTATGGCTGAAAAAATATCTTCCCATCAAAAGATATTAGTAGACTTTAAATATGTCATTTCCATAGCCTCATTGACAAGATAAACGATTGCAATTGGTGGCTGGTCTATTAATATCCTATCTGGACTATTATGGTTTAGACAATCTTCAACGGAATTAAAGTTGATCCCTTCAAAACCTTCTCTAACATGCAAGAGCAAAGGACAATTTAAGATGACATGGATCTCATCCTGCACATATCCACAAGGGCAAAGGCGTTCCTCTCAGGGAATTCTTGACCATCATCCAATTTCAACTTTGAGGTGCTGGGAACTCAATCGTAATCGTGTATAAGCCATTCGGTGATGCTCTGGAATAACGTGTGTTCTTGTACAATGCTGGAGACTAGATGTGGGCTGAACCGTTTGTAAGTCATCCGTCGAGCTGATTCAAAGTTGTTGTTCACGTGGGTATTTAGTGTGTTTTTCGGAGAATATTGGATCCTCTTGAGTTCTTTGTTACAGGCCAATATAGATGCCCAGCGGAGACTGTACCTCTATAGCCTTTTTTATGATGGTAGCAAAATAACTTGTCATAGTCTGGTCGAAAACAAAGTTTTCCTAGAAGGTTTAGCGGTTTTATTCTCGATATAAATATATATATATATATATATATATATATATATATAGATATATATATATATAGATATATATATATATATATATATATATATATATACATATATATATATATATATATATATGTGTGTGTGTGTGTGTGTGACTATAATTATCTATATATATAACTATATATATATATATATATATATATATATATAAATATATATGTGTGTGACTATAATTATATATATATATATATATATATATATATATATATATATGTGTGTATGTGTGTGACTATAATTATCTATACATATAACTATATATATATATATATATATATATATATATATATGTATATATATATGTGTGTGTGTATGTGTGTGACTATAATTATCTATACATATAACTATATATATATATATATATATATATATATATATATATATATATATATATATATGTGTGTGTGTGTGTGTGTGCGTGTGCGCATGTGTGACTATAATCATATAAATACATATATATATATATATATATATATATATATATTATATATATATATATATATATATATATATATATATATATATATATATATAAGTAAATTTCCTCGTCATCGTCATTTTCATCTCCTACGCCCATTGACGCAAAAGGGCCTGGATTAAATTTCGCAAATAGTTTTTGTCTTGAACTTTTAATTCAATACTTCTCCATTCATCATCTCCTATTTCACGCTTCATAGTCCTCAGCCCTGTATGCCTGGGTCTTCCAATTCTTCTAGTGGCTTGTGGAACCCAGTTAACCTTTGGTGAACTAATTTTTTTGGGGGGGAGCAGGAGGAGCATGCCCAAAACATCTCCATGTACCCCTCACCATGACCTCATCCACATATGGCACTTGAGTAATCTCAATTATAGTTTTATAGCTAATCCTGTCCTGCCATCTGATTCCCAATATTCTGCTCAGGGCTTTATTCTTAAATCTACTAAATCTGTTGACGATTGTTTCATTGTCATACCATGACCCATGACTAGTGTTTAACCCACATCCCACTAAACTTATATATATCCTGAATTTTATATGTAATTTCAGGCGATTTGATTTCCAAATTTTATTCAACACAGCCATTGTCTGATTCTTTTTTTTCAATCGTTATTCAATTCTAAAGACCCTCTATTGAAGATAATAGTTCCTAAATACTTAAATGATTCTACCTCTTTAATCCTTTCTCCTTTGAATAATATTTCTTTCGCCATTGCATATTCCATTCTCATTATCTCTGTGATTCTTCTATCTATCTTGAGCCCAACCCTCTTAATGAGAGAATGCCTTGATGAAGTCATAAGAGGGTTCTCGAACTTGGGGAAATTGCTCCCCCAGTTCGAATCTAAAATTTTCTATCGCTCATCTTATTCTTCCTGTTAATATTACTTCAATCATCTCCTAATTTTATAAACTTTCTTTCATGTTGCTGTCGCAACTCCGAGAAAGATTTCCCTAATATTATATATGTGTAATATCATGTACATTATATATATATATATATATATATATATATATATATATATATATATATATATGTGTGTGTTAATACAGATTTTTTTTATGTGGATGTGTCTGCATCCATTATAGGCCCTGGCATGGATTTTTCTACATCCGTTATTGCGGCCTGCTTCGATGAATGCGAGAAGGTACCACGGTTGGGAGGCATTTGCATTCGAAGCTATATGTAAGAGTATTGAATGATCTCAGCCATCCCGAAGATGGTTTGGACCTCTTTGGCGGAACTATTCTCATGTGTTGGGTCTTCGGAATCCAGGGGGATCCAATGCTTTGGGTAGGACTCTCAGCTTTTGGCCGGAAGCCCCTCATTACAGATATGGGGAGGAGGATTCCATAGTTTCTTGGTCTCGGTCCTAACAGATGGGTTCAGCTTACACCTGTGCCTCTATATTTTTTTGGTGCTATCCTTCGGGTAGGGTATGGAGTGTACCATCTGGGAAATATACTTTTATTGTGCTAGTAGTGGAGAATGCAAATTTCCTTTCCAACATGTGATGCCTTAGTATTCTGCAGCAGGCAAATCAAACTTCAAAATCAAAATTTGCCCTTTTATTTTTTCTTATGGATTCTACCTACAACGACCCCCTCCCCTCCCCTCCCTTCGATATGCTGACTCGCTCGCGGCACTGTTGACGACCTCTGACAATTCATTTAAAGAAAATTCCGTTGACGACTTAGGAACTAAAAAGGACCATGCTTTTAATATCCGAAAAAAGGGTAACTAGGGCAACATAGGAAAATTGAAAATCCTCCATGTTACCCAAATTCCATTTGAAGCCAATTATGACGTGCTACTTAAGATATTTGAATGCTACGGATTAATAAAAGAAATTAGGATAAAACTTCAAGATGACAAATGGGATTCTTGGTTATTATTTAACTATCATGAGGAAGCATTTAATGCAAGCCGTAACATAATGAATATTAAAGTAGGTATTATGAACCTTAAGGGTGCTCTGTGTGATGGGGTACCCAAAAATCTGGATGTCTACAGACCAGCAGACTGGATTGATAAAGATGCAGAAATAGTTATGCCATCCCAAAGAAAGCCAAAACCACCAATGTGGCTTGTTGCTCAATCTACAGGAGGTACGGAAAATTATTCCAAGATCAGCAAATTTCTTCAAAGGTAGGTAGGAACGATCACACCTGCAGATATATCTCGATTTTGTAAGAAAAGTTACTTGATAAATGCCAAGTCATACACACAGTCTGTTACATTGTCCAATTTAAAGACAGACACTGATGATATAAAATTGGACATCAAACCCCATCTAAACTTTAGCTATGGAAGGGGAGTGGTTTTCAATAGAGATCTATATGAATTTAAGGAAGAGGAGCTATTGTCTGTGTGTCCATTATCAGTGTGGAAAGTACATGAAGCACCTGGAACATCAATGTTTATCCTTACTTTCCAGGATACTGATATACCTTTCCCCATTGACATAGAAAATGAAAAGATTAAAGTTTGACCTTTTAAACAGAATCCACTGCAATATTTTAATCACTTTAAATTTGGGCATCCTTCCAAAGTTTGTAAGAATGATAAAATTTGTAATACTTGCTCCAAGCTTTACCATGGAGAATGTACACTTGAGGCAAAGTGCTTGAATTGCAATTCTAATAATAAATCTAATGATAGGAGCTGCCAGTTATATAGGTTAGAAAAAGCTGCCCTCAATAAATTAATTATTGAACATGTAAGCATAGGGCAGGCCAAGATATTATCTAATAAATCGACTACCTATGCAAAGACATTAAAAACAGGAGAAAAAATTTCATCAGGAGTCATCTAACCCAACTACAACTGTAGGTAGTTCTCGTAAAAGAAATTCACCATCAATTAATAAAAGTGTTGCATAATAAGACAAGAATATCTCCTCCTAAAGATTTACCATTGTGTATCAACAAAAAGACATTGCCCACCACTATCCAATCTTTATCCCCAATTACAAAGGATAATACTATCCTCTCCCAGGCCATGTCCTGGCCTGATTTAATGAAGGTTCCACTTGAAACTAAGTTACCATGTGCTCCTGTAGTGGAGAAGGTACAAAAACCTGGTAGCTCAACACATATTAATCGGAAAAGAGAGAGACCTCCATCTCTCTCACCCCCTTCCAAAAGAAATATCAGAGCTATGACATCAAATAAATATGTAGTTTTGTCTGTTGATGTTTCTGATCAACCAGGTGACAATTTAAATAAATCAGAAATTCAAGTTGAGGTCCACCATCCCCATCAACAATTAGATCAAGAGGACAAAAAGAAAATCACAAACACAAAACCCAATTTATCAAGACACTCTAATAAAAAAAAAAATAAAAAAAAAATGGGAAATAGTGTTAGATCAAATATTGCTAATGGGAAGACTTCATACAAAAGTTCTTCCAAATTATAAACCATAATTTTTCCTCCACTTAGCAATAAAATTCTCAGGGTTTAATAACCAAATATGAAGAACTTAACTCTTAATTCACGAGCATTCCCATATAATTGTGTCTACAGGAGAGCAAGCTTGATGCTAAGACCCCTTGTCATCGCAAATATATTAGCTAAAGGACACCATATGATCACCGACTAGGGAGCCATAGCGGACGTTTCATATAAGTTTGTCGAGATGTTCCTCAAATATCTTTGTCTATTCGTACACTTCTGCAGGCAGTGGTTGTAAAGACTGATATAGGGAGAAAATATACAATTTGCTCTGTGTACTTGCCTTTAAATGATAACATATTGTATGATAATTTAGTAGAGGTGATTCAACAACTCCCTCAAAATTTGTTTTTTACTTGGAGTTTTGAATGGTAGACTTTCTTTATGGGGTGATGTTTTAGCAAACACCAGGGGCAATATAATATCATCAATTGTGGAAAACGTGGATGTTGGACTCCTTAATACAGGGGAACACACATACTTCCATGTTCAGACAGGTACCTTATCATGCATTGACCTTTCAATTGCAAACTCTAACTGCCTTCTTGATTTTGATAGGAGGACTTTAGATGATTGGCATCCTAGAGATCATGTACCAACCATAAGCACCAACAATGGTCCACCTTTACAAAGATCACCACGATGGAATTTTGACTAGGCGGACTGGGTTAAATTTCGTGAGTTAAGTGAAATCGAGGAGAGTGCAGAACAGTTTGAAAGTACTGATGATGCCATAGACCTACTGATTGGAACTCTCCATACAGCAGCAATTAATACAATACCCAAAACCACAGGATTATTCAAACGAAGACCAGTCTCATGGTGGCCTTCAGAATTAACTGTCTTGCACGGAGCCACAAGAAAATCTCTGACTAGATTGCGTAGACGCCATACTGAGGAAAATTTAATAACATACAAAAAGTGTAGAGCACAGTTTTGTCATGCCATGAAAGAAGCTAGGCGCCAATCTTGGGTATCTTTTGTTTCCTCCATTAACAGTAGAACACAACCATCTTCTGTATGGAGAAAACAAAAGAGATTTCAGGCAAATTTACCACAACCCACCACCAGTGTTGAAGGTGAACGGTCAGTATGTAACTGAAGCAAATGATGTTAGCAGTGCCCTGGCAGATCATTTTTCAAATATATCATATAAGTGTGACAAATTTGCAGCAAGAAGGGAAAAGTTGTATAATTTTCCTTTTACTGAAAGAGAATTTGATTCAGCACTTAATACTAGTAACAATACACCCCTGGACCCGATGGAATTCTATATGCAATGATTAAACATGTGCCTTTCAATACAAAGTTATTTATTTTAAGCATTATTAATAGAATATGGCATGATCATAGTTATCCAAGTGTTTGGGAACTAGCTATTATTTTAGCCTTTTTAAAACCTGGTAATGACAAGTTCTTAGCTGACTATCGACCAATTGCATTGACATCTTGTTTATGTAAAATCATGGAGAAAAATGTCAATGCAAGACTAATGTGGTACCTTGAAAAGAAAGGTATTCTATCACCTATTTAATGTGGATTTAGAAAAATCCACTTGACGGCTGATGTGTTGATACAACTTTAGTCCTCTATTTGTGAAGCCTATGCTTCCAAACAGCAGAATGCAACAGCCTTTTTTTTACCTTGAAAAGGCATATGATACTACATGGAGACATGGTACACTTAAAACCATTCATAATATGGGATTACGAGGGGAGCTACCATTGTTCATTCAATCATTCATTTTACAAAGATTTTTTCATGTGGGAGTGGGGGAAGCTCTATCTCAGAGGATATGTCAGGAAGGAGGAGTTCCCCAGGGTAGTGTGCTAAGTGTAACCTCATTTGTACTAGCCATTAATGGGATATCCTCTGTCATTCCTCAAGATATTCTCTCAACACTATTTGTTAATGACCTCTCCATAACATTTGCTAGAGATAGAATGGCGATCTACCATCTCAATTGACAAAATTATTCAGGGGGCTGATATGAATGGGTTCAAGTTTTCGACCAGCAAATCAGTTGTTGTCCATTTCTGTCGTATTCGGGGAATACATCCAGACCTGGATATATACATTAAAGGTCAACGGACCCCATGTGTAAGTGAAGCAAAAATTTTAGGCTTGATATTTGATTGTAGGCTTACATGGGTTTCTCACTTAAAAGCATTAAAATCTAAATGTCTTTAGGCTCTTAATCTTTTAAAAGTATTGTCCCATACATAATAAGGGTCAGACTGCAATAAACTTTTATCTCTCTTGATAGCTCAGTCGGTATGGTCCCTGCAGTATGGTTTCCAGCCGAACAGGTGGGGGTTCGAATCTCCACCCGGCCAGAAGCTGTTACCATAAAATTAATTCCAAGTGGATGTATATTCCCAAGATAGAATTCGGTATCAAATGCCATTCGTGGGTGATATTTACATTGATTGAAATCACGTGTGCTTGTGATATGTATTCATTTATAATAACCACGTGTTGCAAACTTACAATTCAGCTATCATGGTGGAGATGGGTTTATTTCAATTGTATGAACAGATTCCTGAATTCGATAGGAATATGTACGAGGACTTGTCATAAACTTTTATCTCTCTTGATAGCTCAGTCGGTATGGTCCCTGCAGGCATGGTTTCCAGCCGAACAGGTGGGGGTTCGAATCTCCACCCGGCCAGAATCTGTTACTATAAAATTAATTCCAAGTGGATGTATATTCCCAAGATAGGATTCGGTATCAAATGCCATTCGTGGGTGATATTTACATTGATTGAAATCACGTGTTCTTGTGATATGTATTCATATACATATATACATATATATATATATATATATATATACATATATATATATATATATAATACAGTATATATATATATATATATATATATATATATATATATATATATATATATATATAGTTATATATTATATATGTGTGTGTGTGCGTATAGATATATACCGTCAGCCCTCAACAGAAGCCACCGCAAAGATAGAAAAACCACACAATATTGGCGCCCTATGGAGTGTAAATCTTGGACCCCTAATCAATTAACCACTGCTCACACATGGTTTATTAACACAATAAATAATGCACTACATTGTTTTTACTTTGTCCAATAACTGTACATAAGGTTTTATTATAGTAATTGTTCAATTAAGTATTGGAGAAGCTCCTATTTTACCTACTTTTCTTAGGAAATTTCCAGATCATTTATAAAACTAAATAAAGTACTTATAAATTGCATTCTATTCTAATAACAATTCCAGATTCTTAAAATCTAGCCTTTCAATTATATTGTTAGGTTTATTGTTATATATATTTTTTAGTTTTGTTGAATTTCTACTTTATTGTGATTTCCCTCTGCCATCTCATAATATAATATTTCAATTAAGTTCCTTCCTTTCATCGTTATTATCTAACTATATTCAGCTTATCATTTCCCTTGAATAACATTTGATTCGTCCCTGCATTACAGATTACATACCTTTTAGTTTAAATAATAAGAATACATATGAAGACTTAGTCCATATTCATTATATCATCATATATATTTCATGTGCCATTTCTTTTTATAGTTTGTTTCATTTTTATTTGATATCCAATGCATTTTTATCTATTATTTAAGTCTAAGTTTATTCCTTACACCCGTTCCCACGAGTGAGGAGAGGCATGAACATCTTGCCAAAGAGTAAGGGGACAGTGTTAGACTGTGAGCAAAGCGAGGAACGATGGAAAAAAAAAGATCAATTAAGGTAAGCGATTCATTAGATAATTGAAGTCGCATGAAAATATACATCCATTATTCAAGTAAACAGCACACGAGTGTAGAGACGCATGTGCCTCTCTTTGAACTTGAAGAGTAAGAATATAATGTTATAATTATTGCGAGCAAAGCTTGCCACCGCAGAAAAAAGTCTTTTGAAGGAAAGTGATTAATAAGATAATTGAAGTATATGAAAAAAATATTCATCCAGAGGCATGGATTGCATTCCAAAACAGAAGAAGGATATAATTTAGATTGTGAACAAAGCAAGCCTCAGCTGATCAAAAACCAATCAAGGAAAGATTAATTTCATAATTGAAGTATACACATCTTGCTAAAACAAAAGGGCAATGAGATATGTTGTTATTTCATGTGAAACCAATCAAGACGGAACTAGGACCAAATGAGCTACTGGATTATTTAGATTATTGAAATAACAATATACTCACCCAAGCAGCAGGCGCTCGTATTGAAGCATGTACCTCTGGCTAAAACAGAAGTAAGGAGATAATATTAAATTGTAATAAAATAAAGCCCTAAGAGATCAAGAACCAATTGAGCTTAGTGATTCATTAAATAATTGAAGTAATTATTTATTTAACAATTTAAGAATCGCAATAAATAAATATTTACATAGCTTGGTAATTCACGGTGTTTTGCTATTGTAACTAGATAGCTTCCCCAAGAATGAAAGATTTCAACACACACACTGTTAAACTATCTGTCCTATGAACACTTTGTCATTCTACAAATTTTCCTTTCCCTCCTCTGCAAAATTTGACTAATTTTTTTCTGACAATTATGCACAGCTTACAGGATTTAATTTGATAGAATTGCTCCGTATATTCTTTTTAAGATACATTTTTTTTCTGAAGATACATTTTTATTTTCCTAGGAAAAAACAAAACAAAGAAAAGTGAAAAAATAACTGGCTAAAAATCATATTTTCCTCAGCGATACTGTGAAACAGTTGCAATAATGATTGATTTAAGCATCATGATCATTCCTTACCATAACGTCATTATCATATTCTTTGTCTCTCCTCTTGACTATGTCAGACGGTTTTATAACTCCTCGCCCCTCCTCTCCCTTTCCCGTAGACGAAAAAAGTATCTGTCCCAAAGGTATTTGCATATATCCCCGCTACATAATGCATATCGAGACGGTAAATTCGGCGTGTATGGTATCAATACCATCCTTTTGTTATAGAGAAAAGAATCTACTTAAGATATTATTATTATTATTATTATTATTAAATGCTAAGCTACAACCCTAGTTGGAAAAGCAGGATGCTATAAGCCCAGGGGCCCCAACAGGGAAAATAGCCCAGTGAGGAAAGGAAATAAGGAAATAAGCAAAAATAGAATATTTTAGGAACAGCAACAACACCAAAATAAATATTTCCTATTTAAACTACAAAAACTTTTAAAAGAACAAGAGGAAGAGTAACTAGATAGAAAACTGTGCCCAAGTGTACCCTCAAGCAAGAGAACTCTAACCCAAGGCAGTGTAAGACCATGGTACAGAGGCTATGGCACTACCCAAGAATAGAGAAAAATGGTTTGATTTTGGAGTGTCCTTCTCCTAGAAGAGCTGCTTACCAAAGCTAAAGAGTCTCTTCTACCCTTACCAAGGGGAAAGTAGCCACTGAACAATCACAGTGCAGTAGTTAACGCCTTGGGTGAAGAAGAATTGTCTAGTAATCACAGTGTTGTCAGGTGTATGAGGACAAAGGAGAATCTGTAAAGGATAGGCCAGACTAATAATGCCCTGTGATCAGTTTGCAATTGTATGGCCCTGGTGTCCCCTAACAAGGAGGATCCATTTTGGACTTCAAAGGAGTGTCCCCTAACAATATTCAAAAGTAATTCAACATCCTTTGTCAGAGAAGCTCTAAAGATAGTTTGGCTTTTGAATTCTGAAATTTATACTTTAAACAATTCACGGAATTTCCTTTATAGGAGAATTTATTGGGACACATCAAGACCGGGTTAAAAAGAACCAACGACTACCATGATGAATAACATAGAAATTTTACAATAGATCACTGAAACTTACTAGGTGGTACATAATGTTTAATTGCAAAAAGAAAATAAATAAATAAATAAATAAATAAATAATACTGCACTATCTCATAAATTGTATAATATAATTAAAGGAAAACTTGAGTATATCAAATTTTAAAGAGAGAAAAAGTAATGAGCCACTTAAAATTGTGTAATAAATATTATTTAGAGTTTTTGGTGTTAATTAGTGTCGTCAATAATGTTAGAATAATCAAAGGTAAAACAGACAGAACTAGAACAGTACTCAAGAGTGCAGACCTCCACCACGACAGCATATTTCTCGAAAACAGCTTGCCTTTCCCAGAGTCCATTTAGGCTGTAAGGGTATTTGAAGTCTGTGTGAAATTCATGAGCATATTTGGGGTTAAGGTTGCGGTTGAACTTTTGCTCGACTCTGGCCTTGACCTTTGACTTTAAGAATTGTATATAACCTCCTCCCAACTTCGTTGGCGGAGGTAAAAAGGTCTCGATACAGACAGCACACATAATCTAATCTGGAAATCAGGCAAATGGTGCTATTCGTGAAATTGAACCAAGAAACAAGAGAAAAGAAGTTGGGTTGGAGAAAGAAAATGCGCGATCCTAAGTTGAGTATGTAGAGCAGACAAAGGGCACATTTTATTCAGTTTGAGAAAACAATTGGATAAGAAACGTGTCCTGTTTAAATGACAAAAGTACTATAGTAACAGTGTATTTAAATGATAGGACCAATGAATGTATTAAATCATAATTAGTTTCAAACGCATTTAGTATAACAAAGGCTTAGTTTTGCTACTACCACTTCAGATTCAGGGCAACCACAAAGAAATGTGCAAAGTATTGTCGGAGGCCAAAAAACGTGTAAGTAATCCATCGCTCGTGGCAGTGGCCTCCCGTGTTTTTAATCTTTTCTTTTTACATGATGCAGGAACGGGCGTGCGATTTTTGGTAGACACGGGTGCTTGTTGTTCTCTTTTGCCAAGGGAACTCTTCAGGACACGACGTAGCCTGTCTATGTCTGCCGACGTCTGCTTGGTAGCTGCCAACGGATCTGCAATACCCACCTTCGGTTACAAGAACCTCATATTATCGTTCAGAAACGGTAAATTTAATTAGAAGTTTCTCGTTGCTGATGTTACATTGCCAATCCTCGGTGCGGATTTCCTCTCTCATTTCCACCTTCTGGTCAATGTTGCCCACCGACAATTGGTCAACGCAGTCGTACTTGTCGACACCTCTTCAACCCGCTCCTTCCAACCTGGCTCTCCACATCAGCGCTTTCCGTCCACAACTTCGCCAAACGCCCACGGCCCCTGCCAAGCACAGTATTTATCACCATATCAAGATGATGGCACCCCCAGTCTTCGCAAAATTCAGACGTCTGGCACCGGAACAATTGGCAGCCGCCAAACAGACATTTGCCGAAATGGAGGAAATGGGCCTTTGCTAAAAGGCCTCCAGCCCCTGGTCGTCACCCTTACACATCGTTCTGAAGAAAGATGGCTCCCTCCGCCTGTGAGGGGATTACAGGCGCCTGAACATGCAAACAGAACTGGATCACTACCTACTCCCAAACATCGCCGCCGTGACCTCCTACCTGCACAAAGCCTCTACGCTCGACCTCCTGAAGGGGTATTATCAGGTGCCTATGAACCCAGAAGACATCCTCAAGACTGCCGTCACATTCCTCGTGCCGTTCTACCGCACAGTTGCTGAAGACGAAGTTCATTTGGCACGGCATTTCTAAGGATGCTAAGGATTGGGTCTGCGCCTATACTTCTTGCCAAACTTCCAGAGTACATCGACACACAGATTCAGGAGTGGGCTCCTTTCCTCAACCTCAGCGTCGTTTCATACACATTCACGTCGACGTTGTAGGCCCCCTACCCACATCACAAGGACATCGTTACCTGTTTACGGTCATCGATCGCTCCACTCGTTGGCCTGAAGCCATTCCCATGGAAACTGCAACGTTCGCCTCATATACATCTGCCTTACTCTCAGGATGGATTGCAAGATTTGGTATCCCTGACCATATTAATTCTGACAGGGGTACCACTTTCACCTCTCAATTGTGGACATCAATAGCGAATCTCCTGGGCATCACCCTACATCAAGCAACGGCCTACAACCCCGCTGCCAATGGAATGATTGAACGTTTTCATTGCACCCTCAAAGCAGCTTTGATGTCCTGCTGCAAGGATTCCAACTGGTTTACTCAGCTTCCCTGGGTCCTCCTGGGACTAAGGACCACTCCTAAAGACGCCCTCGACGTCTGGGCAGCTGAAATGGTGTATGGCGACCCGTTGGTCGTCCCTGCCGAATTTTTTTCCTTTTACAACCTCCTCCGATAATCTCCAGCGCATTCATCCCATCGTGGGAAAATTTACTCCATGCCGCCAGACTTACAAGCCCACAGCGAAGCATCACATACCGACAGACTTGCATTCTGCAACGCACGCCTTCCTGCGCAACGACACTAGCAAGCCACCGCTAACACGGGCCCTTTCCTTGTGATCCGACACAGTACGAAAGCATTCCTACTAAACATTCGTGGCAAAGAAGACTGGGTCTCCATTGATCTTCTAAAACCTGCTTATCTCCTGCCAAATGACCCGCCAACAGTTCGCCTCTCTAGATCAGGCCGCCCTATTCAACATGTACAGTATGTAATTTTTAGGGGGGGAGCCATGTACCAACCGTGTGTCACACGATCATACAGAGTTCATTTTGTGTATATATTATCCTTGTATCTTCGCTCTTCCCTCGCACTAAAAAGAACCTGAATAAACATGTCTGTTTTTCTCAATGGTAACGGTGTCGATTTTGAACAGGAAATTTCCTGTTGCCTTGAGCATTTGTATATAAAGGAAAGTGTTCAATAATAAACTCACTCGGTTGCTTTCATCCTGTCTTTGAGTCACAACCTTCTCTCGGCCCATCACAGTTCCCTTGATTTCAAAATGAGAATCCCTAATTTGGAATCTCTCTCTCTCTCTCTCCTCTCTCTCTCTCTCTCCTCTCTCTCTCTCTCTCTCTCTCTCAAATGGAGAAAAGTAACTGAGCACAAGCTGTTCAGCTTTACACTAAGTTTGATTAATTTTCTTTCATAAAAAAGTGCTCGTTTACATTTGAAGGTAATGAAGTTACAATTCGGGCAAACAGAGGAAGTGACATATGAGTCTCTCTCTCTCTCTCTCTCCTCTCTCTCCTCTCTGGTCAATGTTGCCCACCGGCGATTGGTCAACGCAGTTGTACTTGTCGACCACCTCTTCAACCCGCCCCTTCCAACCTCGCTCTCCACATCAGCGCACCCACGGATGCCTACGCCCACCTCCTGAATGTAGCTGATCAGTTTTGTCACGAGTTTTATTATTTTTCTTTTCATAAAAAAAAATATCAATTTAGGTTGAAAGAGAATAGGGTTAAAATATTGTCAAAGGATCCGACTTGTGGCACA
>NC_090725.1:78520422-78525422 GCF_036898095.1 Palaemon carinicauda
ATAAGCCTTTTTAGTCAAATAAATGCCAAGCCAATAAAGATATGGAATTAAAACGTTAAATATATCCACCACTACTCACAGTGATTTCTAATGTGAGTCGATGAATTGGAGTGAAATATTTCTTTGGTTCTAAGAAAACGAATAGTAATCCCAGTTTCTGGAAGTATGTACCTTCTTTGAATGCCACTTGGACAGCGTCCATAATCAATAAACCTGCTTGTTGCATACTTCGTAAAGCTTCAAAAATAGCTCTCATCTCGACAGGTCAAAAACTTAACGTCAGACGGCATTAGTAATGCTATGCTTTTAGCGCTCGGGCATCCAGACACAAGTGAAATGAGCAAAAGACGCTTTCTTGAAATAGTAAAGAAAACTTTGCACACGTATAAACTAATAAAAGAAATAAACGAGGGC
This sequence comes from Palaemon carinicauda, assembly GCF_036898095.1. NCBI lineage: Eukaryota > Metazoa > Arthropoda > Malacostraca > Decapoda > Palaemonidae > Palaemon > Palaemon carinicauda. The sequence goes on from NC_090725.1 coordinate 78,520,837, forward strand.
AATAAAAGGACTTATTTACATCAATATGATTATCAGAAGAATGAAAAAATAAACAGTGTGTTTACTAACTTTACCCTAACTAAAAATACCTTTTGCGTTTTCCTAACGTATCTATCGTAAAGTTTTGAATGAAGACAACACCAACTCATTTTTATATGAGGCTGACATCAGTATTAATCAAACACATACGATGGAAAAGAATTACATCTAAAAGTAAATGGGCAAAATATATTTAGTTACTTATGCTCTTTTCCCTTAGTGAAGTTAGATCGCGTCGTGCAATGAAGACCATGCAAAGGTAGGCTATTTACCGAGAATAATAAAACAAGAAGAGATTAACCTCTCCTTTTCCAAAGACATGGCGAAAGTCCTTGGTTGTTTTTCCACCCCATCAAAAAAAAAAAATCTATTTACCAAGAATGATAAAACAAGAAGAGATTAACCTCTCCTTTTCCAAAGACATTACGAGTCTTTAGTTGTTTTTCCACCCCATCAAAAAAAAAAAAAAAAAAAAAAAAAAAAGCTATTTCCAAAGACATAACGAAAGTCCTTAGTTGTTTTTCCATCAAAAAAAAAAAATTACACAGGTGATTTTCAAGTATACAAGAAAAGGGTTGTCATGGAAGACACGAACGTTGTTGCATCCACAATATTATCTATAATTACAGAGTTATCGCTCGAAATGGCAAATGCATTCTTTTCATTACATATTAATCTTGCAACTACTTATGAAAAAATCTGAAGCTTTGACCAGTAAGTGATATCCATAAAAATTCATTTCCACTTATAGGCAAGATATCTCAGACACGTGCATTGAAAAGGATATCTGTCACGAGGTTTTGTGCCAAATAATCAGCCATAGTAGGATAAATCCCTTGATTTAATTGCCACGCACTGGCACGCATCCTCCCGCCACTGTTCACCCTCCAGTTCCCGCATCGTTCACGACAAATTCACGCCAATTTGGCGTGACAATGCGTGCCAAATTTTGAACATTTCCAAAATTCTCGGCACGCAGGCACGCATCGGCACGCATGCCACGCACCGTTCACGTAAAGTTCACGCCAGTTCCCCGCATCGTTCACGGCCAGTTCACGCCACAATGCATGCCAGTGCGTGCCACAAATGCGTGCAAGTGTCAGGGGGGCTATAGAAATAGACAGTCTATTTGAATGTTGAAAAATGCCACAAAAAATATCATTGGTAATGTTCATAAGAAAAATATGATATGTAACTAAATGTAAATTTACAGACCAAATATTCATGATTTGTAATAAATATAGCCCAATAGAAGAATTGGTATCAAATAAATTATATCGATTATGAGGTTACAATTATTATCTTATTTCTAATTTCACAATTATTATTTTATTTCCTATCTTACCAAAGATAACGATATAGATTTATGGACTAAAAAAATAGAAATAATGATAATGAAAATGATAATAATGATAATGAAAATGATAATAAGAAGAAGAAGAAGAAGAAGAAGAAGAAGAAGAAGAAGAAGAAGAAGAAGAAGAAGAAGAAGAAGAAGAGGAAATGTTCTGCAATATAATGTAACGCTTACAATTTAATTATGTTGAGTCATACCAATATTTCTCAATATTATATTAACTCTGCTCATGAACTTTAATACAATGACAAAGCCTTACAGCATTTGTCTTGGTAAAGTTTCTAAAATAACAAAATGAAAAATGACTTTTCTCATTTTTATCAACCAACACTGATTAATACAGGACTTTCGAAAGTTTTACTCAACTCTGGTGTTTTGTTTTTTAGTAATTCATTTGAGATCTTTTAACATAAAAAATAGAAATTCAGAACAGCGGTAACAGCAATAATACACCAGTAACCGTAATAGTACTGATGTTGATTGAAAAAAAAAAAAAAAATATAAATTCAGATCAGCGGTAACAGCAATAATACACCAGCATCAGTAATAATATCGATGTTGATTGAAAAAAAAAAAAAAAAAAATATATATATATATATATATATATATATATATATATATATATATATATATATATTAAATGATAATCTGTTTCTATTAAACATGAGATGTGTTTGAATTTCCATCATGATAATCAGTATACTTCGTAATACCACCAATTACTATCACAATTAAAACAGTATTAAATATTACAATATAAATATTTGTTATAAATAGACAATATTCTCTCTAGAAATTTTCCGGTTTTTTAATTTTGCCATTTTTTCTAAACGGTGCAGATTTGATCGTGGACATTCTTTTCAATTCAGCTTAACTAGGATTGACATTTATTGACAATAGCATTATCTATTTAGGAAAATCAAATTTCTGTATCACATAAGCCTTCTTTCTTGCAAAAGACATCGTAAGACTTTGAAATTATATAAGAAAGGCAGGTGACAAAAAAGTTTATCAAAATACCATTATTGGATGGAATTTTATATGTACTGTAGATCCGCATAAAGGCGCATATAATATATATTTCGCTAGTTCAATAGTTTCAGGCGGTTCAGCATCTAGCACTTTATCCAAACCTGTTAATTTTCATAGCCGAAATGTCAGTGCATAAGAAATAATGTTGAGCGATTGTGACGCAGTTCCGGTAGGCCCTGCTGCTTCCTCCGATGCCTTAGATGACCGCGGAGGTAGCAGCAGTAGGGGATTCAGCATTATGAAGCTTCATCTGTGGTGGATAATGGGGGAAGGTGGGCTGTGGCACCCTAGCAGTACCAGCTGAACTCGGTTGAGTCCCTTGTTAGGCTGGGAGGAACGTAGAGAGTAGAGGTCCCCTTTTTTGTTTTTGTTTCATTTGTTGATGTCGGCTACCCCCCAAAATTGGGGGAAGTGCCTTGGTATATGTATGTATGTATGTATGTACCACTGCATAGATTAATATTCATTGCGAATTTTTTAGTTTGTTATATCTTTATACATACAATAACCTAGTGATGTTGCGTTTGAATTTTCATGTGATACCACTGACACCAAGAAATTGGGATTATACACGTCTTCAAGACTGCCTTAACTGGATTGATTAAAACTAACCATAACCAACTGTAGATTCAAATTCAATAGGAAGGTATGTAGAGGCTATATTAGCTAACATATAAGTGGAATGCACAAATGATACACAAAACAAGAAGAGATAGAATAAGAAATGTAGATTTTAGAAGGATGGTTGGGGTATCTCCTATGTTGAACAAGATTGAGAAGGGACAGCTGAGATGGCTGGGACATTAAATGAGAATGGATGGAAATAGAATTGCAAGGAAGAGATGGGACTGGACGCCTGGTGGAAAGAGATCAAGAGGTAGACCACGTAAACGCTGGAGGGATGGAATTGAAGAGATTTTGACAAAGAACAACATGCCAACAATTGAACAGCTGAGAGGAGAGGGAATTTTTTAAAACAGAATTGAGTGAAGACAACTGATTCCACTGACAGGCTGAAAGCCTACCTGGGAGTGGAAGTGAAGTGTGAAGTGATAAGTGGAATGGTTTGAAAGAAGAATATCTGGTGACATTGTGGCAGAAAATATAAAATGGTGCCTTTATGTTAATGATAAAAAAGGGTGTTGCGTTGAAAAAGTAAATCGCTAATACATTATATGATCTAATTATTTCACTAGGGATAAACCTAACTTTTTTGGATTAGTATATACACAGATGTAACAATGGGTTAACGTTTGTTGTATTAGAAAAATAGAAAAAAAAACAATAACATCTTATATGTGTTTGGGTTTCTGCAATAACGTTAAGATTTTAGTAATTAAAACCGTTAATATAATAAGGTGAAAGAATGTTGCGTATTGGAAACCATTGTCAGAAAAATTTTATTGAGACGAATTATTTTTTTTAACACATCAGAGATAGATAACAAAAATCATTACAAGAGTCACATGCAAAATAAACTACTAATTACTGGAAATTTCATTAGAGAAGACTATCCAGCATGAGTCTAAGTATTGTTGGATTTTATGTATATTCTACAAATATTTATTCTAAAACCTTTTGTAATCCCATATCCAATTTTCAATGTTGAAATGAAATATGCTGAACTATAAGACTATTGGATAGAAAATTTCAAAGCTCATAAAAAAAAAAAAAAATCATGTAGGATTTTTAAAGTATAAGTATAAGCAACGGATCTAATTCACTTGAATATTCTATATATCTATAGGAAAAAGATTGGTTGCTTCCTTAGGCTGTTCGTCGTCATCCTCTACCTTGGCTAATTTATGTCAACTCAAAATATGCGATAAAATCTGGCGGGAAATCAGGAATGGCATTGCAGAAAAACATCTAGTTTTTAAATTGAATGCTTCATCTTGAGTATACCGTTGTCTTAATCCTATGTCATAGATATTCTTAAAAATAGCCTTAGATAAATGAAAAAGACAAAATTTAGGATTAAGTTGCGATTGCAACATATTGTACCAACCGTGTGTCACACGATCGTACATAAATTATTTTGTATATATTATGCTTGTATCTGCGCTCTTCCCTCGCACTAAAAAGAACCAGAATAAACATGTCTGCGTTTTTCCTCTGTAACATTGTCTGTTTTTCGAACATGAAATTTCCTGTTGCC
>NC_090725.1:78530422-78547922 GCF_036898095.1 Palaemon carinicauda
CCCTAAATGCCTTCTAATATCAAATTCGCTCTGCATCGGGATCAGAGACCCATGGGGGAATCAATTCTATGATAATAGCTTCTGGTCGGCCAATGACTCAAACTCGGACAAGGGAATCTGAGGTTCCAGTGACTTATCACAGGGGCACAAAGTAAGATTAAAGTTGATTCCAACTCTTCCATACATATAATAATAATAAGGATAAGGATAGAGAAGTGGGGAATATGGGGAAAGGAAGAGTACCCCTGGATACAATCCAGTTTACAGCTCAAAGGCAGGTACTCGGGATGGGAAAGATTAAGGAAATAGGGAGAAAGAGAAGTACAGGAGAAGAATAAAAGAGAGGGGCAGACCCTCTTGCGATATTAGGGAATTGCTATACTGCTTGATTCCTGTCGAATTCAGGTTTTGTCCTTAGAATGGAGATCAACCCATCTATTGTACCCTGTTAGTGAGTTTGTAATACTTGACTATGTTCAATGATATTGTATCACATTACCCCCACCATAAGGTTAAATTTCGAGCACATTTTGCTACATATTTTTTTTTTAAATTGCTCTAACAGCCTTAATTTTTGTCCTAGAGAGGTCAGGTTGGTTTCATTCTTTTGGGAAATGCCTGAAGTTTCTCATAAAATTATCAAAAATATATAAAAACATGTAATTACCAGTGTTTTGCAAGAACGTACCGGTACGTCCTTTGGGGGTGAAAGGGTTAATCGTGTTTTACATACACTCATGTAAGCCATAAATAACTCTTAATATCAAATTCGCTCTGCCTCGGGATCAAAGACCCAAGGGGGAATTAACTTCATGATAATATCTTCTGGTCGGCAAAGGATTCGAATTCGGATGTCTTTTAGGCCGCTGTTAATACATCGGCCTTAAGCAGTACTTCGATAAACAATTCTCCAAATATTCATCATAAAGAAAATTACTGTAGTATTTCAGTCGCTTTTTTAATACTTAATATCCAAAGTCTTTTATAATGATTACTTCTTCCCGTTAAATGCAACAGAAACCACCTTGGCAATAAATCATTCAGCGATCATGAAAATCAGGATATTGAGAAAATTTGAAAATTTGAAAAGTGATTAATCTCTAATATCACAGAGTGCTTTTACAGAATTTTACGTTTTCTCGAAGATAATTGACAGACCAAGTCTCTCTCTCTCTCTCTCTCTCTCTCTCTCTCTCTCTCTCTCTCTCCCCGAGAATGAAACTGGTAGCATTATATCTTTTATACAAAGATATATTCATGTTTATTTCATCGTATTGCATTATTTTTACAAATATGAAAGACAAAAGAATAACATAATTGACAATAAAAATATATCTTCACCATCATCATCTCCTACTAAGCATAATCAAGTTCTCTTGCTTGAGGGTACACTCTGGCACACTTTTCAATTTAGTTTGTCTTCCTCTTGTTCTGTTAAAGTTTTCATAGTTTAAATAGGAAATATTTATTTTAGTAATGTTACTATTCCTAATATATTTCATTTTTCCTTATTTCCTTTCCTCACTGGGCTATTTTCCCTGATGGGGCCCCTGGGCTTATAGCATCCTGCTTTTCCAACTAGGGATGTAGCTTAGCATATAATAATAATAATAATAATAATAATAATAATAATAAAGTGCCTCTCGGTTAAATTACACCAGTCGTCTTTATCTTCAGCATTTAAATCAATACTTCTCCATTAACCATTTCCTACTTCACGCTTCATAGGCCTGGGACTTCCAACTCTTCTAATGCCTTGGTGAGCCCCGTTTAAAGATTGGTGAACTCATCTTCCTAGGGAAGGTCGAAGAACATGCCAAACATATCTCCATCTACCCGCACCATGATCTTCCACATATGACACTCGAGTAATCTTTCTTACAGATTCATTCACTCTTAATATTCTACTGAGGGCTTTGTTCTCAAACCTACAAAATCGATCTTCCACATATGACACTCGAGTAATCTTTTTACAGATTCATTCACTCTTAATATTCTACTGAGGGCTTTGTTCTCAAACCTACAAAATCGATCTTCCACATATGACACTCGAGTAATCTTTTTACAGATTCATTCACTCTTAATATTCTATTGAGGGCTTTGTTATAAAACCTACAAAATCGATCTTCCACATATGACACTCGAGTCATCTTTCTTACAGATTCATTCACTCTTAATATTCTACTGAGGGCTTTGTTCTCAAACCTACAAAATCGATCTTCCAAATATGACACTCGAGTAATCTTTTTACAGATTCATTCACTCTTAATATTCTACTGAGGGCTTTGTTCTCAAACCTACAAAATCCGTTGGATATTATTTCAGTATCATACCACGACTCATGTTCATATTGTAACACCGACCTCAAACTGATTTTTATATGTAATTTCAGGCAATATAATTTCAAAATATTACTCAACCTACCCATTGTCTAATTTGCCTTTTTTCAATCTTTAGTTGAAGTCCAATTCTAAAGACCCTGTATTAGAGATCATAGTTCCTATATATTAAAAAATCTTTCGTTATTTCTCAAGATCCCCTATTCGATATAATATTTCCTAAATATCTAAATGATTCTACCTCATTAATCCTTTCTCCATTCATCTTCCATTGCATATTCTGTTATCATCTCTATGTTTCTTCTATTTACGTTGAGCCTAACCTCCCGAGATATTTCATGCATTCTAGTAAGTCAGCATTGCAAATCCTGTAGTGTTCTGCTAATAAGGACACCGCTATCAACATACTCTAGGCCCGCTTATTTCCTATTACCATTCCAAGCCAATCGTTTTCCATTAGGCCTATCTGTTCAATGCATTACAAAACCCATGAGGGTAAACAACATAGGTACACACACACTCCCTTGGCGTACTCCATCGTTCACTGGAAATTCCTTTAATAGGAGTTCACTAACATAAACTTTGAGCTTTCTATGCTCACGAACAGTCTCATTCAAATTTACATATTTAAGAGGAACTCCATAATAACAACGGACTCTTCAAGAAATTGGCCAGTTTATAATAGCAAATGCTTTTTCATTGTCCACAAATGCCATCAAAACAGATTTCTGTGTTGTACACACTGCTATACAACAAGTCTTAAAATGAGAATTACGTCATAACTTCTACCTTCTCTAAATCCTTTTTGTTCATCTCTTAGATTTTCATCAACCTTTCAGTCTAGTCTCTTTAGAATAATCATTCTATATATTTTCTTGACAACTGACGTAAGTGTGACGCCTCTGTAATTATCGCAACCAGTCAGATCTATCACCTTTTTTTGTCATTTTCACCAACACCCATATCTCTCATTCATCAGGTTTTGCCTCTTCACGCCACATTCTACAAAATAATATCGTATACATTCTGGGTGGCACTTCATTTTCAGACAATGCAATTTCAGCAGTTTTTCCATAGTATCCAATGGCATTCAATCTCCCGAGTTTTTTTTAATGATAAGCTTTGATTTCAAACACACAGATTTCATTCACGGGCACATTAAAGTCTTCCTCAGCTTCAGGTACATCAATCACATTATTCCTTTCATATCTCTTATTCATGACCTCACTAAAGTGTTCAATCCATCGTTGCTCTTTTTAATCTTCTGTTATAAAATAGATCCATCTCCCATTCTGATGTGTATGTGCTGCTGCTTCTTTCCTCCGTAGAGATTTCATTGATTATTCTATAAGCAATTCTTACACAGTAGCCACTCCCTGAATTAAAACCTTCTCAGCTGCATATGCTTTTGTCTAAAAATTTTCTTTAGTCTTTTCTGACTTTTCTTTTGACCTTACTAACAATACTGGAATACTTAGCATGCTCTACCTTGTAATTTTCATTACCTCTCCAAAAACTTTCAATGATCAATTTCCGTCTTAGTCTCCATTTTATAGTATCCCAAGACCCATTTGATATCCATGGATTTCCTCTTGTAACTGCATGTCCCAAAACTTCCCTGCCAAATGACTGGTAAATATTCTTAATTCAACACTATTCATCATTGTCTGCTCTTTGTCTCTTATGCTCTTTGTCTCCTAAAGTCTCTAAGATTGCAAATCGATTCCTACATTCAATTGCAAATGTTTCTCTGTGCTCTTCTTCTAAAAGCTTAGTTGTATCAAGCCTATGTTTTCTATCAATCTTTCTTTTCTGTTGGGTGCTTTCAGTTTTAATATCAGAGTAGCAATGAGGCGTTGGTGGTCACTACTAAAATCTGCACTTGTATAGCTTCTTACACTCCTTAGTCCTACTCCTCTCTTTATCAATGGCTATGTGATTATTTTAATTTTGTTATTACCACATAGTGAAGCCCATGAATATTCATGGATGGCATTGTGCTGGAAAAGAGTACCTCCAGTGACAACAATGTTTGTTGAACGAACTAAAACGTATACAAGATGCTCAATTTGCATTTGTAACTTCACCAGATCCCTCAACACTCACCACACACTGTATACCTTGATTATTCCTTCCCACTTTAGCATTGAAGTCACCTATCAAAATTTTCATCTCTCTCTCTCTCTAAGATCTCATGTATTACACTCTGCAGTACTTGACATTATTCATCTTTCTTTTTTTTTCCCGGGGATTCATTTCTTGGTGCATAGCAAACTATGACACTCACATTGCACTGCTTTGCTGGGTAACACTTTCCTATTTACAGCTCTCCACTTGGTGAATGCCTTTTCTGCTCATAGTGTCATCATCATTCCTACCCTTTTTGTGCAGTGCCTATCTAACTAAAGTAAGTGACCCCTGCCGGTCCATAATAATTTCATAAAGATAGTCCTTCAGACATCAGGAGTAGAAACCTGTCTATTGCCTTAAACACAATCCATCACCTTGCTGCCAGTGAATTCTTCGAGATTTAGGGGGGAATTTCTTCCACTCCAATTTCTCGTTACTCCACCTTTTGTTCATCTTTTTATATAACCGTTGGCAAACATAAACTGCTAAGATATATCGCCTATCATGGTAAAAATCCACGAATATTACGAGACAGCTTATAATATATTATATCTTAGAACAGCATCAAAGTACAAACAAATTAGACGTATGAAGATGTTTAACCAATTTACAAGCACTGAATAAAATTGATTTGTTGGGCTTCATTATGAGCATGGTTTAGTGCTAAGATCCTAATATTGTCGATCTATTACACACAAGCGGGCCCACGTACACGGATGCACACACACACACACACTATATATATATATATATATTATATATATATATATATACAGAATATATATATATATATATATATATATATATAGTATATATATATATACAGTATATATATATATATATATATATATATACAGTATATATATATATATATATATATATATACTGTATATACAGTATATATAAATATATATATATATGTATATATATATGTATATATATATACTGTATATACAGTATATATATATATATATATATATATATATACTGTATATACAGTATATATATATATATATATATATATATATATATTTACTGTATATACAGTATATATATATATATATATATATATATATATATATTTATATATATATATACAGTATATATATATATATATATATATATATATATATATATATATACACTATATGTATATATTTATATATATATATATATATATATATATATATATATGTATATGTATATATATACACTGTATATACAGTATATATACATATATATATTTATATATATATATAATATATATATAATATATATATACATACTGTATATATATATACATATACTGTATATATATATATATATATATATATATATATATATATATATATATATATATATATATATATACACACAGATAGCCTACATAGATTAATAAATAGTGCATGTGATTTCATTCTAGGAGGTGAAGGTATTTTAAAGACATATGACATCGGATTAGGGATTCACTGCAAATAGAAATTATAAAACGAGTGAAATGTACAGATAACAACTGTCTAAGTAATAAAAGGATGCTATAAAATGCTATCAATAAAAAATACAGAGCAATACAAAAAGGTTAACAATTCTGTTAGCAGCAGATCTGATACACCGTAACAAGATCAGACTAATTTAACCAACATGATATATATATATATATATATATATATATATATATATATATATATATATATATATATAAATATATATATATATATATGCCCCCTGTGGCCGCGGGGGAATAAAAACAATTAGAATAGCGCCAACGTTATCCTTGCGTGTTGTAAGAGGCGACTAAAAGGGACGGAACGAGGGGGCTGGGAACCCCCTCTCCTGTATATAATCCTGCGAGACGTCAACAAAGAGATGGGGCTGGGGGGAGAGTGATTGCTCCCCGCACTCTAGTTTTGGGGTGCTTGAATGTGCGTGGATGTAGTACGATAGAGAGTAAAAGATGTGAGATTGGAATTATGTTTAGGAAGAAAAGGATGTATGTATTGGCCTTGTGTGAGACAAAGATGAAAGGAAAGGGTGAAGTGATGTTTGGTGAAATGTCTGGTAGAGTGTCTGGGATTGAAAGGGGAAGAGCGAGAGAGGGTGCGGCTTTATTGCTGAGTGAATGGATGACAGGTAAAGTAGTGGAATGGAAGGAAATATCATCTAGGTTAATGTGGGTAAGGGTTAGGTTGGGTAGGGAATGTTGGGCGTTTGCAAGTGTGTATGGGCCAGGTAGTGAGAAAGGTGAAGAAGAGTGGAATGAGTTCTGGAATGAATTAACTAGGTGTGTAGAAGGACTGGGTAGAAGGAATTATGTAGTTGTCATGGGTGACTTAAATGCTAGAGTGGGCGCTGGAGAGGTAGAAGGTGTCATTGGGAAGTATGGCGTACCAGGTGAAAATGAGAGTGGTGAGAGACTGGTAGATATGTGTGTTGAACAAGAGATGGTAATAAGTGCTAGCTTTTTCAAAAAGAAAGATAAAAACAAGTATACATGGGTAAGAGTGGCAAATGGAAGAGTAGTAGAAAGGGCATTAATGGATTATGTGTTGATAACTAAAAGAATGTTTGGAAGATTGAAAGACGTGCACGTGTTTAGGGGTATGGCTAATGATATGTCTGATAATTTTTTGGAAGAAGGAAAATTAGTTGTAGCAAAAGAGTGGGGGAATAGAGTAGGTGGATGTAAAAGGGAGCTAGTGAGGGTTGAAGAGCTAATAAAACCGGGGGTAAAAAGTAAATATCAGGAAAGGTTGAAAATGGCATATGACGAAGTGAGAGTAAGAGAAACTGGTAATTTAGAAGAGGAGTGGAAGTTAGTAAAAGAACATTTTGTTGGGATTGCAAGTGATGTGTGTGGCAAGAAGGTTGTTGGAGGCAGCATGAGAAAGGGCAGTGAATGGTGGAATGAAGGAGTGAAGGTAAAAGTGGAAGAGAAAAAGAGGGCTTTTGAAGAATGGCTGCAGAGTAATAGTATAGAGAAGTATGAAAAATATAGAGAGAAAAATGTGGAAGTAAAGCGTGAGGTACATGAGGCAAAGAGGGCAGCTGACCTGAGGTGGGGTCAGGGATTGGGTCAGTCATATGAAGAGAATAAGAAGAAGTTTTGGAAAAAAAGTGAAGAGAGTAAGGAAGACTGGCTCAAGAATTGAAGAGACTGTGAAAGATGGAAATGGAAGGTTGTTAAAAGGAGAGGAGGCAAGGAAAAGGTGGGCGGAATATTTTGAAAGTTTACTGAATGTAGAGGATAATAGGGAGGCAGATATAATTGCTGTTGCAGGTGTTGAGGTGCCGGTGATGGGAGATGAGAATGGGAGATGAAAATGAGAGAGAGATTACCATAGAGGAAGTGAGGAGAGCACTAGATGAAACGAGAGTAGGAAAAGCATCTGGTATGGATAGTGTGAGAGCTGAGATGTTGAAGGAAGGGGGTGTGACTGTACTTGAATGGTTGGTGAGATTGTTTAATATGTGTTTTGTGTTGTCAATGGTACCAGTAGATTGGGTTTGTGCATGTATTGTACCACTATATAAGGGTAAGGGAGATGTGCATGAGTGTTGTAATTCAAGAGGTATTAGTTTGTTAAGCATAGTTGGAAAAGTGTATGGTAGAGTAATGATTAATAGGATCAAGGATAAAACAGAGAATGCAATCTTAGAAGTACAGGGTGGTTTTAGAAGAGGTAGGGGTTGTATGAATCAGATTTTTACAGTTAGGCAGATATGCGAGAAATATTTAGCAAAAGGTAAGGTGTATGTTGCGTTTATGGATCTGGAGAAAGCGTATGATAGAGTTGATAGGGAAGCAATGTGGAATGTGATGAGGTTATATGGAATTGGTGGAAGGTTGTTGCAAGCAGTGAAAAGTTTCTACAAAGGTAGTAAAGCATGTGTTAGAATAGGAAATGAAGTGAGTGATTGGTTTCCGGTGAGAGTGGGGCTGAGACAGGGATGTGTGATGTCGCCGTGGTTGTTTAACTTGTATGTTGATGGAGTGGTGAGAGAGGTGAATGCTCGAGTGCTTAGACGAGGATTAAAACAGGTAGACGAGAATGACCATGAATGGGAGGTAAATCAGTTGTTGTTTGCGGATGATACTGTACTGGTTGCAGACACAGAAGACAAGCTTGACCGACTAGTGACAGAATTTGGAAGGGTGTGTGAGAGAAGGAAGTTGAGAGTTAATGTGAGTAAGAGTAAGGTTATGAGATGTACGAGAAGGGAAGGTGGTGCAAGGTTGAATGTCATGTTGAATGGAGAGTTACTTGAGGAGGTGGATCAGTTTAAGTACTTGGGGTCGGTTGTTGCAGCAAATGGTGGAGTGGAAGCAGATGTACGTCAGAGAGTGAATGAAGGTTGCAAAGTGTTGAGGGCAGTTAAGGGAGTAGTAAAAAATAGAGGGTTGAGCATGAATGTAAAGAGAGTTCTATATGAGAAAGTGATTGTACCAACTGTGATGTATGGATCGGAGTTGTGGAGAATGAAAGTGACGGAGAGACAGAAATTGAATGTGTTTGAGATGAAGTGTCTAAAGAGTATGGCTGGTGTATCTCGAGTAGATAGGGTTAGGAACGAAGTGGTGAGAGTGAGAACGGGTGTGAGAAATGAGTTAGCGGCTAGAGTGGATATGAATGTGTTGAGGTGGTTTGGCCATGTTGAGAGAATGGAAAATAGCTGTCTGCTAAAGAAGGTGATGAATGCAAGAGTTGATGGGAGAAGTACAAGAGGAAGGCCAAGGTTTGGTTGGATGGATGGAGTGAAGAAAGCTCTGGGTGATAGGAGGATAGATGTGAGAGAGGCAAGAGAGCGTGCTAGAAATAGGAATGAATGGCGAGCGATTGTGACGCAGTTCCAGTAGGCCCTGCTGCTTCCCCCGGTGCCTTAGATGACCGCGGAGGTAGCAGCAGTAGGGGATTCAGCATTATGAAGCTTCATCTGTGGTGGATAACAGGGGAGGGTGGGCTGTGGCACCCTAGCAGTACCAGCTGAACTCGGTTGAGTCCCTTGTCAGGCTGGGAGGAATGTAGAGAGTAGAGGTCCCCTTTTTGTTTTGTTTCATTTGTTGATGTCGGCTACCCCCAAAAATTGGGGGAAGTGCCTTGGTATATATATATATTTATATATATATATATATATATATATATATATATATATATATATATATATATATATATATATATATATATATATACAATATTTTCAATGAATTTTTTCTCAGCGTAAAAACATGAAATACTGAAACTTGAAAAATGCAAAAAAACAAAAAGATATGGTACATTTATTTATCATAAAAACGAAACCTCAAGTGAAAAATTCTATCTCGCCTATTCCTCATAATTAAACTTTTTATCGAAGATAAACTTCCACTAAAATTTAGTTAGACGACAAAAGAAGTAGTGTTAAGGGAGCAATTTTACGTCTACGTGGAAATTCTCACAAAACAAAGTATCTTACAATCTTACACGTATATATTAGAGGAAGACAAAAAGACCCGTCTTACGAAATCATTAATTCAAAGTATTCTATTTTACTTTATTAAAAAAATTTTGAACTATATTTTGTAATGTCATGCTTACAAGACATATTAATTTTATTATAAAGACCTTTGGTATTATCATCCATATAAGTTGTTTGAAGATATTTTTAAATCTGGAGTTGATATTCGATAATTTCATCATTGAAATATAACATTTCTAATGTCGAAAAATTAAACCAAAATGTCTAGCCGCGTTGACTCAAAGTAAAATTTTCTTAATTACTAAAAAATTCTGTTTTAAATGTTATGGTTAATAGGATTAGTATATAGATATGAGGCAAGGGCAAAATGGGATAAGAACTTTTTGAAAATGTTTATGAAGTGGTTCTTAACGAAGAAAGGAGAGCAATTAAGAGATTGAATAACGGAATAACACCAAATTTTTGGGATTAAAAATGATGACAGTGAGGTTGGGTGATATATAACATTGTGGAAAGGCATATATGAATGAAACAAACATCTCAATAGAATGGAAAAAATAAAAAAATGGTTCCGACTCCAGTAAATATGACGATTTACAGATGTCACAGAAATCTGGTTTGGGCACTACCTGAATCTATTCTTAAGGCATGTTTACGACAAATTCTTGAAATACATAATTTAGATGTTTAAACCTTCCAGCACACTCTGCCGAAAACCAAAAAAACATGTTTAGATAGACATGTAGCATGTTCTTGACAAGTTAATTTAATTGTTTACTACAATGATCTAGGCTTGGGGTCAACAATGCCTCATAGGAGTAAAACATTATGTTATTTACACAAAAAGTATCATTGCTTAGAGGAATGTTTCAGGTTCAGCGTCAAGACAGCCTTAAAGGGGATATAGCATTATCGAGAATACGAGGTAATTGTGGAATAGGATTTGGATTACGAAAGTAAGATGTATAAGAGATGTAGTCTTCCTAATCGGGTAGTTGAATCAGTAGAAGTTCAAAAGTTCGAAGTTGGAGCAAATGCTTTTTTGTTGACCAGACAGACACGAGTCTTTTTTCAGTTTATATATGACATATCTGATTTTGACCTTGTTAATAGTTTATATAGGACATATCTGTTTTGACCTTGTTACTTTTTTTTGAATGATTTATTGTTAATTTCTTCTCTTCATTTATTTATTTCCTTATTCCCTTTCCTCACTGGGCTATTTTTCCTTATTGGAGCCCCTGGGCTTATAGCATCTTGCTTTTCCAATTAGGGTTGTAGCTTGGATAATAATAATAATAATAATAATAATAATAATAATAATAATACAAGGAAGAGAGTATTTGGGTTAAATATTTGCAAAACATTTCATGAATTTATCTTAATGTAGAAGTGAAAACATTTACATTACATGAATGTACCTATAAAACGCTCAGGGTAAAATTTAATGAGGGGTATGTGGAGCGTCTTGTAGAAGTGACAAACCCCCCCCCCCAAAAAAAATGACGATTGATCAAGCCCAAAGGTCTGTGGTAAGAAAATGAGTTGCGATTGTAATTGTAAAATGGTTGATGTTTGAGTATCATACAACAATGATTAGACACGAAAAAGAAATTGTATGATCTAAGAAATATTTTTTTAAATTGTTTATAAGATAAAAATTAAAATGAATGTGAGTAGTAATATTTTAAAGCGAATGGTACCCTAGAACATACACCAATAATTTTTTTAAGCATAATAGAAGAATGGAAGTTATTTGAAGAATCGCCTAAATTTCACAATCAGCAGGTAATGGTATGGATTTATTTCTTCTGAATGATAAAGATCCATAAAGAACGCATAGACTTTTAAGATGTATCAAACATACACACACATATATATATATATATATATATATATGATTATATATATATATATATATATATATATATATATATATATATATATATATATATATATATATATATATATATATATTTATATATATATATATATATATATATATATATATATATATATATTTATATACATATATATACATATATATGATTATATATATACTTATATAAATATATACTTATATATATATATATATATATATATATATATATATATATATATCATATATGGAACAGCAAGGTGACAAAAATCTCGGTTTTCTGCTCATCTAATACTTTGAATCAAACATTCTGAATAATAATAAACATTACATTATAGTATATTGAACATCTTTTTCTTTTAGGTGAAATATATATATATATATATATATATATATATATATATATATATATATATATATATATATATATATTTAAATTAGTTCTTCTCTCTTGCAAAGTCATCAAGGAAAAAAGATTGGCTGTCTTCATAGCATATGCAATAGAAAATGCAATGACATCAAAATATCAATATAAAAAAGACCTATAGTCCATTTCTTTTAGCGATGCATATTTGCACCGACTCGCAGCGGTGCCCATTTAGCTTGGAAAAAGTTTCCTGATCGCTGATTGGTTAGAATTATCTTGTCCAACCAATCAGCGATCCGGAAACTTTTTCCGAGCTAAAAGGGCACCGCCGCGAGTCGGTGCAAATATGCATCGCTAAAAGAAATGGACTATAGTAATTATGATGTATATAAATATAATCACGTGAGTGACCAGTTCTTTTCAGAAATGCGATATGCGAATTGACTTACCAAAGGGATGATACTATCCTTTCGTCTATATAAATCGAAACAAGGAATATAACGGAAATTGGCGAGATGAAAATATTTTTTCTCTATTTCGATACTTCCCTAGCATTACAGAGTCAATCAAAATTTTCATCCATCCATATACCAAGGCACTTCCCCCAATTTGGGGGGTAGCCGACACCAACAATGAAACAAAACAAAAAGGGGACCTCTACTCTCTATGTTCCTTCAGCCTAATCAGGGACTCAACCGAGTTCAGCTGGTACTGCTAGGGTGCCACAGCTCAACCTCCCACATTTCCACCACAGATGAAGCTTCATAATGCTGACTCCCCTACTGCATTATTTTAGCGCATAAATATGTACATCTGTAGCAGCATGATGTCGAAACACACTTAGAAGTTCGTTGACCTTTTTTTTTTTTGGCCCAAATCTAGTCTTCTCTTGAAATTCGGTCATATTGTGCGAAATCCATTGCAAAAGAATAAACATAGGAAATGGCCATAAATTGCAATAAATCCCTTTAATCTATGTATGAAAATCCATCTATGAGTATTCAGTATCAAATCACAAGGCGTTACTAAGTCATGTTAATTAAAATTACCATTCCGCTTTACTTTTCATCGTTTAAATTTCTTTTAATGGTTTGAAAGCCAGAAGCATATATTTGTGAAATCAAACTTGATAAAAGTATATAAAGTCCTGCCATATTTTAGCGCTTTTTTTTTTATTATTCAAAAATGATTTCAAATATTCAGACTTCAATGATTCCAATTACAAGTTAGAATAAACAAACAATACTTGATTCTTCTCGCTAAACTAAATTCTTATTCAAGAATCTTGGTCACATTCTGATAAAAAGAAAAAAAAAATCTAAGTTTAAAAAAAATAAAAGTAGCCAAATCACAAGTAAACAAGAACAATTAGACATTTCTGAATTCCACCAAAGGTTAATGAAGTCATACAGTATATGGCCTAAGGGTACCCTGACAGTTGCACGACTTTTTGCCACGAATTTGTCGTGGCAAGTCGTGACATTTTGTGGCACGAACTGGAAGATAAAAAAAAAAAAAAAAAAAAAAAATTACCTCAGAATCACAGCTGACCTGTCCACATTGACACGAACTGGCACGACGAGTTCACGACGTGTTCACGCATAGTTTGTGCACTTCCCGCATCGTCCCAACGAGTTCACGACCCGGTCACGAAATTTTGTCGTGACCAAAATTTTGAACATTTCAAAATTCTCGTCACGACATGCCACGATTGGTTTACGAACATTACACGCCAGTTCACGACGAGTTCTCGCCAGTTCACGACTCGCGAGTCGTGACGATGCGTGCCACAAATTCATGCAAGCGTCAGCCTGGCTTAAGATCTATCCGTGGGGGAAATTTCGTCAAAATCCATCCATTAATTGTAATCTTAAGGTACCCTGACACTTGCACGAACTTGTGGCACGCATTGTCACGATTCGAGTCGTGAACTGGCGTGAACTCGTCGTGAACTGGAGTGAACTCGTCGTGAACTGGAGTGAACTCGTCGTGAATTGTCGTGACATCGTGGCATGTCGTGACGAGAATTTTGAAATGTTCAAAATTTTGGTCACGACAAAATTTCGTGAACGCGGCGTGAACTATGCGCGAACTGTTCATGAACTCGTCGGGATGATGCGGGAAGTGCACAAACTATGCGTGAACACGTCGTGAACTCGTCGTGCCAGTTCGTGTCAATGTGGACAGGTAAGCTGTGATTCTGGGGTAATTTTTTTTTTTTTTTATTTTCCAGTTCGTGCCACAAAATGTCACGACTTGCCACGACAAATTCGTGGCAAAAAGTCGTGCAAGTGTCAGCCTGGCATTATCTTTAAAATGGCGAAAAATACAAATCGGGATATAGAATTTGGATCTGGGACCGGATCATCTCCTAAACATAATGGGGTCTTCATGAAATAAAATATATATCTAGAGCAAATTCCGTCTATATCCATTCATTTGTTTTGAAGTAATCTTTAAAATCGTGAAAAATGCAAATCTGGATTTAGAATCCACACCCGGATCCGGACCATCTCAAAAATTGAATGGAGTCGTCCATGACCTAAGACTAATTTGTGGAGAAAACATTGTCACATTCCGTTGAGTAATTTTGACGTAATCCTGTCCACGGACACAGACAAATAAATAAGTAAATAAATGAACTGACTCGAAAATATAACTTCCTTGGCAGACAGAGGTAATGAGTAAACCGGCTTGATTTTATAACCTCCTTGGTAAAGGTAATAAAATGAAAATAAAACTTATGTTATTTATGAATGAAACGGAAATCAACTTTTCAACTTTCTTCAAAGGGGTAATGAAGAAAATTTGTAAACTACTATCGTTCATTCTATGAGGCGAGATGTTAGAAGAGTATTTGTAAACTACTACCGTTCATTCTATGAGGCGAGATGTAAGAAGAGTATTTGTAAACTACTACCGTTCATTCTATGAGGCGAGATGTAAGAAGAATATTTGCAAACTACTACCGTTCATTCTATGAGGCGAGAAGTAAGAAGAATATTTGCAAACTACTACCGTTCATTCTATGAGGCGAGATGTAAGAAGAGTATTTGCAAACTACTACCGTTCATTCTATGAGGCGAGATGTAAGAAGAATATTTGCAAACTACTACCGTTCATTCTATGAGGCGAGATGTAAGAAGAATATTTGTAAACTACTACCGTTCATTCTATGAGGCGAGATGTAAGTAATTTGACAAATCTGAGAAATGATAAATATATAAAGGGGTGAAATAGCTGTGTAACTTAATTGACCAATTTCTTCAATGAAAGAAGAATAACTGTTATCGGGTTCATGGAAAACTCTCCTCATCAAATAGAGAAGGGCATAAGGCTCTCGAGTATTCCCTTGCAGCGGATTCAGCATACAAATGATAAGGAAAGGCTTAGGGTTGCTCAAGGGCTGAAGGTTTCAAGGGAAAGATCACAGAGGAAACGTGGGGGATATACAAAGACAATCATGGGGGATTTTTTCCTCTGAGATTTCGTCTGTACTATCAGGAATGAAGAGAGCTACTCTATTCATATGGCTAAACTGACTTCCAGGAAGTGAGGTTAAGATCAAGAACACACTGTTAGCGAGGAAAAGACGAGGAAAAGATGTATTTTCTTTTTATTGAACTTTTTCCAATTAAACTCTCATGTTAAACATTTTAGAACGGAAGAATAGGGACAAAGTAACATATCCCCTGACATCAGCTTCATTAACACGATTACGTTTATATTGGCCAACAATATCGTAGTTTCTCCACTCTCTCACAGAGAGAGAGAGAGAGAGAGAGAGAGAGAGAGACAGAGAGAGAGAGAGAGAGAGAGAGTGAGTTACGTTTAACTATTGTACACAACGTAGATTATGCAAAAACTGATAAAAAAAATTTACGAAGAAATAGCAAAACATGAACACCTAATGGAAATGATAACCAACATACATAAAATTTGGCTTAGGTGTTATCAGGAGTTTCATGCGGTAGAGATATAAACGTTTATGCTTTTATTCCTGAGGATAAAGTAGATAATTATGAATCCTTGAAAAAAAAAATGCTAGTTTACAGGCCTGTGAATTAACTCCCGAAGCTTATTGGACAAAAGAATAGATTGTTTTTTTTTTTTTTTTGTTTTTTTTATTGGACAAAAGAAGACAGGCAGAAGACACAATACACATCTGGTGTTTGGAAAAAATTTTCAGCTATACCCTCTGTGACTCTGGAATACAGTGATTACGCACAACGATAGAATACTTTGAAGAAGATAAAGAAGTTCATGGAATTCATCTGTTTCAACGTCAGATGCTCTGTTCCTACACGTCACCCTTTATATCTATTTTTCAGCTATACCATCTGTGACTCTGGAATACAGTGATTACGCACAACGATAGACTACCTTGAAGAAGATAAAGAAGTTCATGGAATTCATCTGTTTCAACGTCAGATGCTCTGTTCCTACACGTCACCCTTTATATCTATTTTTCAGCTATACCATCTGTGACTCTGGAATACAGTGATTACGCACAACGATAGACTACCTTGAAGAAGATAAAGAAGTTCATGGAATTCATCTGTTTCAACGTTTTTCAGCTATACCCTCAGTGACTCTGGAATACAGTGATTACGCACAACGATAGAATACCTTGAAGAAGATAAAGAAGTTCACGGAATTCATCTGTTTCAACGTCAGAAGCTGTGTTCCTACAAGTCCCCCTTTATATCTGAAACTAAGGAACGTCGTCTGTCACTCGTTACTGCGTAGAAGTTTGTGAAGCCAACTCGAGACATACTTCCTCGTTAGAACTTTGTAGATTATGAGTTAGTTTCTGGAGTGGCGTGAATATTAGGTGGAACTTGTATTATACTGTAAATATTTATTTTAAATCTCAAATAAGCAGTATTTACATTTCATGTTTGCTGACTTTTATTTTCATTTGCTGTTAATGGTTTGCAATTGATTGGTAAACTTTTAAGTACATTTGCATAATCTACGCCATGCATGATAGTTGAGCGTGTGAGAGAGTGAGAGAGAGAGAGAGAGAGAGAGAGAGAGAGAGAGAGAGAGAGAGAGAGAGAGAGAGTTTGGATGTCTCAAAGACTTTTTAGTCCATTCACGGAGGGACTATTTGTTCATTTGCCCTTCGATAGACCATACTATAGTCTATTTCTTTTAGCGATGCATATTTGCACCGACTCGCGGCGGTGCCCTTTTAGCTCGGAAAAGTTTCCTGATCGCTGATTGGTTAGAATTATCTTGTCCAACCAATCAGCGATCCGGAAACTTTTCCGAGCTAAAAGGGCACCGCTGCGAGTCGGTGCAAATATGCATCACTAAAAGAAATGG
>NC_090725.1:78555422-78572922 GCF_036898095.1 Palaemon carinicauda
AGATGCTTTGTCCATAACCATACATAGCAGACCTATTGACACATAGATGCTTTGTCCATAACCATACATAGCAGACCTATTGACACAAAGATGCTTTGTCAATAACCATACACAGCAGACCTATTGACACATAGATGCTTTGTCAATAACCATACATAGCAGACCTATTGACACATAGATGCTTTGTCAATAACCATACATAGCAGACCTATTGACACATAGATGCTTTGTCAATAACCATACATAGCAGACCTATTGACACATAGATGCTTTGTCAATAACCATACATAGCAGACCTATTGACACAAAGATGCCTTGTCAATAACCATACATAGCAGACCTATTGACACAAAGATGCCTTGTCAATAACCATACATAGCAGACCTATTGACACAAAGATGCTTTGTCAATAACCATACATAGCAGACCTATTGACACAAAGATGCTTTGTCAATAACCATACATAGCAGACCTATTGACACAAAGATGCTTTGTCAATAACCATACACAGCAGACCTATTGACACATAGATGCTTTGTCAATAACCATACACAGCAGACCTATTGACACATAGATGCTTTGTCAATAACCATACATAGCAGACCTATTGACACATAGATGCTTTGTCAATAACCATACATAGCAGACCTATTGACACAAAGATGCCTTGTCAATAACCATACATAGCAGACCTATTGACACAAAGATGCTTTGTCAATAACCATACATAGCAGACCTATTGACACAAAGATGCTTTGTCAATAACCATACATAGCAGACCTATTGACACATAGATGCTTTGTCAATAACCATACATAGCAGACCTATTGACACATAGATGCTTTGTGAATAACCATACATAGCCGACCTATTGACACAAAGATGCTTTGTCAATAACCATACATAGCAGGATATATATGACAGCAATTCAAATAAGAAAAGAGAATAAAAACTACAACAGGCCTTGAAGAACTATTATAAAATCAAAGTACTACTATATGGAAAAAAAATAGGCGAATGACTATTTTTATCTAGGGCATATTGATCAGATAATCTTGTAGTAGTTGGTCAAGATTTAGGTTAGTAAATTTCGGGTAATTTATTTATTATATACAGATGTCAATTTCTTGTGCCCTATTTAATGGCATAGGAAATTATCGGTTCACACCTATGAAGAATAAAAGAGAGAGAGAGAGAGAGAGAGAGAGAGAGAGAGAGAGAGAGAGAGAGAGACCACTGATATTGATAGGAGCTTCGTATACTTGCATGTTGAGAACAGTTTTATGATAGGAAAGAATAGATAAATGATTAGCAAAAGATAGATTGCAAAGCAAAATTTAACTTATGGTGTATGAATAAAGAAATCAGGCATTCTTCCAGGTTAAATCCAAAGGGAAAATAGTACAGGACCAAACAAAAGTACTAATTATCTATGCTTACTAACAGATTTTCTAGGGAAAACTTGCATTATAATAGTAAAAATGGTGAAATTCCAAATGATAAGAAGGGCAAATCCGAAGGACAATCGAATCAGGCAAACTATAACAAAGTAAAATAAGAACTTATACCAACTAAGTAATGAAACATAATCCCAAGACATTTTCTGCGAATGACTGCAATGGTTGCCTGATTATCCAATGTCAATCAGCCTTTCACTTATAACAGTGTGACGGTGCCGAGAGAAGGTTGTGAACTCAAAGGCATGATGCAATCAACTGAGTTAATTTTTAATGGAACACTCTCCTTTATATACAAAACCTCAAGGCAACAGGAAATTACATGTTCGAGAAAATGACAATGTTACATAGGCGACACGCACACATGTTTATTCTGGTTCTTTTTAGTGCGAGGGAAGAGCGAAGATACAAGCATAATATATACAAAAGGAATTATGTAAAATTGTGTGACACACGGTTGGTACAACAGGCGTGTCCCTGATTGTATCAGCACCATTAGGAGCAGAATTTAAGAATAAATGCCTCTGGAATAGGCATAGTTGTTCACAAAGTGATTTGTTTCTAGTAAAGAGGGTCATTTAGAATCTATCAGGGCCATACGAGGGTAAACACATCCCCGCAAATACAAAACTATGGGTCATTTAGAATCTATCAGGGCCATATGAGGCTAAACACATCCCCCCAAATACAAAACTATGGGTCATTTAGAATCTAACAGGGCCATATGAGGGTAAGAACATCCCCGCAAATACAAAACTATGGGTCATTTAGAATCTATCAGGGCCATGTGAGGCTAAACACATCCCCGCAAATACAAAACTAGGGGTCATTTAGAATCTATCAGGGCCATGTGAGGCTAAACACATCCCCGCAAATACAAAACTAGGGGTCATTTAGAATCTATCAGGGCCATGTGAGGCTAAACACATCCCCGCAAATACAAAACTAGGGGTCATTTAGAATCTATCAGGGCCATGTGAGGCTAAACACATCCCCGCAAATACAAAACTAGGGGTCATTTAGAATCTATCAGGGCCATGTGAGGCTAAACACATCCCCGCAAATACAAAACTAGGGGTCATTTAGAATCTATCAGGGCCATGTGAGGCTAAACACATCCCCGCAAATACAAAACTAGGGGTCATTTAGAATCTATCAGGGCCATGTGAGGCTAAACACATCCCCGCAAATACAAAACTAGGGGTCATTTAGAATCTATCAGGGCCATGTGAGGCTAAACACATCCCCGCAAATACAAAACTAGGGGTCATTTAGAATCTATCAGGCCCATATGAGGGTAAACACATCCCCGCAAATACAAAACAATGGGTCATTTAGAATCTATCAGGCCCATATGAGGGTAAACACATCCTCGCAAATACAAAACAATGGGTCATTTAGAATCTATCAGGGCCATATGAGGGTAAACACATCCCCGCTAATACAAAAGTACGGGTCATTTAGAATCTATCAGGGCCATATGAGGGTAAACACATCCCCCGAAAATACAAAACTATGGGTCATTTAGAATCTATCAGGCCCATATGAGGGTAAACACATCCCCGCAAATACAAAACTATGGGTCATTTAGAATCTATCAGGCCCATATGAGGGTAAACACATCCCCGCAAATACAAAACTATGGGTCATTTAGAATCTATCAGGCCCATATGAGGGTAAACACATCCCCGCAAATACAAAACTATGGGTCATTTAGAATCTATCAGGGCCATATGAGGGTAAACACATCCCCGCAAATACAAAACTATGGGTCATTTAGAATCTATCAGGGCCATATGAGGGTAAACACATCCCCGCAAATACAAAATTTAGGACTCCAAAGGAAATTGACAAAATATCTCTCAGTCTAACAGTTACTGACAATTTGCCCTTCTGTTTAGTACTATACAACCAATCAATGTACATGACATCCTTATAGTGTGAATCTCACTTCAACTTACCAATTAACAAATTTAAATTTTTTGTAAAAACTTGTAAAAAAAGGAATTCCAGATAATTACTAATTAAACTGAATCTAATATCAAGATGAACTACATGTCAGTTAACCTAATTTCTTAAGCCCTGGCTGCTTATGCATACAATTTCCTATTGTAAAATCTTTGAAGTAAATAAGCTATGCCTACATCAGGCCAAACTAAGAACCTGAAATAAGCAAGATTGAAGAAACCCAACACATACATTCACATACATACGCCTATCTTGGAAGATTTAGAATGTGTTAATTAGACTAATAGATGTTTTATATGTATCACTCAAAATCGAAGTGGAGCCTAAAACCGGAGATTATATTTTTTTTTTTTGTTCACTTTACGAAATAGTTGAATTCGGTTTCCTTACTATTGACCCTTATAGTAACTTTAAAGCTTTTGAATTTGTCCGAGTCATGTTATGAGTAGATCATAAAAAAAAGGCCATACAAAAAATGGGCAGTTGCTTGGACGTATTAGTCCATGATAATACCGTCCTCACACCATGTTACTACTACGAAATGAAATATAATCAATATCTTGAGTAGATTTGAGTCATCAGCTGTCCTAGCTTAGGTGGAGAGGCAGTTTGGGTGCTGATCTACGGGCCAACCAAGGGAAAGGCCCGTGCCAACAACAAGAGTTGGCTATAATACACCAACAACAACAACAACAACAATGGGTGCTGATCATACATATACATAGTCGTCTCTTGGATATTATCCTTCCCTTTACCTCTGCCGCTCATGAGGGAGCATTAAAACCTTTAAATATCACCTACCACAGATTTACTGTCACTTGCACCATATTACATAATTTATATCAGTCTGTATAGTATATGCTGGAATTAGTTAGGTTCATGAGACATGCAAGTCTACAGAGCCATCCCAATATGTGCAGCCTACTTAGGGGAACTTCTTACCGATGCAGAAAAAATCTGTCACTTGCACCATATTACATAATCTATATCAGTCTGTATAGTATATGCTGGAATTAGTTAGGTTCATGAGACATGCAAGTCTACAGAGCCATCCCAATATGTGCAGCCTACTTCGCTTTTCTTAAGGTAATGGTTAGGGGAACTTCTTACCGATGCAGAAAAAATCTGTCACTTGCACCATATTACATAATTTGTATCAGTCTGTATAGTATATGCTGGAATTAGTTAGGTTCATGAGACATGCGAGTTTACAGAGCCATCCCAATACGTACAGCCAACTTCGCTTTTCTTAGGATAATGGTTTGGGGAACTTCTTATCGATGCAGAAAAAATCTGTCACTTGCACCATATTACATAATTTATATCAGTCTGTATAGTATATGCTGGAATTAGTTAGGTTCATGAGACATGCAAGTCTACAGAGCCATACCAATATGTGCAGCCTACTTCGCTTTTCTTAAGATAATGGTTGGGGGAAACTTCTTACCGATGCAGAAAGACGAGGTATTACTGTCTTTCTAAAAAGAAACTAAGAAGATTGAGTATATTTGAATAGAAAACACTGTTATATGAACAGCGTCCTAAGAATGACACCAAAAGTGGATTCTGAAAATAGATTCCTTTGAATCATGGCCAGGAGAAAAAGACATCAGATGCGTCAAGAAAGTAACAAAACGTGGAAGAAAATATATTTTCTCTTGACAGGTATTTCGAAAATTCCTGTGAATTTAAGGTAGCCGCTTCCACTACCACCCCCACCCCCACCCCTTCCACCCCAAAGAAAGGTTGTAGCTGCGAATCCTGTGAAGAACTGGGACACTAATTTTAGTTACAAAAAGTAACTATAAAAGAACGTTGAACTCTTGATATAATTCTTAAGAGGACAAATATGTTGAGAGGTTTTTCCCGGTTCGGATAGTACATAATATCAGGGTTGCCAGGTTTTCTGAATGAGAAAAAGACCAACTTCTAATCAACAGCAGATTTAAAAGGCCAGCCCATTAGTAATAATAGCCAAAAATATAATACTTAAGGCCAAACTTCCTTTTTATGATATTGCTAACGGCCAAACGATTTTTAAAAAAGCCAAAATTTGAAGTGTTTGGCCTGAAAAAGGCCAGCCTGGCAACCCTGCATAATATTAAAAATCAAGACATCTAACATCCTATGCCAAGACTTCAACAGTAAGCGGCTTATATGAACCGAAAAGGGAATTTTCATCTTTCGACATTTACTTCCCACGAGAGAGAGTACTAGGAATAACCGGCCCAATTACTTATTCCACGAATGAAAAATATGAAGAGACGGCGAATTAGCCAAAAAGGTTGAGCATATCTCAAATATCCCTAAGAGCTTTAGTAAAAGGCATTACACGCTGAAGAGAATATTATGCAATAGGTCTGTCTCTCTCTCTCTCTCTCTCTCTCTCTCTCTCTCTCTCTCTCTCTCTCTCTCTCTCATCATGGAGTTAAAAATATCAGAAAGAGCAATCCGAGGTAGATTTATAGTGCCAAAAAATATACCAGGAATGCGCACAGGACATATGTAAATCATATGCTAAAATTCCATAACTTTAAAATCTATAGTTTTTCTCTGTGGGATAAAAGGGTTAAACATGTATTCAGCTAAAACATCTTCCAAATGAATATCGTTTCATAGTGAAAATACAAGACAACATAAATGTAAGTGCATACGATTATGTCTACTTGAACGCATGAATACAGGCACAAGAGAAAATAAATAAAATTAATGATAAATTTAGTTACAGCTACAAGGGAGGAAAGTTCTCCCCATTATGGTCTAACTCTTTTGAGGCATTTCGACATTTTTACACTTTCCAAAGGAAAACAGATTTGGAAATTTCTGGTATGTATTATAAAATTGTGCATTGTGAACGTAACTAGATGACTAATAAGACCTAATGCTACGTTCAAAATGGTCAAAACTGAGCTGAAAATGCTACGTTCAAAATGGTCAAAACTAAGCTGAAAATGCTACGTTCAAAATGGTCAAAACTAAGCTGAAAATGCTACGTTCAAAATGGTCAAAACTAAGCTGAAAATGCTACGTTCAAAATGGTCAAAACTAAGCTGAATCTTCCTCGAATGATAATTTGTAACGTCTTCACTTGGACAATACCAAAATGGATGTTAGGGGCAACAGCGAAAGAATGATAAGCAAAAGCGGAGGTAAAAATATGGAGATGGAATTCATCACATTAGAGGACGCCTATTTTTAATAGGAGGGATAGAAAGTAAAAAAAAAAACCTATTTGGATTGGAGAGAGAGAGAGAGAGAGAGAGAGAGAGAGAGAGAGAGAGAGAGAGAGAGAGAGAGAGAGAGAGAGAGAGATATTCCCCTTCCAGAATACTGTCAAACATTACCAATAAGTCAGCTAAGAGGCCAAGCCTTATTTTCTTTTATATTTGTAATTTCAAAAACTCGAAAGGCAACTTTTCAGACATACTACAAAGAGCTAAGCAGTTTGAAGAGACTGTACGTTCCTATCCCCATATAAAATCATAACTTATAATGACCCTACTATCTCATTGAAGAGACTGTACGTTCCTATCCCCATATAAAATCATAACTTGTAATGACCCTACTATCTCATTGAAGAGACTGTACGTTCCTATCCCCATATAAAATCATAACTTATAAAGACCCTCTTATCTCATTGAAGAGACTGTACGTTCCTATCCCCATATAAAATCATAACTTATAAAGACCCTCTTATCTCATTGAAGAGACTGTACGTTCCTATCCCCATATAAAATCATAACTTATAATGACCCTACTATCTCACAAAGACGGATCATCACCAACATCCCAGAAAGGAGCAGTGAGGCCTACACTCTCCTCACAAGATTTTCTAAATTAAAAAAATTTCCCCGGCAAGCGTCTATTCAGATATGGATTGACAGATGGAAATACTCAGAGCCGATACAGATGTTGATGATATAGATCAGTGGTTCCCAACCTGGGGGAAATTTCCCCCTGGGGGGAAATTTGAAGCTTCCAGGGGGGAAATGATTACACTACCTACTAACTAAAACAAGCGGAAAATGTCCACATAGTACGTGCGGCAATTTGTTGTTAGCCATTCAATTGTGATATGATCGAATCAGTTCTCACTGACATGATATTCAAGGGGAGAATTGGAATATCATGCCCATTTCTGAGGCAGGCGAGTGGGCATGAGGACTGGGCGGGGCATGAAGGGGGAAATCTGGATGGTTGAACTAGGGGCAGGGGGGAAATGACTGAAAAAAGGTTGGGAACCACTGATATAGATGGAATGGTAGTATTGTTAAAGATTTACTAGAATGGCAATTTTTCTGGTAGGGTGCTTTCTCAAAGTAAGATACTTTTTCAGTGGTTCATTTTGGTCTATATTTCAAACATTGCTAACGAATAGTAAAAACAGATTTATGATATTAGGAACTGTCTTACCATATAAGGGAAACTTCCAATTGTTAACTTGTACTAAAAAAAAAAGGCACACTGATAGAGAAAGTGACAGGAATAAAAAAAAAAAAAAAAAAAAAAAAAAAAAAAAAAAAAAAAAAAAAAACTGATTTGAAGGGAGATGCATTTTTTAACTCAAAAGGTGCAAAAACCTGTATTTTTTATACAGGGAGATAGAATAATAGATCATTAGCATCTTCCATGCATCGATATGAAAACTGGCTAGATAAAAAGACTGGGCATACAGTACTTCGTTATCCCTCAAATATTGCTATACAGAGAGAAATAAAACAAATGTAATCATGCAAATAGATGACAAAATTTTGACTGTCATAAAGTTATCCTAATAATTAATACAGATCTGCTGAAGAATATTACACTCACGACATCTATCCTGTGGCAAAGAAGTTTTCTTTTGGATATATCTAACCTTCATACCACAAAACGCTTGATAGGTTTTTAAGGATTTTATTTTATTAAAAAAAAAAAAAAATCTAAGCCCATAATAACTTTAAAAGGTTTTAGAATGAAAAATTATGTAACTGTAGTTGTGATCTTTTTAATGATGTTCTATTTGGAAGCGCAATAACTAAAATATGATAAAAATGTCATCTATCTTTATGTACATGATGCATTGGCCTCCAAAAGAGAATTATAGTAAACAAGCATATGTTACTAATGTAGAGCCCTATAAATCTTTTTTAAAATTTGGCAAGACTTTCATATATACAAAAAAAAAAAGTTTGTTCTTTTTTTTTCCTCATTAGTTGGAGAACTGTGCTGGCCTGTGGTCACACAAAATGATAGAATTTGTATAATCATTTTTTTTTTCGGTTTTAAATACTGCATAAAATGAAAATATTCATTATTCATAGTATGTATCATTAATGAAAAAATCCATAACGAATACCATTTTTTAAATGTCATACAGAAAAACTATGTAGAAACTTTGATTTGAAAGGATTGATCTCTTAATTCATTAGTTGTGGGACAGTGGGATATGGCCTCAAATGAAACCAATTATTGTGGATAGGCAGTAGAATAACAAGGCTCGGAGTGTAAAATCTATCAATTGTGCGTATCAGAAAATACAGAAACCTATGACTGCATTAAGAGCTTTTGAGTTATAAGTTGGGTCATGAATTACCACTATTTGAACCAATACCTAAAAGGCAAATATTAGAAACCAGCCATATGTAGTATCAATGAAGGCCTTTCATGAAGCATATAGACTTTCTATATCTATAGTCCATTTCTTTTAGCGATGCATATTTGCAGCGACTCGCAGCGGTGCCCTTTTAGCTCGGAAAAGTTTCCTGATCGCTGATTGGTTAGAATTATCTTGTCCAACCAATCAGCGATCCGGAAACTTTTCCGAGCTAAAAGGGCACCGCTGCTTGTCGGTGCAAATATGCATCGCTAAAAGAAATGGACTATAATAAAACTACTGATGAGTATTTTCTGTTGCTGTGCAACAGTTGAGTGAAACCTGTGGTAATCTTCCATGGATGAACAAGCGCAACAACCAGGTTGCAATGTTTACTACCCTTATAGAAATTTATGCGGCTGAAAACATGAGATTTTGACAGAAAATGGTGCAATGATTAATCACTTAAAATTTGTAAGGATGTGCATGCCCTTTTCCTCAATATTTTTATATGCCTGCACAGAGGGTACTTGGAGGGTATATTGTTCAAATAATATTTTACATATGACAAAAATATGCATGAAAGTAGGGTGCCTTAATATCCAGCAAAACTCAGTTGTACTGTATACTATTTATGCACAGCAGGTGATGATTGCTGGAACCCCTTCACCAAGAAAGAACACATTTAGGAGAAAGAGGATCAGAGGGGAAATGAAGATAATAAAAGATCCTTATTTGTATGAAGATCTGAATGTGAGAGAGATGCATGATGATTAGTTCAGATCTAAATCTGTACAAGTAATCAGGTGACATGAATACAAAAACATTCCTAGCAGTTAGTTGCTAAAGTAGGAACTTTTCAACAATAGTGCCGCAAAATTACCTTGACCTTTACATTAGATCATTACCTTGACCATTTATCAGCAAAATTATAGGAGAAATTAATTATTTGCATCAAAGTTCTATAGAAGAGTAGTATCCCACAAGATTTTAAGATTCTTATTCAAAAAGTTTCATTTTGATTATGTGCATCTTGTACCAACCGTGTGTCACACGATCGTACATAATTCATTTTGTATATATTATGCTTGTATCTTCGCTCTTCCCTCGCACTAAAAAGAACCAGTATAAACATGTCTGCGTTTTCCCTATGTAACATTGTCTGTCTTTCGAACATGAAATTTCCTGTTGCCTTGAGGTTTTGTATATAAAGGAGAGTGTTCTATAATAAATTAACTCAGTTGCTTTCATACTGCCTTTGAGTTCACAACCTTCTCTCGGCCCGTCACAATCTATTTTCAAAATCTGCAGATGCAATTTTCAGATGGATACATTATCTAGATATCTAAAGGAAATTGTTTGAAAGAGTGCTAAGTCTGCCTCTTTACTCATAAAAGCACAATTTCGCCGAAATTCACCATAACCATATGTAAACTACATATAGTTATCTTTTCACAATGCAAATACAGCCATAAATGACCTTGACCTTTACATTTGATGGTGACCGTGACCTTTGATCACAAAGAATATATCAGAAAAGAATTCCCCGGGTAAAACTTGTATTGAAAAGTGGTACTGCATATGATTCTAGGAAACAGTATAAAAGTTACATTTTAATTAGATGCATTATTATTATCATTATTATTATTATTATTATTACTATCCAAGCTACAACCCTAATTGAAAAAGCAAGATGCTATAAGCCCAGGGGCTCCAACAGGGAAAAATAGCCCAGTGAGGAAAGGAAATAAGGAAATAAATAAATGAAGAAAACAAATTAACAATAAAACATTCTAAAAAAAGTAACAACGTCAAAACAGACATGTCATTAGCTATAAGTAACACTAATTATGCCGATTAGCTCAAAAAAACTTTCCCCCAAAGCTGGTGCAGTACCAACAAACCTAAAAATGATCCAAATACACATACAATAACATTTCACTTTAAAAACCTTGCATTTAGAACATTTCCAGGTTGACATTTTGGCAGTTAGACTCAAACGACATTAACCTAGACCTGCAACTGTGAAACATCCATTCAATTAGTTTTGCCATTCTATTTTTTTGGGGGGAGGGGGATACTCAATAGTAGTATGGGAAATAGGGTAACCTTGATAACGGCTCCCCTTCCAAAATTGCCCATCTCCCCCCTCTGGGCGAAAACGCTATTCGGGGTGAAGATCGCTGTGTGTCGTATCAAGATATACGTCCCCTGATTTATGCAATATCTTTAGGAGAAATTTTAAGGATATTTGCGCCAGCAGTTAGAATTCTGGAGACCTAAAGGTAAATTCTCTGGGAATATCACAGTAGTTTATATATCCCTTAGGAAGCTATTTTTTTTTTTTTTTTTTTTTTTTGACCGTTTTCAATCCAAATTATGAAAATTACTACAAAGTAGCTTTCGCTTCTTCGTGTATATTTTATCTGAATAGTGATAATGCACAATGATAATGTTCCCTAACGAATGCACTCGAAAAGTTAAATTCAATGTTTAGCGAGATCCAAAGCTGAACATAAACAAACAGAGCATTGTCATTCACAATTTCATAGTGAATATTTTTAAGGAAAAAATACAAAGGTGATCAATGAACTCCCATAGGAAATGAGTGGCACGCTTCAGAAATTGAATTTAATCATTCGAGCGTATTCGGTAGGGAACAGTATCAATATCCATTATAACTATTCAAATGAAATACTCATAAAAAAAAAAGTAATGACTTTCATTCTATAGCTTGAAAATGATCAAGTTACCCGATTGAGAAAAAGAACTAAACAAGTAACCAACCAACAGGAAAATGGTTAAAATAATTAAATGGAATGTTGCAAAGAGATAAGGAAGAATTTATCTCTCAACGGAGGAGCATCATGAATCTGTAAACAACTTTGGTAATAGCTTAGCACAATTTCTAAGCTCAGTAAAGATTTGAGAAAACCTAAACACTTAAACACTTTTCTATCTAGTTTCTCTTCCTCGTGTTTTGTTTAAGTTTTTATAGTTTAAGTAGGAAATATTTATTTTAATATTGTTACTATTCTTAAAATATTTAATTTTTCCTTATTTCCTTTCCTCACTGGGCTATTTTCCCTGTTGGGGCCCCTGGGCTTATAGCATTCTGCTTTTCCAACTAGGGTTGTAGCTTAGCATTTAATAATAATAATAATAATAATAATAATAATAATAATAATAATAATAATAACAGGACTCATTATTCTTCACAAATAAAGTTATTACAGAGGCAGCAAACACTTCTTTCTGATTAAATTATTCAAATGGGAACAATTAAAAATCAAGAAAAAGGTGTATATTACAACAATCAATGGTATTCAAAATATTGATTTACTTGATACTAAAAGTGACCAAAAATGAAATATAAAATTTTGAACAAATAAAGTTAT
This sequence comes from Palaemon carinicauda, assembly GCF_036898095.1. NCBI lineage: Eukaryota > Metazoa > Arthropoda > Malacostraca > Decapoda > Palaemonidae > Palaemon > Palaemon carinicauda. The sequence goes on from NC_090725.1 coordinate 78,567,821, forward strand.
TACAGAGGCGGCAAACACTTCTTTCTGATTAAATTATTCAAATGGGAACAATTAAAAATCTATAAAAAAAGTGTATATTACAGCAATCAATGGTATTCAAAATATTGATTTACTTGATACTAAAAGTGACCAAAAATGAAATATAAAATTTTGAACAAATAAAGTTATTACAGAGGCGGCAAACACTTCTTTCTGATTAAATTATTCAAATGGGAACAATAAAAAAACAAGAAAAAGGTGTATATAACAACAATCAATAGTATTCCAAATATTGATTTACTTGATACTAAAAATGACCAAAAATTAAATATAAAATTTTGAACAAATAAAGTTATTACAGAAGCGGCAAACACTTCTTTCTGATTAAATTATTCAAATGGCAACAATTAAAAATCAAGAAAAGGGTGTATATTACAACAATCAATGGTATTCAAAATATTGATTTACTTGATACTAAAAAGTGACCAAAAATGAAATCTAAAATTTTGAACAATACATATAACGATATTAGGCATTTAGGTAACGAATCCAGTGATGGGAGTAGGGTAAACTACACAAAACTCTGGTCGTTTGAGAGGAGGTTCCAGGTAACTCCTAAGAAAGTGGTTCTCGGTAAGTCTCTGTGTTGGAACAAATTAGGCATTTAGGTAAACTAATCCACTTCAAATATAAAAAGGAAGACACATACACACCAACGGTCTTCTGAACACACACAATCATTCTCTATATCCATGAAATTTTTCATTCAATTGCAGCATCAGTTGATTCACTTTCATTGATATTAACTTCAACTCGGAATGGTTTGGGAATGTGTTTCTGCTCCCGGCCATTTTTAATAAAATTGTTATATACAGCGTGAATTCAAACTTGTTGCTAGTAATATCATATACACGAGAGAGAGAGAGAGAGAGAGAGAGAGAGAGAGAGAGAGAGAGAGAGAGAGAGAGAGAGAGAGAGAGAGAGAGAGTAAAATTTACATTTGCTTGTCAGACTGGCATCAAAAAGAAAAAAGGCTGAATGCAGTTGAGTAATATATTGAGAGAGAGAGAGAGAGAGAGAGAGAGAGAGAGAGAGAGAGAGAGAGAGAGAGAGAGAGAGAGAGAATATTTGAGGAATGGTTATTTGTCATACAGGACAGGCGCAATATATCACCTAAACCATAGTTTTTAATTCCTTATATATACAATATAAATTTATATATACATATACATGCAAACATACATACATATATACATATATATATATATATATATATATATATATATATATATATATATATATATGTGTGTGTGTGTGTGCAGAAGAACCACAGGGAAAATGAAAATACGAAATATACGCTTAAGTCCTGACTAGTTTCGTGATACTTCTTCAGAGTCCTCTGAAGAAGTATCACGAAACTAGTCAGGACTTATGCGTATATTTCGTATTTTCATTTTCCCTGTGGTTCTTCTGCATCTGAGAATCACGTTTTCCTGTGATTTTTACGCATATATATATATATATATATATATATATATATATATATATATATATATATATATACATACACATATATATGCATATATATACATATATATACGTATATATATATATATATATATATATATATATACTTTATATATGTAAATATGTGTATATATATACATATATATACCTATATATACAGTATATATATATATATATATATATATATATATATATATATATATATATATATATATATATATATATATATATGTATATATATGTATATATATATACATATATATATATACAGTATATATATACGTATATATATATATATATATATATATATATATATATATATATATATTTATATATATATACAATATATATATATATACATATATATATATATATATATATATATATATATATATATATATATATATATATATATATACGTATAAATACCCTTTTATCATCACCTGGTTGAATACTAAGTAACTCATTATAAATATAGGACAACAAGGACAAAATAAAAGTTTATCTCGTTTCTAGATTCTTTTTCTGAGGTGAGGTCTAACTAACAGATCAATGTAAAGAGAGATTCACTGAGTCAACTAAACTAGAGATGGACAGTTATATTCATCAAATATATTTGGTCCCCGACACTATATTACACCATAGTGGTCTAAGAAAAACAAAACATATCCCTATATGTTAAGAAGGGGTTTCACTCCCAATCCATTCTGGATATGGAGGACAACTCCTTATAGATCCCTTTTACCCCCGCCATAAGGTTAAATTTCGAGCACATTTTGCTGTATATTTTTTTTCAAATTGCTCTAACAGCCTTAATATTTGTTGTACAGATGTCAAGTTGGTCTCATTCTTTTGGAAAATGTCTAAAGTTTCTCAAAACGTTATCAAAAACATGCAAAAATATGTAAGTAACAGTGTTTTGCAAGAACGTACCGGTACGTCCTTTGGGGGCGAAAGGTAGGTGTTCTTTGTATATATAGTTTGGCCGCTTATGTTTCAGACTGAGTCAAGGGTTGTACAAAATAAATAAATAGTATTACGAAGATCATATTATGGATCTGTGCAAAAGATTGCGTATAAACATACTAGGGAGGGGACATTAACTAACATGTTTATAAAGCTATAAACAAATTATTGCATGTTTCAATTCCTCCGATATCCTACCGCCCGCTATTTTTCTCACCAATTCTGAACCCCTTTTAAATAACCTAATCTGTTCTTTTACCCACACTTGCCTTTTTAATGATTCAATATCTCCAAATCTTACACCTCATAATCTAATGAGCTTACTCATTTTTCTTTCATTTCGCTTCCTTTCTACACAAGAGAGTTGGTTTGACAATTTCTAACAACACGATATAATGAGCACAACCTTGGATCTCCAGCTACTGAAATTAAAGCACAAGAAATTATGTCCAAATTTAAAAATATTTGCCTCAGCATGCAAGCCAGCAAGAAGTTTTATTGGAATAAAAGATTGCCAAGGAAGATCAGTTTACAATGCTCCACATGCCAGCTTCATCATCAATGGGAAGAAATGTACTGTACGTCGGTGGAGACAAAAAGATCAAAATGCACCAACATATCCAAAGCAAAGAAATAATTTTGAGAGACTGGAATCCTACTGCTTTCTTGCAACTAAAGAGAAGTTCCTTGAAATTGGTTCTTGCATTAATGATAGAAGAGAATAACTATATTTGCGACGGAAGATGGCTTAGAAGATTTGAGATGCTGGAATCCTACTGCTTTCTTGCAACTAAAGAGAAGTTCCTTGAAATTGATTCTGGCATTAATGACAGAAGAGAATAAACTATATTTGCGACGGAAGATGGCTTAGAAGATTTGGCTAGTTTTCTTAACTAGGCAGCAGATGGTACCTTTGAAGAAAGTCCGTTAATATATTATAAGCTGTATTGTATCCATATTCATGATGGTGCACTTAGTATTCCCAAAAGTTTCACCCTGTTTACGGGTAAGACAAAGGAAACTTATGTTCGTCTATTCACATATCTGTTACAAGTCAAACCGCAACTTAATCCAAGCTCTTTGTTGTCTGACTTTGAAATAGGAGCTCAGAAAGCTTTTTCTAGAAAACTTCCAAGATGTAACAATAAGTTTATATCTCTTTTATTTATCTCAGTCTATTTTTAGGAAAATATGCGACCTAGGACTAAAGGGGCCCATACGCGTTCAAAAAAATCGTCAAAATTTTGCATCAAAATTTTTATATCAAAATTTTGATGCAAAATTTGAGCGTGTGTAGGACGTTTTGACATCAAAACGTCCTACACACACTCAAATTTTGCATCGAAATTTTGATATCAAAATTTTGATGCGAAATTTTGATATCAAAATTTTGATGCGAAATTTTGATATCAAAATTTTGATGCAAAATTTTGACGATTTTTTTGAACGTGAATTTAAGCCATTAGACAACGGTTTAGAGAAGGCGAGGTATTTAATTTGAAGATTTACATATATTTCCGCATTAGCTTTTCTTCCTTTAATTGACGTTGCCGAAGGATTTATTGAATTTCCCGGCGACTGTGATTTGCTACTTGAGTACATCGCTTATTTTTAAATAGCATTAATTGGACAAGCAAGAGGCCAAAGAGGGATAAATGTTGGAACCAACTTTTTCTATCAAGTCTTGGAATGTTAGAGAAAGGTTATAAATCATTTATTATTATTATTATTATTACTATCCAAGCTACAACCCTAGTTGGAAAGGCAAGATGCTATAAGCCCAGGGGCTCCAACATAGAAAAATAGCCCAGTGAGGAAAAGAAATAAGGAAATAAGTAAATGAAGAGAACAAATTAACAATAAATCATTCTAAAAAAAGTAACAACGTCAAAACAGACATGTCATATATAAACTATTAACAACATCAAAAACAAATATGTCATAAATAAACTATAAAGAGACTCATGTCCGCCTGGTCAACAAAAAAGCATTTGCTCCAACTTTGAACATTTGAAGTTCTACTGATTCAACTACCCGATTAGGAAGATCATTCCACAACCGAGTTACCGAGATCACAAATAACAGCTTAGAAGAATCTCACGATGCCTTTATCTTGCCATCATGCTTCTATTTGGAAACTGATCGAAACACTGAAAAAGGAGGAAGCTGTTGCCTTAAAGAAAAAAAGTGACTTTCTACGAGGAGTTCTGGTAAGTCAAAAAAATAAAATAGCAACCAAGAGTATACTCCGGAAAACAAGATAGATTTCATGAAGAGAATCGCCTACAACATGCATAGTTTTTGATATAATAAATGCATTTTAATCTTTAATTTTCCTATAATATTTTTTAATATTACTGATATTTAATCAAAATTAACCTGGTAAATTCTATACTCTTTTCTGTCATTCCTTTTCTTAAGATCAACCGTTACCCACTCTTCTTCTTTAGCTTTGTCAAATGTCCTTTTCTTACATAAAGTTTTGATAATCAACTATTTAAAAAATAAACTACTTCCATTAATGTCCTAACCGTCCAGTTGAAGTAAAACCTACAAAAATAATACCAATTCCCTAATATCGCAAGAGGGTCTGCCCCTCTCCTTTATTCTTCTCCTGTACTTCTCTTTCT
>NC_090725.1:78580422-78612922 GCF_036898095.1 Palaemon carinicauda
GCTTGGACACCGTCGTCTTTGCTGCCGCTGCCGGTTTCGTTGTCTTGGACTGGCGAGGTTGTTGAGGTGCTTGAGGTTTGTAGGGCTTTGTTGTAAGAGCCCTTTGGAGAAGAGAATCCTGGTTCGATTTTCTCCACCTCTCAGCTGCCTGTTCCACATCCTTGGGCTCAAACAACCCCTTTCCCAGGAGGGAAGAGTGTCTGAGCTTGCAGACATCCACGGCACGGCTGGGACCTTCGAGTGGAACCTCTCGGTCACCACATCACGTCGCTTCAGGATCGAGTTTGCCCACAAGTTCGAGACTTGGTGGGCCAGAAACTCAATGGTGCATGTGCCCAAAAGGAGGAAGGTCTCCAGGGCCTTCCTGGTGCTCTCCTTGGACAGATCCTCGGATCGCAGCAGGATGCCCAGAGACCCCAGCCAGACATCCAGCCACAAAGTGGCCTGCATGGCACACTTTGCAAACTTCTCCTGACTCAGGATCTCTGTTGCCAAAAATGTCACTTGCTGGCTGGAGAGTCTCTCAAGACAGACTCCCCTGGAAAGCTCTTCCACGAAGTGGTGGAGTGGAAGAGCTAAATAAGACTCTTCCATGATCTCAAAATACCTCCTCTGTTGGACACGAGGAGGTGGGAGGAGCTTGTTGCCAGCAGTGGAACGGCTGGAGGAGGCGAGCTCGGAGAGCTGGCCCTCAACCTTATCCCTGGCACTCTTCACCCCTTGGGACCAAGGCAAAGCCACACTGGCCTTAGTGGGTTTCTGAGTGCCAAAGACTCGGTCCAGGACCGTGTCCTTGCCTCATGAGGGGCAATCTCAGGGTCCTTGAACCCGTTAAGATGCTTCATCAGAGTCAAGACTTGCCAGAAGGCATGTTCTGACTCTTGCTGCTTTCCTCCTGGTGAACTGGCAGCAAAGTCTCCTGTCCCCAGATGCTCTACTTGGGGGGAAACGTGGACGTTCTCCTGGGGTATCGCTGGCTTTGGTCGAATCCTGGAAGAAGACTTCGGGGATGCAGGACTCCAGCAACGAAGTCTGAGGGCTCTTCTCCGCCCCAACACGGGATGATTCTTCTACTCGCGGTGGGGTTTCTCCCATTGGTGCGGTGGGAGAAGGTCTCACCTCGGTAGATTCCCCTGAGGACGGAAAAGCTTCGTCCACAGGAGAAGGAGAGAACGTCTGAGGGAGGGAAGGAGCCTTCCTTACGGACTTCTTAGGAGCCAGTTTGACCCTGGGAGAAGTCACCACGATCTCTACTCCTCTCTTCCTCTTCAGTGGGGTTGGAGCTGCCATTGGTTTGAGACCCAAATCAGCGAAGGCAGGCTTAACAGCCTGGACGACAGCTCTGATAAGGGACCCAAACCATAGCTGCTTACTGACAGACGCAGTGTCAGAGACTCCCGCTGGAGGGAAGGGGATCAGGCGATCCTTCGGAGTAGATACCACAGGGCCTGCCTGAAAAGAAAGGGAAGAAGATTGGTGCCTGGACCTCTCTGAAGACCTCCCCTCCTCCTGCGAGCGCGCTGTTCTGCGCTTGCAGGGGGGGGACCATGAAGAAGATAACCTGACTGCTCTCGCTCCTGAAGACTCACTAGGAACCCGGAGGGAATCGCGCTTGGGCACGCGCTGGCGTTCACGAGATGGAACAATCCCAGATTTGAGCACGTGTGCGTGCGCGCGGGCGCGCGAGTGCTTGGGCGTGGGGGCGCGTGGGCGAGGGTGCGCGTGGGCGAGTGTTGGCGACCAGGAGAATGATGGCGCGTAGGTGAACGACGAAGCGCAGGCGAGCGATGGCGCACAGGAGAGCGAAGGCGCGCAGGGCGAGCAGGTGAGCGACTGCGCACAGGTGAGGTTGCGCGTGGGCGCGCAGGTGATCTTCTGCAAGCAGGTTCGTGGGCGCGTGGGCGTGCTGGAGAGTGATGGCACGCAGGCGATGGGGAGCGCGGACGCGCCGGAGATCGCTGGCATGCAGGTGCGCGATCTGGAGAAGACAGATGGGGCGCAGGATCAACAGGCTTAGAAGCGTGTGAAGGAGACTGCTCATGGGTGTGTGGGCGCGTCGTGTCCCGTCCACCTCTGGAAGTGCGCACAGTAGGAGCTGGAACCTGTGGGCGCGAAGGTGACTGCGCGCGATGGCGCTTAGGCGAGGGGGCGAGTTCCGAGGGCGCGCAGGTGAACGCTGAAGAGAAGGCGAAGGACGAAGCTTCCTTCCTACGCCCAGATCCGAAGATCGTGGGCGCCCGGGCCCAGGGGAAGTTCGCTGGCGAGCTGGAGATCGTGGGCACGCAGGGCGCGTATCAGGATCAGGGCGTGCAGATGTGCGCTGGCGAGGAGGAGATCGCTGGCGTACAGGAGATCGCTGACGCGCAGGAGAGCGCTGGCGAGCAGGAGAGCGCTGACATGTGACTCTGCCATAGGAGATCGCTGGCGCGTTGTTTCCGGCACAGGTTGAATCTCAGCAACAGCAGGAACAGGAGAAGGCTTGCGTGCAACTCGCGCGCAGGAGATCGTGGGCGCACAGGTAAAACCTGGCACTTAAGGGACTCTCTCACATTGTGAGACAAGCCCTTTTGCCCCCAAGGGACCGGTGCCCATTGGATAATGGGGTGCGAGGGCACCCAATGCGCATCAGCTGCCACGAACGCTGAAGGAGTATCAGCAGGTCTGGCGGGCGTAGGAGATCGCGAACGATCTGCAGAGAGGTCCAGAGCTGCGGCTGCAACGGTCGACTCACGACGAGGAGGATCCTCTGCGAGGCACGGCGAAGGCGATGAGCCCAAGAGGCGCCTCCTAACTCCCTTGTGGGGAGAAGGAAGACCTCTACGGTGAAGAGGAGGGCGAGCCTTGCGACAGATACATCCTCTGGGAACAGGAACACCATCGTCGGTCCTCCGAAGAGGAGTCTCTGTCAGTGAACTCCCCCGAGGGGGAGAATCACCTGCAGGAGAGACCGTTGGACTCAGCTCCTCCCACGAAGGATGTTCAGAGGGGGGAACTGAGCCTTCAGCAACATCAGCACCCAAGGCAGGGTTTGACCCGACCCGTCGGAAGCCTCTGCCACAACAACGTCGACGATAGACAGAGGGTCAACCTCCGCTATCACCGGCGACTGTTTGACAGCTGCGCCCAACTGGATCAAGTCAAACAGGGCTTCCCTGGAGGGCGAACCCTTAAGCCCCAAGGAAGCCCAAAGCTGCAATAAATCATCATTATAAACAGAAACAGATAAATCCTCCCCCCGAGGAGGAGGAGGAGCTTCCTGGCTATGAGAGGCAACTCCCTCTCCCGAACCCCGAAGTCAGTCAACAAAAGAACGGCCTACACTACCACTCGACGGCCTCTCACGAGAGACAGATCGAGCAGGAGCTTCGGAGGAGGTTCGGGCAACGGAAGAAGAGTCCTTGGAATTTTCCTTCTTCAAAGAAACCCTTGAAGGAGAAAGATCCCGCTTAGACTTCTTCTTCCGCCGCCGCGAAAACCTCTCCCACTGGGAGGTTGACCACTCCCTGCACACTTTATCCTTATCACTCCGTTGACCTCTGCAGAGCGGACACAAGGTGTGAGGGTCCGTCTCGACCGCCGACATATAAGTCCACAAGGGCGGTCGGGTAAACCAGGGTATTTCCGTATGATAAGGAGAGAGGCCAACTTCCAGACACACAAACTGAAAGAAAAAGCAAAAAAGATCAAGGCTGTCAATACGAGGGTGAAAGCAGACACGTCTGACCATCACCCGAGCCAAAAGCGAAGTGAATCAGTTCGCCGGTGTGTGAGGGGGGAGGGGTAGCTAGCTACCCCTACCCTACCCCCGCTAACTAGCGAGGGGGTAGTTAACCCTCGTTAAAAATCTAACGGCTCGTCATTCAGCTACGCCGAAAGTAATACCCTATTTAAATAGCGAGGTTTGTATTTCGGTTACGGAACAAACCCCATTTGGAATCATGAGGTTCAAATTATAGTCTAATATAATTCTAACCCTTACCCTAGAGAAACCATTTTCCATATTTCATTTACCATTTATACTAACATGAATATACACAGATAGAGTTTCATAGGAATTGGTTGATAAATTAACTAGTTAGCATAGCTTCAACATATATAGACAAAAGCATAGAGAAAAACGGACATATATGGATATAGCCTTACCTTGTTACAATCAAATTATTAATAACTGATATCAAATTAAATCCTTACCTGATTTTTCTTTTGAATAAATTGTCCCTGTTTGTTTTGGTGTTGGCTACTGCCAGATACAGTTCCCAAGATTCCCTTATTCACGCTTAACCTGTAAGAAAGGGTGCCGATATAGCCTAAAGAAGTCTGATCTCATTAGCAAAAAAAAAAAAAAAAAAACTTTACTTACAATTCAAATCAAGAAAGTATTTACGTAACGTAAATTAAAAGAAAATTATCGAAAACAGATATTTACTATGATCCTTTTTTGAAAACTAAAAACTTGAAATTAATTATCTCATTAGCGAAAAAAAAAACTTTACTTACAATTCAAATCAAGAAAGTATTTACATAACGTAAATTAAAAGAAAATTATCGAAAACAAATATTTACTATGATCTTTTTTTTTGAAAACTAAAAACTTGAAATTAATTTGTCTTTATCAATTACAAACAGTCAATCCGTACTAACAACAAGCAAAGGAAAAGGTGTGAGTAAAACTCTATTCTTTCAGCATATAAAATAAAGCAATCCAAATTATAACTATTTACATTCATCTAACATTCAGTTACATCAATTTAATGTTTATTCATGCCCTTTCCCATCACACTTTCACTGTTCAATTTACAAAGGGAAAATATCACGCATTTAAATGTAATTCAGTTATTAATGAGCTTCCTCGAACACTTTTCCTTAGCTTCCTGTAAAACGGAATGTCTGAAACGTAATAAGAAAAAAAACTTTACTTACCAAAGGGAACAGAAGGCGAGAAGTGGGCGCTCGATCTCTTGCAATGGAGCAGTCCTCCTATGCCAGGATTCTTCATTCACAACAAAGTGGCTAAAACAAACTATGCTTAGAGGCCAGAGGTACTTAACCTGACATATATAACCTAAATTCTGCCTAACCTAAGTATTCTAGCCTATTTATAATTCCTGGCCGGCCTAACTAAAACCGATCTCTAAATAACTCTATTCAACCAACATATCACACAACACTAACGTCAGAGCAGGGTTGCCAGGTTCTCCAAATGAGAAAAGGCCAATGTCTGATCACCTGCAGCTTTAAAAGGCCATCGTAATAGTAAAAAAAGGCTGTAAATATATCATTTAAGGCTAATCAATTTCAAAAAGGTCAAATTTAGGTGTCTAGCACGAAAAAAGGACAATTTTGGAGTTTTCTGGCAAGAAAAAGGCCAACATGGCAACCCTGCGTCAGAGGAGGGTTGCCAGGTTTTCCAAATGAGAAAAGGCCAATGTCTTATCAACTGCAGCTTTAAAAGGCCATCGTAATTGTAAAAAAGGCCGTAAATATATCATTTAAGGCTAACCAATTTCAAAAAGGTCAAATCTAGGTGTCTAGCACGAAAAAAAGGACAATTTTGGAGTTTTCTGGCAAGAAAAAGGCCAAACTGGCAACCCTGCGTCAGAGGAGGGTTGCCAGGTTTTCCAAATGAGAAAAGGCCAATGTCTGATCAACTGCAGCTTTAAAAGGCCATCGTAATTGTAAATAAGGCCGAAAATATATCATTTAAGGCTAACCAATTTCAAAAAGGTCAAATTTAGGTGTCTAGCACGAAAAAAAGGACAATTTTGGAGTTTTCTGGCAAGAAAAAGGACAATTTTGGAGTTTTCTGGCAAGAAAAAGGACAATTTTGGAGTTTTCTGGCAAGAAAAAGGAAAATTTTGGAGTTTCTGGCAAGAAAAAGGCCAACCTGGCAACCCTGCGTCAGAGGAGGATTCCTATCGCCTGGTTACGTATAGATAAAATGCTTTTAAGACATGCAGCAAAAATGACATAGCCGTTCCCGTATCCAGCCCCACCATCCCTTCCCACCCACTTTCCTAGGCTTACAGCGCTGATTTGTTTTAGGATATTTTCTTCATTATTTCGAATGATTCTAACTCCTCATATAAGGTAATTATCTTGCTTGAGTGTAAATAGACTACAACACACGTCTTTATTGTTGCTTATATTCTTTCTAATGCCATATTCGATCGCTTACATATTCGGAATTAAAGCAAAAGTTATAATCAAATCTGAAATTTTGACAAATATTAATGACAAAGTGAGGTGCACACGATTAGTTTACAATCCAAAAGCTTATAAAACACTAAACCAACAGAGTATGCAGAAAACGAACCATATAACCTGAAACCTAAAAAGTCTGAAAAAGAATTGCAAATACAAATTAAGATTATCAGAATGATGAAAAATAAAAACGCTTCAGAGAAAAGATATAAAACACTCACCATCTGCTGCCATCCGCCGAGTTTCTTGCACCATGGATGCAACATTGAAGGCTTTTATTGATAAGTAAAGTGGTAAAAAAAGTCAGAAGGGAAAACTCTACATGAAAAAATTTTTGGTGAACAGCTATTTCCAAAGATGTTGCTCTTCCCAATGATAAGAAAAAAATGAGAGGTCACAAAGCTTTTCACAGAGGAACAAGAATCAACGTCAAGAAACACAGACAGCGCACAATGCAAGCCGCGGGGATTAACGAAAGCGGTCGCCAGGGAATCAAAAACGCTTAAGCTAGCAATTCTAACAAGCAAGAACACCTTCGCCTACAAAAAATCTAAGATCGAAAGAAGAGAACATCGCCTACCCTAAAGCAACTACCTCCATTATTCTCTTCCTCTGTGAAATGAATGTGCAAGATATTTGGAAATGAAATTTATATATTATAGTAATTAGCAAAGCAAATTTCATCAAACGGTGTAATGTTTGAACTTCTTGTTAAATCCTCAGATTTCTTTTCTGAAAACAAAGCTTTTTTACTCTAAAACAAAAGCAAATTAAATTACCCGATAGAATAACCATTTCTTATTCAAGAAAAGCCTTCAAAGTAGCATAATACACACTGAGCCCAAATTAACATGCAAATCTTACTTGCTACACAATTATATCACATATCTGAAATAAAAAAGGTTCATTGAGAAGTAGTATAACCAATTTAACAATACAGCATAATATATATAAGTTTGCATGCAAAAAAATTCCATAACATCACAAAAACACTGACATTAATGTGCAGATAAAATTTCAATAAAAATGGAGCATTCATATTCGAAAAAGAATTCAAAAAAGAATATTCAGTAGGCCTCAGATATCGCCCGAGAGAAAAATCAAGCTGGGTTCAACCCTGGCATTCCTATGGAACTTTTTTCTCTGGTAATACATAGCAGTTATATACCTTAGAAATGATGCTAAAGGAGCATTTCACGGAGCAGCACAGGTGGAGCCCAGAAATACGGTTTTACATATTAAACAAGACATAGGCCTATTGACCGCAAAATAGAAAAAGGAAATAAATCAAAAAGACATCCCTTCATAGATCTCAGTGGTTGTTACAACATTTCTAGATAAACTACAGGATACCATCATCTCCTGGGATAAAAGTTCCCAAAATCACTAAAATAATCTTTTCGCCCATTGTGCATATAAAACATTATAAGTAGCATTTACATCTAGGGTACAAAATTCTGAACATGACAATTGAATACCATATTGTAATAAGAATTGCAACAAACACATAAAACTAATAATTAATTAGCAAGAACAAAAAAATCTAGGCTCAGGTGCATCATGGTGATCCTACCTTTATGAAGAGAGTGAATCTGTAAAAAGAGAAAATAAAAACTATTAACTACATGAAATAAAATATTAGCCAAGTTCTTCAAACAAATATCTAGATTAATAACAATGATCCTTAGCAAACACAAACCACTATTCAAACAAGAGATATGTTACTTTACTGTTAAGAATTAAATTTGAAATATAAATATAGGACTACATGGCTGATCATATGATGGTTTGCAGAACCAAAATACTATAGAATATTTCTATACTTGGCCTTGATGTCATTATAATCAATATTCTTATACATTAGTTTACAATTTTAGTGAAGTCAATATTCCTATACATCTATTCCCTCATTCTACTTCGATTGCATCGTTCAGAGTCTCTCATCACTCATACTAGAAAGTGTTGTACTATAGTCCATTTCTTTTAGCGATGCATATTTGCACCGACTCGCAGTGGTGCCCTTTTAGCTTGGAAAAGTTTCCTGATCGCTGATTGGTTGGACAAGATAATTCTAACCAATCAGGAAACTTTTCCGAGCTAAAAGGGCACCGCTGCGAGTCGGTGCAAATATGCATTGCTAAAAGAAATGGACTATAGACTTGGTTTGCGAATTTAGGCTGTATAGTTTAGATATGGGGCCTGTGAGACCATGTAGAACCCAAGTGCAACAGGGGAAAACCCTGCTGTTACTCTTTTAAGTAAAATTTAGTAGTGAATGATAAAGTAAAATGGTGTACAGCAAGAAGAGTTAGGGGCCGAAAGAATGCTGCAGAGAAAACTAACTGCTATAATACACACCACATGAGGGACTCTTAGGGTCTCAGGGTCTCAGGCAATAGTTCACTACATGGAAAATATACAAGGGAACTACTAGACAACCAACCAGGAACCATAATAGTACTTCCACAACTACAACTACAAATAATAATCCCTATCATTATCCATGTACGCCTAATGGTAGTTTTTTGCTGGCACATCGACCTACACAGGACACAATTATGGATGAAACAATCGCTCATATAGTATAACGCCGCCTCAAACTAACCCTTAAAACGGAGAGGTGCTGACAAATAATAAGGTTACTAATAATACAGGATAAAGAAAAGTACCTAAAACAATTATGCGTTGATGAAAAGAAATAAAATTCAAGATTTTTAGTGCTTAAAAGAAAAATTGTAAAAATCATAACATCTAGCTAGTTACGTGGAAATTATTGTGTCCTCCATCGATCAACATGTATTGAATACAAAATATTTCAAGCACACTTTACACAGTTGTGGCAAGACTATCTCACAGCAATAGTGCCTCCCTCGACAAAGAAACTAACCATTTAAGGATTATATATTGGCAATAGGAAAAGCTATCAGGACTAGATGAGTTATTACAGAAAATATTTTGAGATAAACGCCAGCCCCAAAGTTGTTTTGATAATGCTCTCTGATGATTTTGATTTATTGAACTTGTCTAGCTCAACGAAAGGTTTAGTGCCATTAACAGTGTGCATAGCATTATCATCAACATCCCTTCAACTGCTCTGACTCTCTTAAACTATTATCTTCACAAACTAGACAACTGTTCCATAGATTAATTCATCAAAATAAGAAAAAATAATTATGGTAATGAAAATATTGTGAAGAATAACAAACAAAACTGGCTTCTCCCAAAACCATGTCGGCATTACTTCCTACCTAGGTAATTGTTATTGTATGAAATTCTTTAATAGACCCTTTTCTTAAGAGAAGAGCACTTAACTCGAGATTGTCAGTCCACCTTAATGATATTGTGTTTTTACTCCTTCCTAACTTTATCAAGAAGTGAAAGTTGCCAAAGAATCTTACTAGTTTCTTACATTCACTTATGTATCTTAAGCATTTACATTCACATATGTATCTTAAGCATTTGATTTATGGAAGGTTTTTTTTCATTTAAGATACATTTAAACATAATTCTTCATTATTCTGGTACTGGAAATAGCAGCAGTTCATTCTGCCTTGATACTGCATACATTCTGTTCCCATGAGGAGGAAAGCTCTAAGCCCTTCAGTCTGTAGACCTGGATGAAAGCTAAGTAAGTCACACCTATCCAACGTTCAGACTAGGAGGGGATTCTCTCGGTGAAGGATAATGAGAAAATCAGTTATTAATTACACAGGGGTTCCAACCGAATCATTTCTTTTACGACACATCTAGCAGAAATGACTCATTTCCCCTGGTAGACAGCTGCAAAGGACCTTTGCCAGTATCCAGAACATTCCTGTGGAAGGACTTAAAAAACAATAAAAAGGCCTTCAGCTTGAAGGAGATGCTAGATAGTCTCCACCCATGGCATGCAATGGATTCCACTAAGTGATAGTACATCCGGAGGCGGGGGTGAAAAAGTAAAGAGGGCCAAGGGATTAGTTCTCATGGTACCTAAACAAGCAGTTAAGGGAATCAGCAGATTTGGATACCATTCAGTGAGCAGCCATCTATAATTCATCAGATTCATCTTAAGAGCAGTTGTCATCACAAATCTATTGATTAAACAGCAAAACGGGCAGAAGGGAGGAATTGAGTAAGTGTCCAGGTTGTCCCAAGGGTGTTGAAAGGAGTCCAAGAATGCAACCCTGGGGTCTTGAAAGGTTAGTAGCAAGGCTGTTTCCCAGAGAAAAAAAAAAACTTTTTACCACACAGAGATGTAAGGACCATTCAGAAGCTACAACATGCCCTTGGTAACTGAGCGCATCCGCGTAGCTTCCTCCTCTGAGAGGGGTGGTTTAGGATCGTCCTAGGCGAGAAGTCGAAGCAAAGCTACGGCTTATGAAAGTGTTCGCATGTGGCTGCTTGGAAGATCGTGTCGTGGAGGAAGATCCCTCGGATCTCCGTCAGGAGCTGTAGAAGGTCCGGGAACCATTCTGCGGGTTGCCATAGCAAAGCTATTGGAGCTCCGTCAGGGGCTGCAGAAGGTCTGGGAACCATTCTGCGGGATGCCATAGCGAAGCTATTGGAGTCATTGATAAGATCCTGCTTATCCTGACTTGGTTGAGGACTTTTTCACCAGTCCAAATGGGGGGAAAAAACAAGGCACACCTCTAGGCCGCCCCACCGATCTTGGAATACATCTTGTTTGAGGTCCTGGGGAACAGTCGAGTGGGAGCCTGAAGATCAGGGCCGCTGCGAGTATAACCACAGTCGGGGACCCCACAAAATTAAGACTTTGTTGGATACAAGATGATTCCAGGACACTAGGAGCCCATTATCTGGGTGGTTTTGCAAGCACATTCCTATACCAGGAATGACGTGAGCAGATGGGGGCAACTAGTTGTCCTCTGTCCATCTAAGGCTTCGTACTGCTAGATGGTTCTCTAAAAGGGGTGAATGCTAGTACCTTTCTGAATCGGACCAACCGACGAGGATGGAATGGTATGGTATATACCCCCCTCTCTCTTTTGATGCATTATAGAGAGCATCAGGTCCAGAGGGAAGACGAGAAGACAGGCCTCTTTGCGGAAGCTCTCGTCTGCCACCCATCATCCGCGGATTGTCCAGCGGTGGGGGGGGGGGAGTGCATAGCAATAAACACACCTTGAGATGATATCGAGACGTGTAACCAAATGCACGTTCTTGCAATGAAGGGGAACAGCCTGTTCTCCCTCCAACTGCCACTAATCCAGTGTGGTTGGCCAAATAAGACCGATACCATACGGTAAACCAGTTAATCAGTACAGCTTATGATATAATAGCGAATCTCCATAGAGATCGCTTTCCGGACAAAAGATTGTACGGTAATCACCGAACGCATCCAACCAAACCCAAGAGGGGATTGAGACGTATCTTCAATCTATTGTTGGGTGGGTAAAGAACATAAGTGTACTACTAAGTAGTAACACCGAACTGTGCGCATGACAAGTATACATGCGTAGTTCAACTTAAAAGTCGTGTCCGGAACTCAGTTGGAGAACGTTGGAAACATTCGTAATGGAGCTTTCTCCTTCTTAGGACAGAAACGTTCATACTTCTCCGTCTCCGATCGGTAAACTAGCATTTATATTAAACGTTCCCTATTAGGGAACGCAATGCTTCTGAGAAGTTTCCAACCAAAGCATTTGTAGGAGACTAAGACTTCCTATCGGGAGAAAGGAAAAAATGCCTATAAGGAGACAGAACGTAAATGCCATATGCCTGGCTACAAAAAAGTAGCCAAGTAATGTACTGAATAACCTGGTTTCAGTAAGGGATATAAATATACAACTTAATAGAACAGAGTTCTAATTGGAAGATGTATATAGCCCTTATTGGCAGAAAGATCACTTGCACGCATATATGTACTTGTCCATTTGCGCTAGCGCATGCATATTCTCTTCCTCCAGGAAACGTCTGCAACGAATCCGGTTGTGGGAATAAAGTATGTGCGACGAATCGCAACATTATTGGCGAAAGAATTTTGATCGTTGACTAACTGTAATACTTTCTTGAATGAGAGTGAACATGTTCTCAAACAAAAATATACAGTTATAGAGGCGATCATATCCCCTTTGGTTTACTCCTCCTCTTTATATGAGGGGCTAGCCAGTGTTCATTACACAGAAACGGATGTCTGTTTACCTGTGGGCGGGGTTTGAAACGTTCGTAACATAATGAAAATATGCCCACGCTGTTGCTATCGTTCTTTTAACGTCAGCTAACAATGTTCCTTCGGGACTAATTGTTTGAAACAATAACCCCGTAAGGAAAGAATAGAAAGTCTCGGAAGACTATCGTGTAAAAAGGCAAGTCGTTATAACCAGGGTACAATGACGGGGGATGCTGCCTCCATCAAAAAGTAGAACCGAGTTTAAGACCATAACCTCGCGGTATTGTCTTGGCTAGAGTGCATGCTCCGGGAAGGCTTACGGCCTTCATGAAGTTTTAACACCCATTGAAGTTTTGTAAAAACTTCTCAGGAACGAGTCTCCCAAAAAAGGGTGAAGTCTCGTATATGGGGGTTTGCTTCAAGAAGGCCAGACACAATTGCCATCGACCGCTTACCTAAAGAGGTTGCCTTCGAACGCTTTCTCGATAGTGAGAAAACTACCGTCTAATTCAGGCAAGGCCTGCCAGGTGAAATGAACCGCAATGTAAAGCATTTTCATTCCTCGCTCATTTCCATCTGCTAACCCAACCACTCGAAATGGGAAGGGGGAGGAAAGATGGCGGTGGTTCGTTCGAAAACGAAAGGATCGGTGCTGGCGAAACCAGGCTAGCTGATATAGTAATCAGCTGGGAGTGTAGAGTGACGTATCAAGTCACACCTTTGGAAGACCCCTCCCGTCGAGGAGGAGGGATCGACGATAGAGTTTTCAGAAAACTCTGAATCATGGAAACAGAGATTCGGATGAGAACCTAGAGGTTCAGAATCTTATTTGTGAATTCCTTTCTCACGACCTTAAGGGATGTTGTGCCGAGAACCCGCTGATTCCTGATGGAATTCCAGTCATCGTGTTACGTGACCAGGACCCAAAGGAACAGTGTCATAGTTACCTGTAGGGATTCATAAACCCTTAGGCAGCAGGCATCCCTCTGTCATCAGAGTAAAACTCTTGATGACGATGGGCGTGCGCGACCAATTCACGGGACGAGAGTTCGAAAATTCCTCTTGTGCACTCATGAACACTTCGCGCAACGAGAGTCCGAAAACTCTGTCATATAATTATGGCTATGGTCACAAGGACCCAAAGGTTCAGCGTGAACTGCATTGTGAGACCCCGAAGGATCATAAGAGTTGTTCGTGCACTTCAACCAATTGCGTGCACGCCAAATTGGTCGTGTGTGCGAGCCAATATAGTTGTACGCGCATGCCAATCCGGTCGTGCGCTCCAATCTGATCGTGTGTGAGTGCCAATATGGTCGTGCGCTCCTATCCGATCGTGTGCGCTAAAATGGTCGTGCATGCTCGCCAATTAGGTCATGCATGCGCGCCAATTTGGTCGTGCGCTCTTGCACTAAACTGTTGGTAGGCGGAAGGGAGCACGTGCGCCCACCTTTTTCGCGCTCATGGAGCGCATGAGGTTGTTCGCGCACCTGGCACGCGTAAGGTTGCTTGCGCGCAGTGTGTCACAGGATGTTCGAGCGGATGGCGAGCAACAGGATGTTCACGCATATGGCGCCAAAGGATAAACACGCGAACCATGATCGCCATTTTGCTTGAACGCGCCAAGACGGTCATGCGCGCCAAGTCGGTCGTGCACGCCAATTTTGCCGTGCACGCGAGAGCTCTCAGGTTGGTGAGATAACTCACTGCTATGCTCACCCAAAGGTTCACGATAGCTTAAGTGTTGTGCGAGGGCGAACGATCAACACAACGAGAGTTTGGAAACTCTCTGTTATAAAAAGAATGACTCAGGTCACGAGAACCCGAAAGATCAGCGTGAACTGTGTTGCGCGAACCCGAAGGGTCAGCGCAACGAGAAACCGAAGTTTCCCTGTTACTAAACACCGAAGTGTCGGAGTGACTAAAGTTACGAAAACCCAATGGTTCTAAGTAACTAATGTTACAAGACCCCGAAGGATCAGCATAACGAGAAACCGAAGTTTCCTTGTCACAAAACACCGAAGTGTCAGTGACTAAAGTTACGAGAGCCCTAGAGTTCAACGTAACTGATGTTACGAGACCCCGAAGGGTTAGCTTAACGAGAAACCGCAGTTTCTCTGTTACAACACACCGGAGTGTTAGAGTGACTAAAGTTATGAAAACCCAAGGGTTCTGCGTAACTAATGTTACAAGACCCCGAAGGGTCAGCATAACTAATGTTTCGAGACCCCGAAGGGTTAGCACACAAGAAACCGAAGTTTCCCTGTCACACAACACCGAAGTGTCAGAGTGACTAAGTTACGAGAGCCCAACGGTTCTGCACAACTAATGTTACGGGACCCCGAAGGATCAGCGTAACGAGGAATGGAGGTTCCTCTGTCACGAGACCCCAAAAGGTCGGCGTGATTGATGGCACACGTTCCCGAAGGCTCAATGTTACCATCGTTACAAGAGCCCGAAGGTTCAGCGTAACTGAAACTCAAAGGTTTTGAGCGGAGTCCCGAAGGACTCCTACTGTCATGAAAACCAGCAGGATCAACATGACGAGAGCCCGAAGGCTCAAACGATCACGCCAGCCCAAAGGGTGATCGAACGAGACCCCGAAGGATCAAGGAGAACCAGCAGGTTCAAGATAACACATCCGCATAAGAGGTTTGTTCTCCCGAAGGAGAAATTCGCTTAAGAGAAGGCTCTCGCTCCGCCCCTGAAGGAGAACCATAAGCGTAGGGATAACCTGCTTCGGAGAAAGCTCTGCCACCGCTCCTGGTCGATCAGCAAACTCCTACAAGTTATTTCTCGCGAACGAAAGGAAAGTTCTCCCGAAGGAGATTGCCTAAGACAAGCTTTCTCCCAGCTCTATGGGAATAAAGCGTAGGCGTAAAATATCTCTCTCGCGAACGTGGGAGAAGTCCTCGCGAACGAGGGAGAAGTCCTCCCGAAGGAGGATATCGCCAAAGACAAGCTTCTCCCAGTTCTATGGGAAAAAAGCGAAGGCTTAATAATCTCTCTCTCGAGAATGAGAGTGAAGTCCTCCCAAAGGAGGACATCGCCTAAGGCAAGCTTCCTCCCAGCTCTATGGGAAAAAAGCGTAGGCGTAAGAACTCTCTCCCACGAACGAGAGAGAAGTCCACCCGAAAGAGGACATCGCCTAAGGCAAGCTTCCTCCCACCTCTAAGGGAAAAAAGCGTAGGCGTAAAAAATCTCTCTCGCGAATGAGAGAGAAGTCCTCCCGCAAGAGGACATAGCCCAAGTAAAGATTTATCCCAGCTCTATGGGAAAAAAGCATACGCGTAAACGAAAACCATTCCCTCTCTCTCTCTCTCTCTCTCTCTCGCAATGAGAGAGAGAGAAAGAGAAGAGAAGTTCCCCTCGAAGGAGGAACATCAAGTTGAAGGTTGACAGCGAATGCTACCTCGTAATGAGGGCATATCACGAGCAACCACATGTGTACTACGTCGCTGTTACCTGTGAAAAAAGAAAGAAAAAAAGAAAGTTTTCAATTACAATTCATGCTCCGTTTCACAAAATACACTATTCGGGGAATAAGTCACCTTCCTTGTAAGATAATTCCTCGAAAGGGAGCTGAACTGTTATAAGCTTTAATTCTGTAATGAACAACCACACGCAGTGTTGAGAACCTGCCGAAAGACAACAACCTTATGGCAGAGGTAGTTGGATACGATGTCAACAGCACTAAAGTTACCCGTACCTAACAACGTATATTTCCATTTATACATATATGCACTCAAAAATATGTAAGATAAATGAAAACACACAAGAAAACCAAAAAATAAATTAAAAACATCAAGGCCAGTCTTTGCGGGGAGAAGGACAGCATGTCCGTCCTCTACCGAGCCAAAAAGTAAAGTGGTTACTTAGCCGAGAGGTGTGAGTGAGCGGGGTAGCCAGTCTACCCCAACCCCACCCGCTAACTAGCGGATGGGGTAGTTATCCCTCACTAAAATTATCATGGCTCGTCTTTCAGCTGCGCCGAATGTAATACCCTATTGTAAATAGCGAAGGTTTGTATATGTGTCGGAACAAACACTAAATCATTATGAAAAATTAGAATCATTAGGCGTCAATTATTCCAGCGCAAAGGTGGTGATAAGCAAAAATGGGAGTTCGGTAAATATATGGGATCTTTTATTTTGGGTGTGAGGAAACGGGACAAAACATGCCTACTTAACACTTTCAAGATTTTTAAAAGGGCACAGAACATAACAAACCAACCTAACCTAACTTAGTACTTCCCAGGGCACAGATATAGGCCCCTTCCCAGATCATAAACTTTCCCAGGTCACAGACCTAGCAGGGGGAGGAAGCCCCCAGACCCCCTTTTCCAAGTCACAAACCTACCTAGGTCAAAGGTAAAACAAGGGGGCAAGCCCCTGAACCCCCCTTCCCAGGTCACAAACTAAAAGTAAATCACAAATCCTTACATTATGATTAAATAAATCACAAATAATTCCTCACGTTAAGATTGACACATACAGTACTTCTCTTTCTTGTCTAGGCAATCTTTACAGAAGCCTTGCAGTAGAAAATTCAGAATCGCATTTGGGACACTTTAAGCTTTAAAGGATAACAATATGAGCTTTTATAAAATTATGCGCTACATTTAGAGTACCGTGAAACTTGGCTATAGCATCGAAATAGCCAAAAGAGTAGTCATTACACTTTGTTACGTTAGGCTTCATAAGGGACATCCAATAAATAATACTGCTACAAAAGAACTGAAGCATTATCGGAGAAAACGGGATGTGTCACAGAACTGCCTACGTCACACTGCCATGTACATATACCAAAATATGGTAGACTTCGTCGTATGGTAAGCATGTAGGGGAATGACGTATGTGCACAGGAAATATAAACTCATAGAGCAACAGGGAGGATTGTTTGTGTGAATAAATTATAAACTCGTAATCGCGCAAGAAACCATGCAAAATTACACAAATGGGACCAGCAACATTCGACTAGCAAAAAGTAAACAAAGGAATGATATAAACATTTCAGGGGAAGAGAATCCCCATATTTTGTGCAATTTTTTTGTAATTTATTACACATCCCAGAGAATAATGTATCAAAAAGAAAAGGTTGGTTTTACCATCATTCATCGATTCGCTAGTAAATTTCCCTACCTAAAACAGTATCGTTATATCATAACACAGGGCAAACTTTACTTATAAAAATGTTGGGGTATATATAGAAAAACTTGCGATTTCTTCGAAAATGACCTTTATTTCCATCGCAAATAAATAGTTAACAAGATATATCCTAATATATCCTAGTTAATGGGGGCCTGCAGTGGGAAAGGAGTTTTGGGTGCGGAAAATTTACTGGCAAATCGCTAAATAATGGTCAAGCTAGCCTTTTCTTCTCTACACATTATTCTCTCTGACGCATAATAAATTTACGAAAATTTGCACAGATTATTATGATCCACGAGAAAAGCTCTATATAAAGTAAAGATTTTATAAGAGATTGAATGAGGGGGAATTAAATGAGGTTTTGGAAGTTTTTACCTTGAATTTTTTCTAAGTCGGGAGAGACGATTCCTCTCCAGTAATTTTTACTTTTAATGAGACCATTAACTCACTCTCTTATGCAAGCCCAATCAGTTCCAATTGGAGTTTATTGGCATACAGTTGTGGCATCATTATAACGTAATGGTTTCATAACCCATTACGAACGACTTCAGTTGAAAACCAAGATTTACAAGGATTCCAGTGAACTAATACAGTGACCGCTTAACATCCACTGGTATCCGTGTTTGACTGAATACTTCCAAGAATGAAGAAAAGCCAGTGTTTAGTCCCTTTGTACTTGTGTTACATGTTGAATGTCAGTTATGGAGTCCAACGTAGCAAAGTGTAATGGCGGTTCTTTTGACTATTTTGTTACTATAGCCTAGTTTTATGGAAAATTTCGTGATGTTTCTGGTGAAGTGTTTGAATTTTTAAAAGTGCATTGTGTTATCCCACAAAATTTAAAGTGTATTAAGTGCAATTCTCAGATGGCGTTTAGGCAAGACCTGCACATTTTTTACTGCAAAGCTTCTGTTAAGATTGCAAAGACAAAAAGGAGACGTAGGTGTGGGTATAGTGTAAGTGCTTCTAAAGGAACGTTCCTTGATAAGGCCCACGTTGAGCCGTGGAAACTTATTCTCTTCGTAAACCCCTGGCTCAGCAAACACTGGAACAATGAAACTCATCGAATGCCTCCATATTTCGCTCAATATGAGTGTTGACTGATGAGTTTCTTCTGAAATAGTAACCTAGGGAGGGTTAGCTCAGATCAGGTACAGCACTGGTGTACTGTCCTAAACTATAATAAAACAGAATCCCCCAAGGCCTAACCTAAACCAGGAGAACCTTTCTCCTAGGTTAGGGAGGTCTGGGAAAGACACATCGCTAGGCTACAGGGAGGAAGGGAGTGTCCCAACCAAGTGCAGTCTAGGGGGAAGGGCAGAGCCCTTCCACCTTCGGTCTCAGTCGATACCCTAAGGGGAAGTCGTTCCCCTAAGGTGGACTGGGATGAGCGATAGGTACTCTGGGGTTCTGTCCTAGGTCCCTCCATATACTATGTAGGGAAGAGGGAAGAACAACCTAGCCTAGCCTACCCGAGAACTATCCCAGGTAGGGGGGCTAAGATATAGCAAGGATACCCAGAGGGAGGTTACCCGTAGGTAACAGGGGACATAAGGAAGCATACAAGGGCCCCAACGTTGGGTTAGGGGAGTGTGGTATGGGTGGACCAAGCACGGTCCCTTGTATGGTCCCTAGAAGGCAAAAGTACATATGCAACACAGAATCTTGTATGTTTAGAATGCCTATATCTTCATTACAATAACCTAGAAACACTTACTATATCATGCAAAGTAAACATGAACACTAGGCTATCGAGCCTAGGGGCTAGGCTAGCGAGCTAGCATGGGGTTAGGCAAACACTAGTTGCCTAAAACGAATACTAACGGCATAATATAACTAATTCCTGGCAATGAAGACTAAATAACTAATGATATTAATTAGTTATAAGACCGGGAGGGCTGTTCTGGCTAACTAAAGCATGCGAGGCGAACAGCAGCGTCGTAAAATGGCGCCTCCGGTCGAGGCACAGCTCTGCCACAAACCACAAGATTTAAGGATAAAAAATCGTTACTTTACGGCCAGAGCTTATTTAAATAATACAAGAACCTGGTACTCAACTTTCCAGAAGAAGGCGAGGCCGAAGGCTGCGACATGACGATCGATGAACACGGATAAAGAAAGGCAATCCGGGAAAAACCAACTGAGGTAGAAGCTACTAACAGGAATGAGGACGGACGTGACGTCACACAATATGGTTGCCATTTGTTTACGTCGCGAGTACCGTAGCAGTAACGAAGGAGGGTAACTTTGGAGCGGCTCCTCAGTTATCCCGCCACCTTTCCCCATCGAAGCGTTAACGCTATGAGGGGTGCAGATAGCCATGTGGCGTGTTAATGCATGCGTCCCCTGTTGATATACGATATCCTAGAGGGAAACCTTTAGGGTATTCGTGCCAGAAGTTAGAATTCTGTGAAACCTTTAGTTTAATTCTCTGGGAATATCTACTGTAGTCATAAATACCCTAAGAAAGCTACTGAAGGAACCTTCCATCAGGACGACATGGCTATCTCACCCAAAAATAGATTTTTTGTTTTTTCTCAAAATCCGTTTTTTTTTTTTTTATAATCAAGAGGCTATTGGTGGTGATGGATTAGTAGTGGATATTGACGAATCTCACTTCAGTAAGACCAAGTACGACCGTGGCAGGTATCTGAGTTCGATATTTGTGTTTGGGGGGAACCGAACGAGTGTTCGAGAGTTTTTTTTTTTCAATTCCTTTACTTGATCTTTTACCTCAGAAAAGGGATGCTGCTACCCTTATTCCCTTAATACAAAAATATATTAAGGTAGGTAGCATCATTATAAGTGACAAGGTAGGTGCATATATTTCGTTCAGAGAGCTGGCTACGAGCACAGGACTATTAATCACACTGAAAACTTTGTCGACCCCTCAGACCAAGGCATCCATACTCAGAATACCAAACGCCTGTGGAGGAAAATAAAGGAGTGGATCCTGGTAATAAATCGGGGTATTTCCATCAGTATTTTGGCAGGTTTTTATTCATACACTACTACCCAAAGTCCTCATTTATCCACCAATTCTTCATAACGGCTAGTCGCCCCTACTCTCCACAACACCAGGTGGCAGAGGATC
This sequence comes from Palaemon carinicauda, assembly GCF_036898095.1. NCBI lineage: Eukaryota > Metazoa > Arthropoda > Malacostraca > Decapoda > Palaemonidae > Palaemon > Palaemon carinicauda. The sequence goes on from NC_090725.1 coordinate 78,600,977, forward strand.
CCGATGAGTACCTAACCTTCCACGTCCCAATCATAATGTAAGCAATTTATTGTTATTTACCTTTACTTTTTCATATTCATTGTGATTTGATATTTTTTGTGACGTGGGAAAGTTTGTGACCTTAGAAGAGGGGCTGGGGGCTTGCCCCCAGGCTAGGGCCTGTGACCTAGGAAAGTCTGTGACCTGAAAAGGGGGGGGGGGGGCTGGGGTTGGGGCAAGCCCCACCTAGTAGCTGTGACCTGGGAACTGGGTGGGGCAAGCCCCCACCTAGTGGCTGTGATCTGGTAACTGAGAGGTTAGGTGTGTTTTTCAGGTTCTGTACCTTTTACAAACCACAAGTGTTAAATAATCAAATTTTTTGACAAGGGAAGGAGGTTCGGGGGCTTGCCCCCAGGTTAGGGGCTATGACCTAGGAACTACTAGGTTAGGTTAAGTGAGTTTGTTAGCTTCTGTACCCTTTTACAATCTCAAAAGTGTTAAATAATCAAATATTTTGACAAGGGAAGGAGGTTTGGGGGGCTTGCCCCCAGGTTAGGGGCTATGACCTAGGAACCACTAGGTTAGGTTAAGCGAGTTTGTTAGGTTCTGTACCCTTTTACAATCTCAAAAGTGTTAAATAATCACAAATTTTGACAAGGGAAGGAGGTTCGGGGGGCTTGCCCCCAGGTTAGGGGCTATGACCTAGGAACAACTAGGTTAGGTTAAGTGAGTTTGTTAGGTTTGTACCTTTTACAAACCATAAGTGTTAAATAATCCCATTTTTTGAAAAGGGAAGGAGGTTCGGGGGCTTGCCCCCAGGTTAGGGGCTATGACCTAGGAACTACTAGGTTAGGTTAAGTGAGTTTGTTAGGTTCTGTACCCTTTAACAATCTCAAAAGTGTTAAATAATCATGTTTTTTCCTGGTTTAGCACATTCAAAATCACAGGTTCCTACCAGAGTCAATCGTGATGGAATGTGCCCATAACGGCACAACGGCTTATTTGCAATGGAAATAAAGGTCAAATTCGTTGAAAGCACATCATTTCCTGCAGGAAAAGTTTTTTTTTTTATTATTCTCTTAGAAATGTTGACCCGTGGTTTTCTATAAATTTGCCCCCAAAACTCCTGGCTACCACTGGGTGGCCCATATTACCGTAGGATATATTACGGTATAACTTAATAAATATAATTGGTTCAGAGGTAAATAAAGATAATTTTCGACGAAAACGGGAGATTTTCTATAAATTTGCCCCCAAAACTCCTGGTTACCACTGGGTGGCCCACATTACCGTAGGATATATTACGGTATAACTTAAATATATTTGTTTGAGATGTAAATAAAGATAATTTTCGACGAAAACGGGAGATTTTCTATATATACACATTTTTTTTTTTATTAGTGAAGCATGTTCCGTGTATAATAATACCAAAAGTTCTGTAACTTTGGCCATCATAAATATTGTTGAAATATCCAGTTGTAAAGGGTCGAAATTATACTAAGGTGAGGGAAGGCGATAATTTTTCGTCGCCCTTGAGAGTCTTGTAACTCCCAATAAAAAGAAAATGCACCAAAACTTACCAAAATGGTTTCATTGTAGTGTATTACAGGGCGATGAACCTAGGAATACAACTACTTTTTCTTATAGAAAAAATTACGCTCTCTTCGAAAATGACACTCGTTCCCGTCGCAAATGAATAGTTTAAAAAATATATATACATCTATATCCTCCGATAATGGGGAACCCCCAGTGGAAACTCGAGGTTTTGGGTGGGGAAAACATACTGGGGAATCGATATATAAACGTAAAACAAGCCTTTTCTTCTCTATTCATTACCTTCTTGAAATTATAATAACGGGGGAAAATACAAAACAGTATATCTGAATAAACTTTGGAGGCGCCGTTGCAAAGATTGTGTCATGAAAAAACACAGTAACCAGTGCTGCCAACGTCCGATGTAGATCAAATGTTATTTTGTGACCTGTCATACTACTAGGCTAGGTTAGGTGGGTTTGTTAGGTTCTGTGCCCTTTTTGTACTTTTTATATATTGGGTAAAACTTATATGGAGAAATTGTTTAAAATACGTATGGAAATATCTATCATTGCTATCGTTAGTAATGTCAGCGTGCCGTTGGTAACTCTGTGTACCATACGTCAACGTTGGTAACTCTGTGTATTATTGGTAACGTTGCTAATGTTATCGTTCGCAGTACATTCGTAAGAGAAGTGACACCGTTCAACTTGAAGTTAGCCGAATTGGTTGATCTGTTTGTTTCCGATTGAAATGAACATCAAATAAGGTTAAATCACGTTATTTACTATAGGAAAACATATATTTTCTGTTCGAAATCTCACCCTGTAATACAATAAAAAATTACCAAGTACGGAAGCACATCTACTCATCACCAACAATGCAGATATTAACCAATGATATTCTTACAGTGTTTCTTTTTTTTCTTTACTAACTCAAGGTAAGGAAGCAATGGATTTATAACGGGCTATGATTGATACCAAGGCCAGGTAAGGAGGAATGAAATTGTTACTAATCCTAAACAGCTATGATATAAATCCTAATGGCCGTCTTGTCTCTTCTGGTAACAACAAATCAAATAATATAGCAGATAAAGATAAACTTAGCCTACATACCTTTGTGAATACTTCAATGAAGTGAATAGGCCTAGGTCGGATTCTTTTAAACGACAAATTATTTAAGAAAATGTAAAAATCCTCGGATACACGACAACCATTTAAAAGAATCGACACTGATGTCCACTGTTGCCAGATGGGTTAGTCTAAAAATCCCTAAAATTCGTGATAAAAAATCCCCAAAACCACCCAAAAATCCTCATTTCCAGAAATATATTTTCTTACAATATAGAAATTACTAACTATACTTCATGTAATTGTATGTAAACTAATTGCAACAATATAAAGGTTTACTCATCTCTGTCTTTTCTTCATAGAAATACATACAGAATATCGTCACCAGTCATCCAAAATCCCCAGATCTAAAGATAAATTCCCAAATGTAAGGATAAATCCCCAAAATCTAGGGATAAATCCCCATATCTGGCACCACTGCTGGTGTCGCTAAAAATCTAACATCATTATCAACACTTGTTCAGGTTCAGGTTCAGGTTCAGGTTGAGGCGCCTCTGTGTCTTTTAGTTTTGTGTGTTCCTTATTTTCAATAGTTTTTCTCTTTTCATCCACATTTATTGTATTAAACTTTTCTTATTTTCAATATTTTCTTCACAAAAAAAGGTATTTTCCAACTGTTTATGCACTTATCTTCTTCGTATGGTTGTTGGAGCTCAATTGCTTTTATTCTTATATCACTAAACTGTGGACAATATAACATAAAACTTGATCTTTTAGCAGTTCCAGTATTCCAGCGAGGAATTACTTTAGATCTAATAAATATCTTTTTATTATGAAATTATGAAACTATTTTTTTCTTTTATTTTATATTTATAACTGTTAAAATACATAGATTTTCTTTATTTTCTTAACACTTACTAGTTTTCTATGAAAAACCTTGTTTCACGTGTTCGAGCAAGAACTTTTCATTCCTTTTACTCTTTTTGCTTCCGTATATTTTCAAAAAACTACATAACACACACACACACACACACACACACACACACACACATATATATATATATATATATATATATATATATATATATATATATATATATATATATATATATATATATATATATATATATGTGTGTGTGTGTGTGTGTGTGTGTGTGTGTGTGTGTGTGTGTGAAGAATTTTCTTCTCTCTTCTTCCTTTTGTATTTTTGGTTCTCCTAATAATACTGTAGCTACCCCTTAAACGTCCTTTCCTACATCAAGTTTTCTTTATCAAAATATTGGGAGAACTCTTTTAAATTAACTCAACCTGTTAACAGCAGCATATGCTAACCTAACATATTCAGTTATAGAGAAAAATTGCAATAAAGTAATGATAGGAAAAACGTTCTGGAAAAGTATTGCTTTGCCATCTATTTTGTATGGAACAAGTGTTATAAATCTAACAGAAACTGAAATAGAGAAACTACAAAGAATAGGGAATGGGGTATACAGGAAGATTTTAGGTGCTACTAAAAGCACAGCTAATACTGCTCTAAGAGGGGAGATAGGTGCATCTTCTATGAAAGCAAGGGTGATGGATGGGAAGCTGCAGTACTTAAATCGTACCCTGAATGGAAAGAAGGAAATACTGAAAATAATTATCCAGGATATTCAAGAAAAAGAGGGAAGATGGTGGAAACAACCTGCAAAGTATTTGGAAGAATTAAGTTTAGGCATAAGACAAATAAGAAGAATAAACAAGGCAGAAATAAAAACGGAAACCAGAAAGTGGGATACTGAAAAGTGGAAAGAAGAAATAGACAGTAAAGTGAGCTTAGAAATATATAGAACGTGGAAGAAAGAAATTAAAGAAGAGTTTCTTTATGACAATACATTTGCTTCAGTGATATTCTTTAGAGCAAGAACTAATACGTTAAAACTAAATATTGTAAATAGACACAATGGGGGAATATAAACTGTAATTTTTGTGAAAATGAGGAGGAAGATTTGATACATTTTGTTATTTTGCCAGGAATATAGAAAAGAAAGGAATAAAGTAATTGAGCTACAACAACCATACGACGAAGACCTAAAGAAAATAGTAAGATTATTTTTGTTTAGTGAAACAAATATAGAAAAGAAAAAAGAAGTATTAAACGTAATGTGGAAGAAAAGACAAAACAGTACAAGATGATAAACGTTAGAGGCGCCGTTGTAAAGGCTATGCATCACCCCAGAACCTGAATCTGAGTAGCGTATGCCATGCTCGTGACGTCACAGCGTAGATACGTACAGCAAGGGCCTTATCCCAGTGTATGTTGGTTCTTTCCTTAAACTACTTGGGTCGAGATAGAATATAAAACTGATTTTGGAATTATTTTACTGTATTACGGGGTAATGTAACCTAGGAAAAAGACTACTTTTTTCTATAGAAAAAATTTCGCTCCCTCCGAAAATTACACTCGTTCCCATCACAAATTAATAGTTTCAGATATATATATACATATATATATATATATATATATATATATATATATATATATATATATATATATATATATATATATATATACAATTATATCCAACAATAAAGGGGGACCCCCAGTGGGAAGTCGGGGTTTTGGGTGGGGAAAACATACTGGGGAAACAGTACATAATGGTACAACAAGCCTTTTCTTCTCTATACATTACCTTCTTGGGTAAACCGATGAAAAAATACGGTCATATTGAGCTCCACAATCTAATAGTAGCAATGTCAGCGTAACATGCTAACATTAGCAGTAATTTTTATTATTTATTGTCATTCTACTTGTCGGTTTTAGTCGCTCTCATTCATTCGTTTGTACATAGCAGGTTTCGACCTTCTGCGCATAATCTCCTCCCCCCGCACATAGACTCCACCCCCACCATTAGGATTTCTTCTTCTCTACCCACAAAACCTACCTATTCGACTTCACCCGCTTTATTCAAGTATTTGACTTGATCCAGTACAACTATACCATTCCTTTTATGTAATACCCTCGTATACATATTATGTTTGACCCCAGTATTCCTCGTTTTATTATAAGATGCCTTATGAAATCACCCCATTTTATATTCCCATTAAATATTATTTATCATTCATTCCCTTGTATCTTGTTATATTACTTTATACATTTTGTTAATACCTTGTCACGCACCAATTTCACATAAATACTTGCTCTGGACCAGTTTCCCATTCTAGTTCATTCATGTTTTCTCTCTAGACTCCATTGTTTTCCCGTTAACCAATCACGTACCCATACGTATGGAAAGTTTGCACAGGTGGTGTGGGTTAATACTTCCCTACCCCCTTCCCTTATCTCTTTACGTGGTCTCTTCATACCCCTCCCAACAGATCCTTTTCCGTGGAAACCTTTGTCCTAGTCAGGTGTTTATTACCTCAAGTGAGCTTTTTTGGCGTATTTTGTGATGGAGGAAGTTATAGAAACTTGTAACGGCGGCAGTATTCCATACTTAAAAGCATTTGCTAAATTTCATGGTGATTTTTTTAATACGACATCTAATGTTGATAATTTCCTTAAATCACACAATGTAATACCTCAACGTTTACAGTGCCCCAAGTGCCGTTCTTCCCTATCGTAGAGGAAAGACATTCACGTATATTACTGCAATACCTAAACTAAGGTATCTAAAACCAAGAAGAAACGCCATTCCGGGTCATAAAAGTAAGTCATTAATTTCTTGAATTTTAATGTTTTTAGAGTGCGAAGATCAATATTACCTCTTGCCAGTACAAGTTTGTGACCTGAGAAGGGGGTCTGGGGGCTTGCCCCCGGGTAGGGGTTGTGACCTGGGAAGGGGGTCCGGGGGTTGTGACCTGGGAACTTCTAGGTTAGGTTAGGTGGGTTTGTTAGGTTCTGTACCCTTTTGTACCTTTTTATATATTGTGTAAAGGGTATATGGAAAAATGCTAATATTATCGTAGCATTGCTAACGTTAGCAGTGCCATCGTAACGTTGGTGACGTTGCATAACATTGGTAACATGTATAACATTGCTAATGTTAGCGCGCAGTCCATACGTGAGTGAAGTGACACGGAATTTGAACAAGTCATTGTAGTTAAACATTTTAACAGAATATATATAACTTAAGACATTATATTTAAACATTTTAACAGTAAATATATGTTTTCCTGTAGAAAATAACGTGATTTAACCGGTTTTCACCTTCAGTTCATCCGTAATAACAGCAACCAGTTCGGCTACTTAAAGTTAGTCGAATTGGTTGCTCTGTTTGTTTGCGGTCCAAACCACCATTGGTCATTCTTCATGCCAAATTTCAGAACGGAAATTTCAATTACTGATATATTTTCATCATTGGGCACTTTGAGAACATCTGCATTACCTGCATTTAAAGGTCTTTCAGGCTGTGATACAGCTGGTGCCTTGGTCAGTAAGGGCAAACTCGCTTACTGCAAGGCCTTTAATATAGCAACTAAGGAAGGCTTGGAGGCATTGGCGATACTTGGAACAAGTGAAGAAATCTTTTATGGAGTATAACTTGAAAAATTTATTTGTTAAGTCTACAAACCATGGCCAAGTATAGATAAAATAGCACAACTTCGATGATATATGTTTTCAAAGAAACAAATACCCTGGGACATGCTACCACCCACTAAAAGTGCTCTAGGACCTGCAATTATGAGAGGAAATTACCATGTGATAGTATGGAATAAGGATAGAGAGGCAAAACCAACACTCCAATCTCCCATTGGTTATGGATGGGTCATAATTTATGGGAAAATATTGCCAAGTTTCTGTGATTTGCATTGTGCTCCTAATAATACCCTTCATCTAATCACGTGTAATTAAGTAGAGAGTCTATGTAATACCCCCATGCAAATACTTGGCAAATAATTTACCATGTACAGAAATGTCTGTATGTGAAGGGAATGAGGAGCTTTTAACAATGACACTAAATTTACACCAGAAATGAAAGAACGGGACAGTGAAAAGGACTATTGATAATGCGTAGCAAACATTTTTATATCCGTTCATTTACTTTATTGCTTAGTAACAGTTTGGTGAATTATTTTTTCAATATTTTAATCTGTATAAAAATGATTGCTTTCCCACTGATATCATTCTAGCTATTAAACGGCTTTGATAACTTTTCCATATTCATTATATGATCAGTTATTGAAAATCATAACAATTAACATTAATACATTACTTGGCATCGTTGAAAGAACTTGTTTCTTTATGTTCAACATTTATCAATGGTTTCATAATGGCAATATCAATATTGAAAAGCTACTATTATTCTCAATCTTTCCTTTCAATATCATCATGAATTATTAATTTGTACACTCTTCTATTGTTCACCTCAAAATTTCACTGAATTTAAGAAATAATATTGAAAAATTATAATAAATGGCTTTATCTTCGAAACCGTCGAATTTAATGAAAATAAAAATTGAAACCTTTATAAATGTGCATAAAATTACACTTAAAGTGAAGATAGAAAATTTAAATTAAAAAAAAAATTAAGGAATACGGTATACCTGAAAAAATTACAGGCGGCGGCCATCCTGATGGCGTCATAATTCTTATATGCAGGAGATAAGGAAGTGACACCATCAATTTTATATTCATCTAAAGGGAGTTTAAAACCAATTACAACTATCCCTAATATTTCATTACTACTATTGGTGAAACTCCATGTCTGAATAAACACGTCTGAGGTCTCTGTCCTGAAATTGTCTAGAAACGGTCGTATTTTATAGGATATATATGTACAATATATATATATATATATATATATATATATATATATATATATATATATATATATATTTATATATATATATATCATACTTATTTATGTATATGTATAAGTTACATTGAATAATGAATACACATACACGCGCGCACACACGCACACACACACACACACACACACATATATATATATATATATATATATATATATATATATATATATTATATATATAGATTAAAATATATATCTATATATAAATATATATAGATATATATATATATAAATTTATATAATAATAATAATAATAATAATAACAACAATAATAATAATAATAAACCCACATTCGCGAAAATAAAAATACAATTATTGTATACATAGCTTTCGAAGGGACCACTTCCCTTCTTCTTCATCTTCTTCAGAAAACCAATAGTTATAAATTTACAAAAGAGGTACAAAAAAAAGGTTCGTCTGACAAACGACAGAAAACCCCGTTACCGTTAGTCTCAGCGAAAATTTACAGCATGCAAGGAGATTTGTTTATATTCTTAAACAACCCATTAACAATCGTCACATTAGTTTTAACCCTTTTACCCCCAGGCAATTTGGAACTTTCCAATCCTTAACCCCCAAGGGTTATTTTTTTTTTTCAAGCACATTTTGCAGTATATTTTTTTTTTTCAAATTGCTCTAACAGCCTTAATTTTCGTCATAGAGAGGTCAGGTTGGTCTCATTCTCTTGGAAAATGCATGAAGTTTCTCCAAAAATTATCAAAAATATGCAAAAAATTGTAAATAGCAGTTATTTGCAAAGACGTACCGGTACGTCCATGGGGGTAAAGGGATGAGTTTTGTGAAACGTACCAGTACGTCTTTTTGCGGGTAAAAGGGTTAACAATATTATTTAGAAACAAATCTATTTAAAAAAATCTGATAAATATTGAAATTTTTAGAATTTCTAATTAAAACAGCTTCAACCAGTTTTCGGCTATGTTTATAATCCGTTGTTATCGATTTCAGAATATTCCTAAAATCAATTGAAAGATATTTTATTGTCATATATATCTAAAATATAATGCTATTTTCATCTGCTCTTCTTTTGAAATATTTATTTTCAATGTTTCTTCTTTCGAAATCTAAAGACTTCTATGTAGACCTATGGATATTTACATACACAGTCCATACTTTATTGGCTGTAGCATCGTTCCCTAATTTTGTCAACATCTTTTCAACCATCAAGTTATTTTTGTATACCCAACTATGTTGCGTTTTTTCAGGAAGTTGTCGATAAATGGGTTTGTCTTGGCCTGTTTTGATAATTACAAAAAAATATCTATCCTTCTGAAACTTCTATTTCCTTTCCAACATTACATGTTTTTCTTGCTTTAAGATGTGCCTAGTCCATAAACTCAAAATCATACCCCTGTTTTCTAAAAATCTTTATAAGATGACTGATTTCATATACAGTAAATTCATGGTTACAAACTTGATAAGCCCTTAAAATTAATTTGAAATAACCCTTAATTTTGTAGTTATTAGGTACGAAAATGAAAATATATATCAATGTGAATGAGCTTCTTTCCTGTAAACTGTGAATTCAGGGTAATCCTTAATCCTTTATTTCAGCTTTGAATTTAATGGAAGGATGGGGTTATTCGAAGACACAGACCAAAAATATCATCAACAAATCCCATCTATGTTATTTTAACTAGCCCATTTACCCCCAAAGGACGTACTGGTACGTTTCACAAAACTCATCCCTTTACCCCCATGGACGTACGGGTACGTTCTTGCAAAAAACTGCTATTTAAATTTTATTTTGCATATTTTTGATAATTATTTGAGAAACTTCAGACATTTTCCAAGAGAATGAGACCAACCTGACCTCTCTATGACAAAAATCAAGGCTGTTAGAGCAATTAAAAAAAATATATACTGCAAAATGTGCTTGAAAAAAATAACCCCTGGGGGTTGGGGGTTGGACATTTCCAAATAGCCTGGGGGTTTAAAGTCTAGACTGTCTTGTAAAAGCACAGTTGAAAAAAAAAATCCATAAAATATTTTCTAAATAACGGAACAAAGGAGAACTCATCAGAAGGTCATATATTTGAGAGAAAAACTGGCCAGTACAAGTGAAATAAGACTCTGAGGAGGAAAAGAGATAGTCTCCTCGAAAAATGAGAGTAAAATCCCTTTTATTCGAGAATGTGGGTTTACTTTATTTATTATATACATATGGAAAGTTGGGTATTTTATAGCATATATACATATATATATATATATATATATATATATATATATATATATATATATATATATATATAAATATATATATATACACACATATATATATATATATATATAAATATATATATATATATACACATATATATATATATATATATATATATATATATATATATATATATATAAATATATATATATATATATATATATATATATATATATATATATATATATATATATATATATAAATATATATATATACACATATATATATATATATATATATATATATATATAAATATATATATATACACATATATATATATATAAATATATATATACATATATATATATATATATATATATATATATATATATACACAGTATATACATATATAATATATATATATATATATATATATACATATATATATGTATATATATATATATATAAATATACACAGTATATACACACACACACACACATATATATATATATATATATACATATATATAACACAGTACATATATATATATATATATATATATATATATATATATATATATATATATATATATATCAAGGTATTGGCCTTGATATATATATATATATATATATATATATATATATATATATATATATATATATATATATATATATATATATATATATATTATGGAAAGTTGGGTATTTTATAGCATATATATACATATATACACCTATATATATATATATATATATATATATATATATATATATATATATACATATATATATATATATATATATATATATATATATATATATATATATATATATATATATACACGCAAAAGGACCGGACAAATAAAAATATCGAGTGAATCCGGACAACTTTAGTCTTTGACTTCATAAAAAGGACTGATTTATTGAGAGAAAGAGACTTTTACAATAGATATGGTATACATCGAGAGTACAACATGTACACACATCTATGAAATTAAAGCATCGAAAAAATATGACACTCTTGAAGACTCAAACTCGGGAAGTTCATATCCAATTAGCCATGGGGCTTAAAGGGGCACCTCTGATGACAAGGTGGTTTTCCTTTAGGCGTTTCGATAGTTACCTAAAATTTATGTATATCAATATCCGTTTATCTTACATGAGTCTTTAAAATTTATCCATGAAAATACATACATATATATATATATATATATATATATATATATATATATATATATATATATATATATATATATATATATGTATATATGTATATATATATATATATATATATATATATATATATATATATATATATATATTACACATATATATATGCCTATACATATATACACATATACATATCTATCTATATATATATATACACATA
>NC_090725.1:78625422-78640422 GCF_036898095.1 Palaemon carinicauda
CAGGTCCATGGCAGATATCTTGCAAGGGACATCATTATTCAGAATAAAATCATTGGCAGGACTCCTGACCACAAGCACCTGTGGATCCTCGAGGTTTTTTTTTATCCAGTATGAGAAACTGACGATGAACAATACTCAATAATATTTCTCCTAACAAACAAATGAATGGCCAGGCATACCACTGTGACGAGCCGTATATAAGAAAATATAGCGAACGGATGCGATACAAATAAAAAAATAAAGAACCAAATGATCCGAAGTGGACGAGGAGGGGTTGATTTTTGTGTAAGTGAACTTGTGTTCTGAATATCTTTGGTTGCGGATGAAGAAAATCCGTCTGGTCAAATTTTCGTTTTTACCTTAATAAAAACTGGACTCCTGTGTCAAAAAACCGAAAGAAAAAATTTATAAATAACAATGGCATGTTACAACAAATAAAACAAGAAAAAGAATAGTAAAAAAAAATTTACCATGCATAGATATGCAAGAAAAAAATAATTTTCCGGAAGGAAAAACAAGATACTTCGTTAGATAGAATATAAATGCCATATATCTTTTCTTTCCTGTTATGGTTAGTTTGGGTCCGATTCCCAACAGGAAGACTCATCCATAGAGTACCCTGACAATTGCACGACTTTTTGCCACGAATTTGTCGTGGCAAGTCGTGACATTTTGTGGCACAAACTCAAAAAAAAAAAAAAATTAAATAAAAAAAAAAAAAAAAAAAAACTCAGAATCACAGCTGACCTCTCCACATTGACACGAACTGGCACGACGAGTTCACGCATAGTTTGCGCATAGTTTGCGCACTTCCCGACCCGGTCACGTAATTTTGTCGTGACCAAAATTTTGAAAATTTCAAAATTCTCATCACGACTTGCCACGATGTCACGACGGGTTCACGAACACCTCACGCCAGTTCACGACTCGAGTCGTGACAATGCGTGCCACAAATTCGTGCAAGTGTCAGCCTGGCTTTATTTTGAAAAAATATATTTGCGAAACCGTATCAAGCTATGATACTTTATCACACTAAAACCCTTGCTAGTAATACACAAGCGAGTTGGAAGTATGCAAGCACAGTATGAATACAGCGACATGCGCTAATAAAAATAAAAGAAAGAGTTTTCCCTATACAGGGCAAATTTGAAATAAACCAGCACATGCAAGATATAGTGAATGAAAAGGGTGACACTAAAAGGAAAACTTAAATTCTTGAATGACTTCCTCTTCGGTGTAGCAATGGGTATGTTAATACTTGACTATTGAATGTAAAAAATGAGCAGGACTTCTATAAAGAATAAAATTGAACATTCACGAGAGTGTATATGTATATATATATATATATATATATATATATATATATATATATATATAAATATATATATATATATATATATATATAGGTAGAAGGTTGGCCAGGGCACTAGCCACCCACTGAGATACATCCGCTAGAGAGTTACGGTTCATTTTCCCTTTGCCTACACACACATCGAATAGTCTGGCCTATTCTTTACATATTCTCCTCTGTCCTCATACACCTGGCAACACTAGAAATACCAATCAATTCTTCTTCACCCAAGTGGTTACTGCACTGATATTGTTCAGTACCCACTGTCCTCTAGGTAAGGGTAGAAGAGACTCTTTAACTAAGGTAAGCAGCTCTTCTCGGAGAAGTATACTCCAAATTCAAACCATTGTTCTCTAGTCTAGGGTAGTGACATAGCCTCTGTACCATGGTCTTCCACTATCTTGGGTTAGAGTTCTCTTGCTTGAGGGTACACTCGGGCGAACTATTCAATCTTATTTCTCTTCTTGTTTTCTTAAAGGTTTTATAGTTTATATAGGAGGTATTCATTTTAATGTTGTTACTCTTCATAAAATATACTATTTTTTCTTGTTTACTTTCCTCATTTGGCTATTTTCCTTGTTGGAGCCCTGGGCTTATAGCATCCAGCTTTGTTCTACTAGGGTTGTAGCTTAGCAATTGATAATAATAATTACAATATTATACATACACACACACACATATATACAAACACACATACACACACACACACACACACACATATATATATATATATATATATATATATATATATATATATATATATATATATATATATATATATATATATATATAAATCATTATCATCGGCCGAGACTAGTTCATTGCAGGACAAAGGCTACGGATATGTCCTACTCGCGTCTGATTATGGTCTTTCTATGCCACCCTATACCAGCAAAACTTCTTAGTTTGTCATCCCATTATCTTGTCTTCCTTCCTCTACTTCTTTTGCAGGGTCTAGGGACAAATTCTGTTGTTCTTAATGTCCATTTACTATCTGTCATTCCCATTATATGTCCTGCCCATGTCCACTTCTTTTTCTTAAATTATGTTAAAATATCATCTACTTTAGTTTTATCTTATATCCATATTAGTTTTTTCTGTCGCCTATTGTTATTCCCTTCAATACTCTTTCTATTGCTCTTTGAAATGTACCTAGCTTATGTTTTAAGGCTTTAATAAGGCTCTAATTTTCTGATGCATAATCTAATACTGGCTTGACCATCTGATAAAATAGTTTTTTTTTTTTTTTTAGAGAAAGTGATATTTAAATTTTCATATCTCATTTTGTTTACCAAAACCTCTCCATCTTTTAATTTCATTCCCATGTCTTAATCTCTCGAGGCTCGTTCATAACCCTAATTTGTTGTCGCTGCATTTTCATTAAATATCTTAGTTTTACTCATGATCACTTTCAGTCTTACATTTTTGGTTTTTCTATTCAAATCTTCTATCATCTTTTGCATTTCCTCCCATGATTTACTAAACAGACGTATGACATCTTCAAATCTCAAGTTGCTAAGGTTTTCTTCACTAATGTTAATTCCTATATTCTCCAAATCTATTCTTGAAAACGTCTTCTAGGCATGCTGTGAATAATTTAGTAGAAATGGGATCTCCTTGTCTAATTCCTTTCTAAGTCCAAATTTTTTAAATATCTTTATGTCTGTTAAGGATTACTGTACTTCTTGTATAGATATCCTCAAGTCTTTTAACATAAAATTCATCTATTCATTGTATTTGAAGGGCTTTCATTACTGCTGAAATTTAGACAGAATCAAAGGCCATACATGACAGTTCGTTAACTGGCTATTTACATGGATATGGTCTGTTGTATGATAGCCTCTTCTAAAGCCTTCCTGTTCTCTTGATTGATTGAAGGTTAGCCGCCTTTCTATTGGGCCTAATATGATCTTTGTAAATATTCTATATATTACACAGAGTAAACTTATTGGGCGGTACTTTTTCAAGTCTTTTGTGTTTCCCTCTCTGTCAATAGGTATAATGATAAAATTTTTCCATGCTGTAGGTGTAGAGCATATTCTTGCATACATTTTGCGTGAAGTTCAGCGAGTTTACTACTATGAAATCTCTTCTATCTATTATCAAACCAATTCTTAAGCCATCTTCTCCTGATGTTTTGCCTCTTTTCATGCCTTTTAGTGACATATCTAATTGTACCCTTACGTTTGATACCGGCTCAGGTGTTTCATTATTTCTAGTGGTAAAGTTATTTCCTTTATCACTATTGTATAGCATTGTATAGAAATCCTCGACCATTTTTATCACTCCATCTCTTTTGTTGATAATATTTCCATTTTCATCCTTTAAAGCAAACTTCTATCCCAAGTTTTCTTTCCATCAATTTGATGCTTCTTCCTTTCTTTAGTGTTTCCTCAATTTTTTTCTAATTATGTTTATGAATGTCTTAAGTTCTTAGTTTGGTTAATGTTTCCAATAATTCTGCTATTTCTATAGTTTCTTTATTGAGTTTCACTCTCATTTCCAATCTTTTCTTTATTAGGTTTATGGTCTTTTCTGATGGTTTTCTTTGATTTTGTTTAGGAACTATTCCAACTATCTTCTGTGTTGATTCCAATATATATATTGTTAAATTACTGTTCATTTCTCCTTTTCGTGCTTCCATATAATCCTGTACTGCACCTCAGAAAAAAAAAAAAAAAAAATATATATATATATATATATATATATATATATAATATATATATATATATATATATATATATATATATATATATATATATATATATTGCCATTGCTATTCACTGCAAGACAAACACCTCAGACATGTCTTTCCACAAGCATGTTTATAGCCTTTTTACGCAAATCTATACCAGATAATTTTCTTAGTTCATCAATCCGTCGTCTTCTGTACCTTCCCCAGCTTCGTTTGGAGTCTCTGTAATTCTTCTTGTTTATAAAGTTAAATTATCCTCTACTTTAGTTTGCTCTCGTATCCATGTTGCTCTTTTTCTTTCTCCTAATGTTATTCCAATTATTATTCTTTCCATAGCTCCTCGAGTTGTAACTAGTTTATATTAGAAGACTTCAGTAAGGACCGAAGTTTCTGATTCATAACTGGTAAAACCACACATACACACATATATATATATATAAATATATATGTACATATATATATATATATATATATATATATATATATATATATATATATATATATATATATATATATATATATAAATATTGTATATTTATACATATATTTATAGGAACATTATAAAATGAGGAAATATTTATCTCGAGGGGAAGAACTAAAGTATGAAAATGCAATAAAACAATGACAGAGCGGAGGATTTTGAAAGAATATAATTCTATATTAAAAGTTTGTTCAAGTCACATTTTAATGCGAAATGGACCCAATAAACCTCAGGTGACATTGCTTAGAGTGCCACTTAAGGTTTTTGCAGCGTTTTCTTACCACCTCAATGGCCATAAAATGAGAAGGCCATGGAACACTCTCTCTCTCTCTCTCTCTCTCTCTCTCTCTCTCTCTCTCTCTCTCTCTCTCTCTCTCTCTCTCTCTCTATTGCAGGTGACAGTCTACGGTTTTTGTCATTCAATTTGAAAGCCGTTACTGTTACAGATACCTCTGGTAGATATTGGTACAAAGACTGACACGGAGATTGACAATATACCAGTTGTATTTAAAATAATTTGAATTGCCGTGTGGTACGTTCAACTGCTTTTGTCATTTAATTTGATTACAGTCTGATGCTAGTTACTTGTGACGGTGCCAAGAGAGAGGTTATGACTCAAAGGCAGGATGCAATCAACTTGCCTTTGAGTCACAATCTTCCCTAAGGCCCGTCACATTGGTTACTCCAGGGTCACCAATGTGACGGGCCCTAGGGAAGATTGTGACTCAAAGGCAAGTTGATTGCATCCTGCCTTTGAGTCATAACCTCTCTCTCTCTCTCGGCACCGTCACATTGGTGACCCCGGAGTGATCAATGTGACGGTGCCGAGAGAGAGGTTATGACTCAGTTGTTTTCAACTTGCCTTTGAATCACAATCTTCCCTAAGGCCCGTCACATACTGTACTAAGCGACCTGTGTAGAAATAACAGAGAGAGTATTCTTCTTTATTTTCAGACTTGTTGCTTGTTGCACGTACATTACATGGTGACCCACCCCCTTCCCCTCATTAAGCAGACTGTATATGAAAGGGGGCGGCCTAGCCTAAAGACGCGTACTGGTGGTAGATCCTATTCTCTTTTCCAAGAATATTGAGGAGGAAATCTCTTGGAGTATGACAAATGATACGGAATGGGGACGTCTCTCTTGGAGTATGACAAATGATAAGGAATGGGCACGTCTTTTCCAAGAATATTGAGGAGGAAATCTCTTGGAGTATGACAAATGATAAGAAATGGGCACGTCTTTTCCAAGAATATTGAGGAGGATATCTCTTGGAGTATGACAAATGATAAGGACTGGGAACATCTTTTCCAAGAATATTGAGGAGGAAATCTCTTGGAGTATGACAAATGATAAGGAATGGGCACGTCTTTTCCAAGAATATTGAGGAGGAAATCTCTTGGAGTATGACAAATGATACGGAATGGGAACGTCTTTTCCAAGAATATTGAGGAGGATATCTCTTGGAGTATGACAAATGATAAGGAATGGGAACGTCTTTTCCAAGAATATTGAGGAGGATATCTCTTGGAGTATGACAAATGATAAGGAATGGGAACGTCTTTTCCAAGAATATTGAGGAGGAAATCTCTTGGAGTATGACAAATGATACGGAATGGGGACGTCTTTTCCAAGAATATTGAGGAGGATATCTCTTGGAGTATGACAAATGATAAGGAATGGGAACGTCTTTTCCAAGAATATTGAGGAGGATATCTCTTGGAGTATGACAAATGATAAGGAATGGGAACGTCTTTTCCAAGAATATTGAGGAGGATATCTCTTGGAGTATGACAAATGATAAGGAATGGGAACGTCTTTTCCAAGAATATTGAGGAGGATATCTCTTGGAGTATGACAAATGATAAGGAAAGGGAACGTCTTTTCCAAGAATATTGAGGAGGAAATCTCTTGGAGTATGACAAATGATACGGAATGGGGACGTCTTTTCCAAGAATATTGAGGAGGAAATCTCTTGGAGTATGACAAATGATACGGAATGGGGACGTCTTTTCCAAGAATATTGAGGAGGAAATCTCTTGGAGTATGACAAATGATACGGAATGGGGACGTCTTTTCCAAGAATATTGAGGAGGATATCTCTTGGAGTATGACAAATGATAAGGAAAGGGAACGTCTTTTCCAAGAATATTGAGGAGGAAATCTCTTGGAGTATGACAAATGATACGGAATGGGGACGTCTTTTCCAAGAATATTGAGGAGGAAATCTCTTGGAGTATGACAAATGATACGGAATGGGGACGTCTTTTCCAAGAATATTGAGGAGGAAATCTCTTGGAGTAAGACAAATGATAAGAAATGGGCACGTCTTTTCCAAGAATATTGAGGAGGAAATCTCTTGGAGTATGACAAATGATAAGGAATGGGGACGTCTTTTCCAAGAATATTGAGGAGGATATCTCTTGGAGTATGACAAATGATAAGGAATGGGGACGTCTTTTCCAAGAATATTGAGGAGGAAATCTCTTGGAGTATGACAAATGATAAGGAATGGGAACGTCTTTTCCAAGAATATTGAGGAGGATATCTCTTGGAGTATGACAAATGATAAGGAATGGGAACGTCTTTTCCAAGAATATTGAGGAGGATATCTCTTGGAGTATGACAAATGATAAGGAATGGGAACGTCTTTTCCAAGAATATTGAGGAGGATATCTCTTGGAGTATGACAAATGAAAAGGAATGGGAACGTCTTTTCCAAGAATATTGAGGAGGATATCTCTTGGAGTATGACAAATGATAAGGAAAGGGAACGTCTTTTCCAAGAATATTGAGGAGGAAATCTCTTGGAGTATGACAAATGATACGGAATGGGGACGTCTTTTCCAAGAATATTGAGGAGGAAATCTCTTGGAGTATGACAAATGATACGGAATGGGGACGTCTTTTCCAAGAATATTGAGGAGGATATCTCTTGGAGTATGACAAATGATAAGGAAAGGGAACGTCTTTTCCAAGAATATTGAGGAGGAAATCTCTTGGAGTATGACAAATGATACGGAATGGGGACGTCTTTTCCAAGAATATTGAGGAGGAAATCTCTTGGAGTATGACAAATGATACGGAATGGGGACGTCTTTTCCAAGAATATTGAGGAGGAAATCTCTTGGAGTAAGACAAATGATAAGAAATGGGCACGTCTTTTCCAAGAATATTGAGGAGGAAATCTCTTGGAGTATGACAAATGATAAGGAATGGGGACGTCTTTTCCAAGAATATTGAGGAGGAAATCTCTTGGAGTATGACAAATGATAAGGAATGGGGACGTCTTTTCCAAGAATATTGAGGAGGAAATCTCTTGGAGTATGACAAATGATAAGGAATGGGAACGTCTTTTCCAAGAATATTGAAGAGGAAATCTCTTGGAGTATGACAAATGATAAGGAATGGGAACGTCTTTTCCAAGAATATTGAGGAGGATATCTCTTGGAGTATGACAAATGATAAGGAATGGGAACGTCTTTTCCAAGAATATTGAGGAGGATATCTCTTGGAGTATGACAAATGATAAGGAATGGGAACGTCTTTTCCAAGAATATTGAGGAGGATATCTCTTGGAGTATGACAAATGATAAGGAAAGGGAACGTCTTTTCCAAGAATATTGAGGAGGATATCTCTTGGAGTATGACAAATGATACGGAATGGGGACGTCTTTTCCAAGAATATTGAGGAGGAAATCTCTTGGAGTATGACAAATGATACGGAATGGGGACGTCTTTTCCAAGAATATTGAGGAGGAAATCTCTTGGAGTATGACAAATGATACGGAATGGGGACGTCTTTTCCAAGAATATTGAGGAGGATATCTCTTGGAGTATGACAAATGATAAGGAAAGGGAACGTCTTTTCCAAGAATATTGAGGAGGAAATCTCTTGGAGTATGACAAATGATACGGAATGGGGACGTCTTTTCCAAGAATATTGAGGAGGAAATCTCTTGGAGTATGACAAATGATACGGAATGGGGACGTCTTTTCCAAGAATATTGAGGAGGAAATCTCTTGGAGTAAGACAAATGATAAGAAATGGGCACGTCTTTTCCAAGAATATTGAGGAGGAAATCTCTTGGAGTATGACAAATGATAAGGAATGGGGACGTCTTTTCCAAGAATATTGAGGAGGAAATCTCTTGGAGTATGACAAATGATAAGGAATGGGAACGTCTTTTCCAAGAATATTGAGGAGGAAATCTCTTGGAGTATGACAAATGATAAGGAATGGGAACGTCTTTTCCAAGAATATTGAGGAGGAAATCTCTTGGAGTATGACAAATGATACGGAATGGGGACGTCTTTTCCAAGAATATTGAGGAGGATATCTCTTGGAGTATGACAAATGATAAGGACTGGGAACATCTTTTCCAAGAATATTGAGGAGGATATCTCTTGGAGTATGACAAATGATAAGGACTGGGAACGTCTTTTCCAAGAATATTGAGGAGGAAATCTCTTGGAGTATGACAAATGATAAGGAATGGGGACGTCTTTTCCAAGAATATTGAGGAGGAAATCTCTTGGAGTATGACAAATGATAAGGAATGGGGACGTCTTTTCCAAGAATATTGAGGAGGAAATCTCTTGCAGTATGACAAATGATAAGGAATGGGGACGTCTTTTCCAAGAATATTGAGGAGGATATCTCTTGGAGTATGACAAATGATACGGAATGGGAACGTCTTTTCCAAGAATATTGAGGAGGAAATCTCTTGGAGTATGACAAATGATAAGGAATGGCCAAGAATATTGAGGAGGAAATCTCTTGGAGTATGACAAATGATACGGAATGGGGACGTCTTTTCCAAGAATACTGAGGAGGAAATCTCTTGGAGTATGACAAATGATACGGAATGGGAACGTCTTTTCCAAGAATATTGAGGAGGATATCTCTTGGAGTATGACAAATGATAAGAAATGGGCACGTCTTTTCCAAGAATATTGAGGAGGAAATCTCTTGGAGTATGACAAATGATAAGGAATGGGCACGTCTTTTCCAAGAATATTGAGGAGGAAATCTCTTGGAGTATGACAAATGATACGGAATGGGGACGTCTTTTCCAAGAATATTGAGGAGGATATCTCTTGGAGTATGACAAATGATAAGGACTGGGAACGTCTTTTCCAAGAATATTGAGGAGGAAATCTCTTGGAGTATGACAAATGATACGGAATGGGGACGTCTTTTCCAAGAATACTGAGGAGGAAATCTCTTGGAGTATGACAAATGATACGGAATGGGAACGTCTTTTCCAAGAATATTGAGGAGGATATCTCTTGGAGTATGACAAATGATAAGAAATGGGCACGTCTTTTCCAAGAATATTGAGGAGGAAATCTCTTGGAGTATGACAAATGATAAGGAATGGGCACGTCTTTTCCAAGAATATTGAGGAGGAAATCTCTTGGAGTATGACAAATGATACGGAATGGGGACGTCTTTTCCAAGAATATTGAGGAGGATATCTCTTGGAGTATGACAAATGATAAGGACTGGGAACGTCTTTTCCAAGAATATTGAGGAGGAAATCTCTTGGAGTATGACAAATGATACGGAATTGGGACGTCTTTTCCAAGAATATTGAGGAGGAAATCTCTTGGAGTAAGACAAATTTTAAGGAATGGGCACGTCTTTTCCAAGAATATTGAGGAGGAAATCTCTTGGGGTATGACAAATGTTACGGAATGGGGACGTCTTTTCCAAGAATATTGAGGAGGATATCTCTTGGAGTATGACAAATGATAAGGAATGGGAACGTCTTTTCCAAGAATATTGAGGAGGAAATCTCTTGGAGTATGACAAATGATAAGGAATGGGGACGTCTTTTCCAAGAATATTGAGGAGGAAATCTCTTGCAGTATGACAAATGATAAGGAATGGGGACGCCTTTTCCAAGAATATTGAGGAGGATATCTCTTGGAGTATGACAAATGATAAGGAATGGCCAAGAATATTGAGGAGGAAATCTCTTGTAGTATGACCAATGATAAGGAATGGGGACGTCTTTTCCAAGAATATTGAGGAGGAAATCTCTTGGAGTATGACAAATGATAAGGAATGGGGACGTCTTTTCCAAGAATATTGAGGAGGAAATCTCTTGCAGTATGACAAATGATAAGGAATGGGGACGTCTTTTCCAAGAATATTGAGGAGGATATCTCTTGGAGTATGACAAATGATGAGGAATGGGAACGTCTTTTCCAAGAATATTGAGGAGGAAATCTCTTGGAGTATGACAAATGATAAGGAATGGGCACGTCTTTTCCAAGAATATTGAGGAGGAAATCTCTTGGAGTATGACAAATGATAAGGAATGGGAACGTCTTTTCCAAGAATATTGAGGAGGAAATCTCTTGGAGTATGACAAATGATAAGGAATGGGCACGTCTTTTCCAAGAATATTGAGGAGGAAATCTCTTGGAGTATGACAAATGATACGGAATGGGGACGTCTTTTCCAAGAATATTGAGGAGGATATCTCTTGGAGTATGACAAATGATAAGGAATGGGAACGTCTTTTCCAAGAATATTGAGGAGGAAATCTCTTGCAGTATGACAAATGATAAGGAATGGGAACGTCTTTTCCAAGAATATTGAGGAGGAAATCTCTTGCAGTATGACAAATGATAAGGAATGGCCAAGAATATTGAGGAGGAAATCTCTTGGAGTATGACAAATGATAAGGAATGGGGACGTCTTTTCCAAGAATATTGAGGAGGAAATCTCTTGGAGTAAGACAAATGATAAGGAATGAGGACGTCTTTTTTAAGAATATTGAGGAGGAAATCTCTTGGAGTATGACAAATGATAAGGAATGGGGACGTCTTTTCCAAGAATATTGAGGAGGAAATCTCTTGGAGTAAGACAAATGATAAGGAATGAGGACGTCTTTTTTAAGAATATTGAGGAGGATATCTCTTGGAGTATGATAAATGATAAGGAATGGGAACGTCTTTTCCAAGAATATTGAGGAGGAAATCTCTTGGAGTATGACAAATGATAAGGAATGGGGACGTCTTTTCCAAGAATATTGAGGAGGATATCTCTTGGAGTATGACAAATGATAAGGAATGGGAACGTCTTTTCCAAGAATATTGAGGAGGATATCTCTTGGAGTATGACAAATGATAAGGAATGGGGACGTCTTTTCCAAGAATATTGAGGAGGATATCTTTTGGAGTATGACAAATGATAAGGAATGGGGACGTCTTTTCCAAGAATATTGAGGAGGATATCTCTTGGAGTATGACAAATGATAAGGAATGGGAACGTCTTTTCCAAGAATATTGAGGAGGAAATCTCTTGGAGTATGACAAATGATAAGGAATGGGGACATCTTTTCCAAGAATATTGAGGAGGATATCTCTTGGAGTATGACAAATGATAAGGAATGGGAACGTCTTTTCCAAGAATATTGAGGAGGAAATCTCTTGGAATATGACAAATGATAAGGAATGGGGACGTCTTTTCCAAGAATATTGAGGAGGATATCTCTTGGAGTATGACAAATGATAAGGAATGGGAACGTCTTTTCCAAGAATATTGAGGAGGAAATCTCTTGGAGTATGACAAATGATAAGGAATGGCCAAGAATATTGAGGAGGAAATCTCTTTGGAGTATGACAAATGATAAGGAATGGGGACGTCTTTTCCAAGAATATTGAGGAGGATATCTCTTGGAGTATGACAAATGATAAGGAATGGGAACGTCTTTTCCAAGAATATTGAGGAGGAAATCTCTTGGAGTATGACAAATGATAAGGAATGGCCAAGAATATTGAGGAGGAAATCTCTTTGGAGTATGACAAATGATAAGGAATGGGAACGTCTTTTCCAAGAATATTGAGGAGGATATCTCTTGGAGTATGACAAATGATAAGGAATGGGAACGTCTTTTCCAAGAATATTGAGGAGGAAATCTCTTGGAGTATGACAAATGATAAGGAATGGGGACGTCTTTTCCAAGAATATTGAGGAGGAAATCTCTTGGAGTATGACAAATGATAAGGAATGGCCAAGAATATTGAGGAGGAAATCTCTTGGAGTATGACCAATGATAAGGAATGGGGACGTCTTTTCCAAGAATATTGAGGAGGAAATCTCTTGCAGTATGACAAATGATAAGGAATGGGGACGTCTTTTCCAAGAATATTGAGGAGGAAATCTCTTGCAGTATGACAAATGATAAGGAATGGGGACGTCTTCTCCAAGAATATTGAGGAGGAAATCTCTTGGAGTATGACAAATGATAAGGAATGGGGACGTCTTTTCCAAGAATATTGAGGAGGAAATCTCTTGGAGTATGACAAATGATAAGGAATGGCCAAGAATATTGAGGAGGAAATCTCTTGGAGTATGACCAATGATAAGGAATGGGGACGTCTTTTCCAAGAATATTGAGGAGGAAATCTCTTGGAGTAAGATAAATGATACGGAATGAGGACGTCTTTTTTTAAGAATATTGAGGAGGAAATCTCTTGGAGTATGACAAATGATAAGGAATGGGGACGTCTTTTCCAAGAATATTGAGGAGGAAATCTCTTGGAGTAAGACAAATGATAAGGAATGAGGACGTCTTTTTTAAGAATATTGAGGAGGAAATCTCTTGGAGTATGACAAATGATAAGGAATGGCCAAGAATATTGAGGAGGAAATCTCTTTGGAGTATGATAAATGATAAAGAATGGGGACGTCTTTTCCAAGAATATTGAGAAGGAAATCTCTTGCAGTATGACAAATGATAAGGAATGGGGACGTCTTTTCCAAGAATATTGAGGAGGAAATCTCTTGGAGTAGGACAAATGATACGGAATGGGGACGTCTTTTCCAAGAATATTGAGGAGGAAATCTCTTGGAGTATGACAAATGATAAGGAATGGGCACGTCTTTTCCAAGAATATTTAGGAGGAAATCTCTTGGAGTATGACAAATGATACGGAATGGGGACGTCTTTTCCAAGAATATTGAGGAGGAAATCTCTTGGAGTATGACAAATGATACGGAATGGGGACGTCTTTTCCAAGAGTATTGAGGAGGAAATCTCTTGCAGTATGACAAATGATAAGGAATGGGGATGTCTTTTCCAAGAGTATTGAGGAGGAAATCTCTTGCAGTATGACAAATGATAAGGAATGGGGACGTCTTTTCCAAGAATACTGAGGAGGAAATCTCTTGCAGTATGACAAATGATAAGGAATGGGGACGTCTTTCCCAAGGATATCGAGGAGGAAATCTCTTGCAGTATGACAAATGATAAGGAATGGGGACGTCTTTTCCAAGGATATCGAGGAGGAAATCTCATGCAGTATGACAAATGATAAGGAATGGGGACGTCTTTTCCAAGGATATCGAGGAGGAAATCTCTTGCAGTATGACAAATGATAAGGAATGGGGACGTCTTTTCCAAGGATATCGAGGAGGAAATCTCTTGCAGTATGACAAATGATAAGGAATGGGGACGTCTTTTCCAAGAATATTGAGGAGGATATCTCTTGGAGTATGACAAATGATAAGGAATGGGGACATATTAGGGGGCTTCAACGGTTGCTTGCAAGCGTCTGGTTGCTTAGACTCGTCTGTGCGCATGCGTTATGGTGTGTAGTTCTTCCAATATTTGCTGCTTTGCTAGGGGTTTATAACTCTGACGGCAGGGGGCAAATTTTCCCACAATGTGTAATAGGTGCTAGAGATCATCAGAGGAGGTGGTGGACAGAAAAAAAAAATTTCCATATGGTCCATCAATGGGTCACCATATACCATTTCAGTCACTAAGACAGCCATAGTGTCCTTGGAAGTGGTCCTCAGTCTGAGGAGGACACAGGGGAGTTTTGAAACCAGTTGGAGTCAATGCAGTTGGACATCAAAACTGCTTTGATGGTACAATAGAAACGTTCCACCATTCGGGTGGTTGTGAGGCTGTAAGCATTAGTCTAATGTAGGGAGATTATCATTAGCTTCATTATCAATCGCTAAGCTACAACCCTAGTTGGAAAAGCAAGATGGTATAAGCCCAGGGGCCACAAACAGGGAAAATAGCCCAGTGAGGAAAGGAAACAGGGAAAAATAAAATATTTAAAGAACAGTAACATTAAAATAAATATTTCTACATATAAACTATAAATACTTTAATAAAACAAGAGGAAGAGAAATTAGATAGAAAAGCGTGCCCAAGTGTACCCTCAAGCAAGAGAACTCTAACCCAAGACAGTGGAAGGCCATGGTACAGAGGATATGGCACTACCCAAGCCTAAAGAACAATGGTTTGATTTTGGAGTATCCGTCTCCTAGAAGAGCTGCTTACCATAGCTAAATAGTCTTCTACCCTTAGCAAGAGGAAAGTAGCCATTGAACAATTACAGTGCAGTAGTTACCCTTGGTTGAAGAGGAATTGTTTGGTAATCTCAGTGTTGTCAGGTGTAAGAGGACAGAGCAGAATCTGTAAAGAATAGGCCAGACTA
>NC_090725.1:78645422-78672922 GCF_036898095.1 Palaemon carinicauda
CACGACGAGTTCACTCCAGTTCACGATGAGTTCACGCCAGTTCATGACTCAAGTCGTGACAATGCGTGCCACAAATTCGTGCAAGTGTCAGGGTACCTAAAGTAATCGACCACTCCTTGAAGTTCAGCAGGAAAAATATCGTTGTCTGTTAACAATTCTAATGTTTTCACAACACTGTGTACCGGTATAAACGCCAACCCACTTAATAGACGCGCTTTAGGAGCAAATGCAGCATTAGTGTCGTGGATAGTCTTTAGTCCACTTCCTTGTATTTTTCTATTAAGGCTCTGACAAAAAGGAAAGAAGCACCCACAAATTTTAGATCTTGGAAATTCTTGCTCAATTGCCTTAACCATCGCCAGTTCAAAATTATCATTATTATTATTATTATTATTATTATTACTATTATTATTATTATTATTATTATTATTATTATTATTACTTGCTAAGCTACAACCCTAATTGGAAAAGCAGAATGCTATAAGCCCAGGGGCTCCAACAGGGAAAATAGCCCAGTGAGGAAAGGAAACAAGGAAAAATAAAATATCTTAAGAAGAATAACAACATTAATATAAATATCTCCTATGTAAACTATACAAACTTTAACAAACCACAAGAGGAAGAGAGATAGGGTAGAATAGTGTGCCCAAATGTACCCTCAAGCAAGAGAACTCTAACTCAAGATAGTGGAAGACCATGGTACAGAGGCTATGGCACTACCCAACACTCGAGAACAATAGTTTGATTTTGGAGTGTCCTTCTCCTATAGTCAAAGGCTGGAATGTAGGATTTTTTTTCTTTTAAAGCCACAAGGAACTTTTTATAGGTTTCTTCAGTTTTTTTAGGTAACAATGCGTATACGAGAGGCATAATTATACCCGATTTCACACCGTGCATTGTATAGAGTTGACCAAAAATCGAGGGCACAGTTTTAAAGGTTCCGTCAGCATACCAGTGCTCCGATTGAACTAATATGTCGAGATTCTTTTTTGTTGCAAAAATCAATATCCGAGCATTTGTTGGACCGGAGTCATAGACAAGAAATAAATCCCCTTTGATTGTAGTTGTAAACTCTTCAGGGATATCCAGATCGAGAGAACTGTTAGGCAAAGTTTGTCCAACCTTTTTTCTTGCACTTGTATTTCGGATTGTTCTTTTTATATTTTCTACTATAGGGAGCTTTACAGTTGTAGCACAACTTACATCTGCTGAGGAACATGATACAATATATTGGGGTGTATCAACTTACATCTGCTGAGGAACATGATACAATATATTGGGGTGTATCAACTTACATCTGCTGAGGAACATGATACAATATATTGGGGTGTATCAACTTACATCTGCTGAGGAACATGATACAATATATTGGGGTATATCTCTACTATTCGCCGCAAAAATATAATTTTTGAAAAGCTAAGGTACACCCACCATCAATATGATACAATATTTTTTTTTTTTTTTTTATCATCAACTCCGCTGCTTGCGGTTAAGGTAAGACCTACAGTACATGGTCTTGGGTGAAGGTCTCTTAAAAAGGTACAAGGTAATGGTTAGCTTCGAGTATTTAAGAGCTTAATCTGCTTTTGGGGATAAGAATATAAATATATTCATATGCATATATATACATATATATATGCATATATATATGCATATATATATATAAAATATATATATATATATATATATATATATATATATATATATATATATATATATATATATATATATATATACTGTATGTATATATATATATAAATATATATATATATATATATATATATATATATGTATATATATATATATATATATATATATATATATATATATATATATATATACATATATATATATATATATATATATATATATATATATATCTATATATATATATATATATATATATATATATATATATATATAAATATATATATGTATATATATATATATATATATATAAATATATATATGTATATATATATATATATATATATATATATATATATATATATATATATATATATACATACATATATATATGTGTGTGTGAGTGATAACTTGAAGAAAGGAAATTAGAGAAAATCGTCACCCTTAAAACAGAATGCCCCTCTAAATTCTCAAAAGTCGGGTACAGTTTCTCATCATGACACTTTCTATATGTGCAAATTTAATTTTGAGTACTCTTCTCCCAACGATCTTGACTTCAATCACGGTTGAAGTGTGAATATATCATGGCTCCGTAAGACATCATAGTATTCTGTTGCATGGCACTTCAATCACGGTTGAAGTGTGAATATATCATGTGTAAGACATCACAGTATTCTGTTGCATGGCACTTCAATCACGGTTGAAGTGTGACTATATCATGGCTCCGTAAGACATGACAGTATTCTGTTGCATGGCACTACAATCACGGTTGAAGTGTGAATATATCATGTGTAAGACATCATAGTATTCTGTTGCATGGCACTTCAATCACGGTTGAAGTGTGAATATATCATGGCTCCGTAAGACATGACAGTATTCTGTTGCATGGCACTACAATCACGGTTGAAGTGTGAATATATCATAGCTCTGTAAGACATGACAGTATTCTGTTGCATGGCACTACAATCACGGTTGAAGTGTGAATATATCATGTGTAAGACATCATAGTATTCTGTTGCATGGCACTTCAATCACGGTTGAAGTGTGAATATATCATGGCTCCGTAAGACATGACAGTATTCTGTTGCATGGCACTACAATCACGGTTGAAGTGTGAATATATCATGTGTAAGACATCATAGTATTCTGTTGCATGGCACTACAATCACGGTTGAAGTGTGAATATATCATGTGTAAGACATCATAGTATTCTGTTGCATGGCACTTCAATCACGGTTGAAGTGTGAATATATCATGGCTCCGTGAGACATCACAGTATTCTGTTGCATGGCACTTCAATCACGGTTGAAGCGTGAATATATCATGGCTCCGTGAGACATCACAGTATTCTGTAGCATGGCACTTCAATCACGGTTGAAGCGTGAATATATCATGGCTCCGTGAGACATCACAGTATTCTGTTGCATGGCACTTCAATCACGGTTGAAGCGTGAATATATCATGGCTCCGTGAGACATCACAGTATTCTGTTGCATGGCACTTCAATCACGGTTGAAGCGTGAATATATCATGGCTCCGTGAGACATCACAGTATTCTGTTGCATGGCACTTCAATCACGGTTGAAGCGTGAATATATCATGGCTCCGTGAGACATCACTGTATTCTGTTGCATGGCACTTCAATCACGGTTGAAGCGTGAATATATCATGGCTCCGTGAGACATCACTGTATTCTGTTGCATGGCACTTCAATCACGGTTGAAGCGTGAATATATCATGGCTCCGTGAGACATCACAGTATTCTGTTGCATGGCACTTCAATCACGGTTGAAGCGTGAATATATCATGGCTCCGTGAGACATCACAGTATTCTGTTGCATGGCACTTCAATCACGGTTGAAGCGTGAATATATCATGGCTCCGTGAGACATCACAGTATTCTGTTGCATGGCACTTCAATCACGGTTGAAGCGTGAATATATCATGGCTCCGTGAGACATCACAGTATTCTGTTGCATGGCACTTCAATCACGGTTGAAGCGTGAATATATCATGGCTCCGTGAGACATCACTGTATTCTGTTGCATGGCACTTCAATCACGGTTGAAGCGTGAATATATCATGGCTCCGTGAGACATCACAGTATTCTGTTGCATGGCACTTCAATCACGGTTGAAGCGTGAATATATCATGGCTCCGCGAGACATCACAGTATTCTGTTGCATGGCACTTCAATCACGGTTGAAGCGTGAATATATCATGGCACTGTAAGACATCACAGTATTCTGTTGCATGGCACTTCAATCACGGTTGAAGTGTGAATATATCATGGCTCCGTAAGACATCATAGTATTCTGTAGCATGGCAAAGATGAATACGTGCTATAGACAATTATTCTTAGGCCATAATCTTTGCTAATATGCTCATTACTGTTGTAAACATTATATTATCACTGTTGTATAGTACATCTAATGATGAAGTGTCCTCTTTGTACGCTATTGTAATTATTCTCAACAGAGTAACGTATACAATTTTTTTTTTTTTTTTACAAAGTGAGGGAATTAAGGAAACCTCACGCTATATAACCACCATTCCCTTGTGTAAAAAGATCACCATTTTCACGTCCAAAATTCAGATAGCTCCAGCTCGTTGTTCCAACAATGAGTTTCAAATCACATGAAATTCAATTCGGAATATGCTTTACTATACTTATCACACAAACAAGCGATGTTTTTTTTTTTTTTTGTGTGTGTGTGTGTGTGTGAACTCCATAGTAAACATTTCAAACCGTCATCAAAATGTTAACGTTTAACGATTCATGACAATAACACCTACTGAATAGGACATGAAATTCTATCTGCGAAGGTAATCTGATAATAGTAGCTACAGAAACATTTTTATCCTCCATCAACCTCATCATAAAAAAGAAAATAGGTTTGATTTGATTTACGGAATTTGGACAATAGATCTGTGCACAGGGGTCAGTGGTGACATTCAGCGATCAGATGAAACTATTAAGAATACGTTGAAAAGAGGTAAGACAGCAAAAATAAAGGCAAAGGGAACGGAGGCATACTGTATCGAACCCTAAACTGTAGGTGCTGTTGGGAACGGGAAGAAAGTTAATGGAATACGGCTGTTATGTACTCGTAGCAATAATCCCTTTGGTAAGAATCGGGTAGACTTAGTGAGCTTAATAAACACAATTTGGGCTCTTTAATGGATCGTGAATTATTCAAAATATTTCAACGTCTAGACTCTAGATGTTGAAATATTTTGAATGATTCACGACCAATGAGATTTAATTTGCTAATAAATAATTACAGCAATTTTAAATGTTTTCTTAGATGTTTCTTTCCCTCTCCTTAACTTAACAGAAAATAAAAGGAAAATGAAGCTGATGATAGTAAGCCCTAAGTAGGGGGTCGCATGGGTTTCAGATTTTTAGCAAAGGGGTCGCGAGTGCAAAAATGTTGGGAACCCCTGATCTAGAGGGTTCAAAGGAAAAAAAGGTTAAGGGCATAATTCCGTTAAATATCCTGTAAATATGGAAAGTTTTTCCAGACACTGTACAAAATAAGAGTAAAGAAATCCATTAAACATATCGTCACCCTCATAAACTAACTGCCTAAGTCATTTTCTACACTTGTTGGGAAATAAAAAAAAAAAAACCTTCTCATTTCCTACTTCTTTATATCATTATCTTGAGCTTCAATTCACAAATTCTTAACAGAAGAATTTGTGAATTAGAATTTGTGAATTGAAGCTCAATACAATGATATAAAGATGTAGTAAATGAGAAGGTTTTTTTTTTATTTCCCAACAAGTGGAGAAAATGACTTAGGCAGTTAGTTTAAGAGGATGACGATATGGCATATGAAAATATTAAAATTTTATTAACCTATATGACAGGGAATGCTAGAAAAGAGTGTTCAATGATGGATCAAATGAGGCATTAATCATCAAATATATCCTAAAATTGAAATATGTAAAATTATATTCACACTTATTCAATTTGAATTTCAAAGGAGTCTGTAATTGAAATATGTAAAATTATACTCACACTTATTCAATTTGTATTTCAAAGGAGTGTAATTGAAATATGTAAAATTATACTCACACTTATTCAATTTGTATTTCAAAGGAGTCTGTAATTGAAATATGTAAAATCATATTCACACTTATTCAATTTGTATTTCAAAGGAGTCTGTAATTGAAATATGTAAAATTATACTCACACTTATTCAATTTGTATTTCAAAGGAGTCTGTAATTGAAATATGTAAAATTATACTCACACCTATTCAATTTGCATTTCAAAGGAGTCTGTAATTTAAATATAGGCCTACAAAAACAAAAACTCTTGAAAATTGTTTTCATAAACAAACTCTAAAGTCATTCAAACAAATACGGTGGTATTCGTTGATATATGTGAATTTCTATGTAATGCTACTTTACTATAAACCAGTGGTTCCCAACCTGGGGGATATTTCCCCCTGGGGGGAAATTTGAAGCTACCAGGGGGGGAAATAATTACAATACCTACTAACTAAAAAAGGTATCAAGTGATAAAGCTAGCCCTGATATTGATACACTGGTGCACAAGAAGCAGCCTAAACATACTCACTAATTTAATTTTGAAGTAGAAGAATAAACAAAAGTACTTTTATTTGGCTACTAGCCGCTCTCCATATACTGATAAACAAATAGTTACAGAGTAAAATGGATAGAGAGCGGTTAGTAACAACTAACCTCATAGCTCTATGGCTATGCGGTTAGTTGTTACTAACCGCTCTCTATCCATTTTACTCTCTAACTATTTGTTTATCAGTTTATTTGTATATTGGAAAAATAAATTAGTAAGTCGTCATACACATGAATGGGGAAATCTGGAGGGTTGCACTGGGTGCAGGGGAGAAATGACAGGAAAAAGGTTGGGAACCACTGCTATAAACATTCATATCTATGTTAAAAAATTTCAAGCTCGAACATATAAATAGATAAAATGTATTATAATTATAAAATTAAAGAATGCAATGGAGAAATCATCAGGTGGAAACTGCATCTCAGTATCTAGCCCAGTGGTTCCCAACCATTTTTCTGTCATTTCCCCCCTGCACCCAGTTCAACCATCCAGATTTCCCCCTTCATGCCCTGCCCAGCCCTCATGCCCACTCGCCTGCCTCAAAAATGGGCATGACACTCCAATTCTCCCCTTGAATATCATGTCAGTGAGAAATGATATGATCATATCACAATTGAATGGCTAACAACAAATTGCCGCACGTACTATGAGGACATTTTCCGCTTGTTTTAGTTAGTAGGTAGTGTAATTATTTCCCCCCTGGAAGCTTCAAATTTCCCCCCAGGGGGAAATTCCCCCCAGGTTGGGAACCACATTCTAACACGACAATGAAAAACCCACTTTTCGAAAGATGAACGAATACATGATATGCTGGTTAAGATATCTCTCTCTCTCTCTCTCTCTCTCTCTCTCTCTCTCTCTCTAGAGAGAGAGAGAGAGAGAGAGAGAGAGAGAGAGAGAGAGAGAGAGAGAGAGTGATACACGATATGCTGGTTAGGATGTTATACCGTAAAGCGTCGAATAAAATTCCTTATTCATTAATATTCAATATCATACAAAATAGCTTACCTTTTTTCTAATTACCCTTTAGCAATAGAAACAATTCAACTAAAATTCTTACTGGAAAAAATATTTACATTTATTTCTCATTCTATTCGGTGGTCTGTTAAAAAGATTCCACTGATCAGTGACGAAATAAAAGTAAAAAAAAAAAAAAAAAAAAATTTAAATAAGGTTAATGACTTTGCAGTCAAATGATCTAAAATCCCAGCGTTGATTAAATATTTTTCGATACAAGTAATGATCATGGTAATATAATTACAAGAAATAAAAAGGACGCCGAAAATATGAAGTCTTTTACTCCATTTTTTATCTCCAATTATTAAATTATTATTCAAAAATATCGAAAACACAGATGCAAGAATAAAATGTTCCCAAAAATCATTTCATAGTTTGGGGTGCATACTTTATATCTCTGTTCCCATTTCTCTTATTATCTTGTCCCATTTCTTTATTCTGATAACTTGAAAAGGTTAGTCTTTAATTTCTGATTTAGCGGAAAAAATAATGAGCGCTTCGACTGTATCCACTGTTTAATCCACTTTACCTTCAAGGAGTTCGTTTCCCTATCTTAATCCACTTTACCTTCAAGGAGTTCGTTTCCCTTTCTTAATCCACTTTACCTTCAAGGAGTTCGTTTCCCTATCTTAATCCACTTTACCTTCAAGGAGTTCGTTTCCCTATCTTAATCCACTTTACCTTCAAGGAGTTCGTTTCCCTATCTTGATCCACTTTACCTTCAAGGAGTTCGTTTCCCTATCTTGATCCACTTTACCTTCAAGGAGTTCGTTTCCCTATCTTAATCCACTTTACCTTCAAGGAGTTCGTTTCCCTTTCTTGATCCACTTTACCTTCAAGGAGTTCGTTTCCCTATCTTAATCCACTTTACCTTCAAGGAGTTCGTTTCCCTTTCTTAATCCACTTTACCTTCAAGGAGTTCGTTTCCCTATCTTAATCCACTTTACCTTCAAGGAGTTCGTTTCCCTATCTTGATCCACTTTACCTTCAAGGAGTTCGTTTCCCTATCTTAATCCACTTTACCTTCAAGGAGTTCGTTTCCCTTTCTTGATCCACTTTACCTTCAAGGAGTTCGTTTCCCTATCTTAATCCACTTTACCTTCAAGGAGTTCGTTTCCCTATCTTGATCCACTTTACCTTCAAGGAGTTCGTTTCCCTATCTTAATCCACTTTACCTTCAGGGAGTTCGTTTCCCTATCTTAATCCACTTTACCTTCAGGGAGTTCGTTTCCCTATCTTAATCCACTTTACCTTCAGGGAGTTCGTTTCCCTATCTTAATCCACTTTACCTTCAGGGAGTTCGTTTCCCTATCTTAATCCACTTTACCTTCAAGGAGTTCGTTTCCCTATCTTAATCCACTTTACCTTCAAGGAGTTCGTTTCCCTATCTTAATCCACTTTACCTTCAAGGAGTTCGTTTCCCTATCTTAATCCACTTTACCTTCAAGGAGTTCGTTTCCCTATCTTAATCCGCTTTACCTTCAGGGAGTTCGTTTCCCTATCTTAATCCGCTTTACCTTCAGGGAGTTCGTTTCCCTATCTTAATCCGCTTTACCTTCAGGGAGTTCGTTTCCCTATCTTAATCCGCTTTACCTTCAGGGAGTTCGTTTCCCTATCTTAATCCGCTTTACCTTCAGGGAGTTCGTTTCCCTATCTTAATCCACTTTACCTTCAAGGAGTTCGTTTCCCTATCTTAATCCGCTTTACCTTCAAGGAGTTCGTTTCCCTATCTTAATCCGCTTTACCTTCAGGGAGTTCGTTTCCCTATCTTAATCCGCTTTACCTTCAGGGAGTTCGTTTCCCTATCTTAATCCGCTTTACCTTCAGGGAGTTCGTTTCCCTATCTTAATCCGCTTTACCTTCAGGGAGTTCGTTTCCCTATCTTAATCCGCTTTACCTTCAGGGAGTTCGTTTCCCTATCTTAATCCGCTTTACCTTCAGGGAGTTCGTTTCCCTATCTTAATCCGCTTTACCTTCAGGGAGTTCGTTTCCCTATCTTAATCCGCTTTACCTTCAGGGAGTTCGTTTCCCTATCTTAATCCGCTTTACCTTCAGGGAGTTCGTTTCCCTATCTTAATCCACTTTACCTTCAAGGAGGTCGTTTCCCTATCTTAATCCACTTTACCTTCAAGGAGTTCGTTTCCCTATCTTAATCCACTTTACCTTCAAGGAGGTCGTTTCCCTATCTTAATCCACTTTACCTTCAA
Organism: Palaemon carinicauda; assembly: GCF_036898095.1. Classification (NCBI taxonomy): domain Eukaryota; kingdom Metazoa; phylum Arthropoda; class Malacostraca; order Decapoda; family Palaemonidae; genus Palaemon; species Palaemon carinicauda. The sequence continues at coordinate 78,654,899 of NC_090725.1, forward strand.
GGAGTTCGTTTCCCTATCTTAATCCACTTTACCTTCAAGGAGGTCGTTTCCCTATCTTAATCCACTTTACCTTCAAGGAGTTCGTTTCCCTATCTTAATCCACTTTACCTTCAAGGAGGTCGTTTCCCTATCTTAATCCACTTTACCTTCAAGGAGTTCGTTTCCCTATCTTAATCCACTTTACCTTCAAGGAGGTCGTTTCCCTATCTTAATCCACTTTACCTTCAAGGAGTTCGTTTCCCTATCTTAATCCACTTTACCTTCAAGGAGGTCGTTTCCCTATCTTAATCCACTTTACCTTCAAGGAGTTCGTTTCCCTTTCTTAATCAACTTTACCTTCAAGGAGTTCGTTTCCCTATCTTAATCCACTTTACCCTCAAGGAGTTCGTTTCCCTATCTTAATCCACTTTACCTTCAAGGAGTTCGTTTCCCTATCTTAATCCACTTTACCCTCAAGGAGTTCGTTTCCCTATCTTAATCCACTTTACCTTCAAGGAGTTCGTTTCCCTATCTTAATCCACTTTACCCTCAAGGGGTTCGTTTCCCTATCTTAATCCACTTTACCTTCAAGGAGTTCGTTTCCCTATCTTAATCCACTTTACCTTCAAGGGGTTCGTTTCCCTATCTTAATCCACTTTACCTTCAAGGAGTTCGTTTCCCTTTCTTAATCCACTTTACCTTCAAGGAGTTCGTTTCCCTATCTTAATCCACTTTACCTTCAAGGAGTTCGTTTCCCTTTCTTAATCCACTTTACCTTCAAGGAGTTCGTTTCCCTATCTTAATCCACTTTACCCTCAAGGAGTTCGTTTCCCTATCTTAATCCACTTTACCTTCAAGGAGTTCGTTTCCCTATCTTAATCCACTTTACCTTCAAGGAGTTCGTTTCCCTATCTTAATCCACTTTACCTTCAAGGAGTTCGTTTCCCTATCTTAATCCACTTTACCTTCAAGGAGTTCGTTTCCCTATCTTAATCCACTTTACCTTCAAGGAGTTCGTTTCCCTATCTTAATCCACTTTACCTTCAAGGAGTTCGTTTCCCTTTCTTAATCCACTTTACCTTCAAGGAGTTCGTTTCCCTTTCTTAATCCACTTTACCTTCAAGGAGTTCGTTTCCCTTTCTTAATCCACTTTACCTTCAAGGAGTTCGTTTCCCTTTCTTAATCCACTTTACCTTCAAGGAGTTCGTTTCCCTATCTTAATCCCCTTTACCTTCAAGGAGTTCGTTTCCCTATCTTAATCCCCTTTACCTTCAAGGAGTTCGTTTCCCTATCTTAATCCACTTTACCTTCAAGGAGTTCGTTTCCCTATCTTAATCCACTTTACCTTCAAGGAGATCGTTTCCCTATCTTAATTCACTTTACCTTCAAGGAGTTCGTTTCCCTATCTTAATCCACTTTACCTTCAAGGAGTTCGTTTCCCTATCTTAATCCACTTTACCTTCAAGGAGTTCGTTTCCCTATCTTAATCCACTTTACCTTCAAGGAGTTCGTTTCCCTATCCTAATCCACTTTACCTTCAAGGAGTTCGTTTCCCTTTCTTAATCCACTTTACCTTCAAGGAGTTCGTTTCCCTATCTTAATCCACTTTACCTTCAAGGAGTTCCTTCCCCTATCTTAATCCACTTTACCTTCAAGGAGTTCGTTTCCCTATCCTAATCCACTTTACCTTCAAGGAGTTCGTTTCCCTATCTTAATCCCCTTTACCTTCAAGGAGTTCGTTTCCCTATCTTAATCCACTTTACCTTCAAGGAGTTCGTTTCCCTATCTTAATCCACTTTACCTTCAAGGAGTTCGTTTCCCTATCTTAATCCACTTTACCTTCAAGGAGTTCGTTTCCCTATCTTAATCCACTTTACCTTCAAGGAGTTCGTTTCCCTATCTTAATCCACTTTACCTTCAAGGAGTTCGTTTCCCTTTCTTAATCCACTTTACCTTCAAGGAGTTCGTTTCCCTATCTTAATCCACTTTACCTTCAAGGAGTTCGTTTCCCTTTCTTAATCCACTTTACCTTCAAGGAGTTCGTTTCCCTATCTTAATCCACTTTACCTTCAAGGAGTTCGTTTCCCTTTCTTAATCCACTTTACCTTCAAGTAGTTCGTTTCCCTATCTTAATCCACTTTACCTTCAAGGAGTTCGTTTCCCTATCTTAATCCACTTTACCTTCAAGGAGATCGTTTCCCTATCTTAATCCACTTTACCTTCAAGGAGTTCGTTTCCCTATCTTAATCCACTTTACCTTCAAGGAGTTCGTTTCCCTATCTTAATCCACTTTACCTTCAAGGAGTTCGTTTCCCCTATCTTAATCCACTTTACCTTCAAGGAGTTCGTTTCCCTATCTTAATCCACTTTACCTTCAAGGAGTTCGTTTCCCTATCTTAATCCACTTTACCTTCAAGGAGTTCGTTTCCCTATCTTAATCCCCTTTACCTTCAAGGAGTTCGTTTCCCTATCTTAATCCACTTTACCTTCAAGGAGTTCGTTTCCCTATCTTAATCCCCTTTACCTTCAAGGAATTCGTTTCCCTATCTTAATCCACTTTACCTTCAAGGAGTTCGTTTCCCTATCTTAATCCCCTTTACCTTCAAGGAATTCGTTTCCCTATCTTAATCCCTTTTACCTTCAAGGAGTTCGTTTCCCTATCTTAATCCCCTTTACCTTCAAGGAGTTCGTTTCCCTATCTTAATCCCCTTTACCTTCAAGGAGTTCGTTTCCCTATCTTAATCCACTTTACCTTCAAGGAGTTCGTTTCCCTATCTTAATCCACTTTACCTTCAAGGAGTTCGTTTCCCTATCTTAATCCACTTTACCTTCAAGGAGTTCGTTTCCCTATCTTAATCCACTTTACCTTCAAGGAGTTCGTTTCCCTATCTTAATCCACTTTACCTTCAAGGAGTTCGTTTCCCTATCTTAATCCACTTTACCTTCAAGGAGTTCGTTTCCTTTTCTTAACAGAAATAAACACTTGTTTGTGGAGATCAGATTCTAATCACTGCATAAAAATGCCTGTTAATATATTGAAGGTTTCATAGTTTATATAGGAAATATTTATTTAAATGTCATTGTTCATAAAATATATTATTTTTCCTTGTTTCCTTTCTTCACTGGGCTATTTTCCCTGTTGGGGGCTCTGGGCTTATAGCATTTTGCTTTTCCAACTAGGGTTGTAGCTTAGCAAGTAATAATAATAATAATAATAATAATAATAATAATAATATTGACCAAATTGATGGCTATTTTTATGTGAGTAAAACGTAAACTAAACATGTCAACTTATAAAATGATAAAATAACATATTTCATTTTCTTATTTAAACTTTTCAGTTCAAAGAAAAGTATGCACGTTTCCTTTTAATGACCTGGTATCTGAAAATCTCTCATAATGATTTAGAAGTTAAAAGTGATAACACGAAAACGCTTCTACCACCACTCCAACACTTATTTTCCTATATTTCTCAAAAAACCAAAAGTTACGAAACCATTTGCGCTAATGCTTGAATACCTTTCTTCATACTAATTGGGATGCAACTTGGATACGATAAAAAAAAAAAAAACACACGTATTAGTTTGATAGAGGATATCAAATACGTGAAAATGAAAGCCATGATATTTACGAAATGCAAAATAGTTTGCACAAGTTAGGGGTGAATCGTAGTGTTCGTAGTGTGGGGTATAACACAATTCTTTTCGTTGAAGTATCGTGTCAAATATTTGCAAGTTTTATTATAATAGTCAGCGACTTATATATATATATATATATATATACATCACATATATATATACACATATATATATAAACATAGATATATATATATATATATATACATATATATACGCATATATATATATATATATATTATATATATATATATATATATATATAAACATATATATATATATACACACACACATATATATATACACACACACATATATATATATATATATATATATACTGTATATATATATATGTATATATATACACATATATATACACATATAAATATGTATATATATATATATATATATATATATATACTGTATATATATATGTATATATACACACATATATATATACACATATAAATATGTATATATAATATATATATATATATATATATATATAATCCTCATTAGCTGTAATTAGTTCACTGACATGGGTCTCAAACATGTCCTTCCACAAGCATCTGTTTATTGTTTTTCAATGCTAGTTTGTAACAGAAAATTTTCTTAGTTCTTCAGTCCATCATCTTCTATATCTTCCCTTGCTTCTTTTGCATATTTTGGGAAAAAAAAACTTTATCATTATTCTAAATAACAAATAGGAAGACACAAAATACCTGAAAAATTACCCTCCAATAAGTTTATTCTCCGTAATATATGAAATATTTGAAAACTATCATATTAGGCTGAACAGAAAAGCAGCTAGGCATTAGTCAACTAAGAGAGCGGGCAGGCTTTAGAAATGGGTATTCAACAACTGGCCATATCCATGCAATTAACCAGCTAACAGAAAACCAAACCACTATGTATAACATTTATAGATAAAGAGAAAGCTTTTGATTCTGTCAAAACTTCAGCTGTAATCAAAAGCCCTTCAAAGACAAGGAATCGATGACTCTTATGTTGGAACGCTTGAAAATATCTACGCAGGAATCATGAAACTTTATACATATAATGAGAAAATTAGGCAAGGAGATCACACTTCTTCTAAATTATTCACTGCATGCCTAGAAGAAGTTTTTAAAACTTTAGAGTGGGAAAATCTAGGAATTAATGTTAATGAGGAATACCTTAACAGATTAGATTTGCATTCATCAAGTAAAGATACAGTTGAAGCTAAACCAGCCAAAAGAACTTTAAAATCTTATAGGGTTTCCTCTCATCTATCATGTCATTCCTTTGTGTCAGAATTTACTAGGGGACTTGTGTTATTTCTCAAATGCTATATGCCATTGGATTTTCGATGTCTTGATTCATGAGCCCGAATTCTTCAACATAACACTGGAAGAAGTGATGCCGATAAAACTTTAATATTTGTTTATGAAGATGGGTTCACAGATCTCAAAAATTATAAGAATTGGACAGTAAATGGGACCTTCAAGATTGCACCAGAAATCTATTACAAAATTCTCACTATTGACATACAGAGCAAAAATAAAACAACTCCCCGAATTTTTACTTTTATGGAAAACAAAGCAGTCTACTTAAATAGCTGTTTATGACAAAATGAAGGAACATGTAGCTCAGATGCCAGATTTTCTAAATAAGGAAAGGCCAACTTCTAACCAACAGAAGCTCTAAAAGTTCAACCCATTAGTAGAAAAGGCCAAATATATCGTATTTAAGGCCCGCATTTTTCATATTACTCAAGGCCAACCAATTTTTAATTAAACGCCAAATTTGAGTTTTTTTTTTTTGGGGGGGGGGGGCCTGAAAAAAAGGCCAAACTGGCAACCCTGAGTTATGTAGGTAATATTCCTGGGAATGTTGCAGGTGATTTTGAAAAAAAAAAAAAAAAAAAAAAACTTTAAATGCAGTAAAATATCTTTCCTAATGCTACTTATAATAGATGTCTATTTTAACTTTGATCAGGCACCCTACAGGAAAGTTGTTCAGATAGGAGCAGGAGGAGCAGGAAACATATCATAATGATAAAGATTTCTATTTGAAAATATGACATTTCAAAAGTACTAGCAGACGTCTGTTCCACGCCAAAAGATGTCATATTTGCCTTTGAAGAACTCTCTAAAGACGAGGACATCCTACTTTGAATATACATAAAAAGGACTTTTCTAGCTACAAAGAAGAAACATCCCGCTTTTCCCTATTGAAGTTTGGAACATATTCATGTTATGGAAACTGTGACGGCCGAGAGAAAGGTTATGACTCAAAGGCAGGATGCAATCAACTGGGTAACTTTATTAAAGAACACTCTCCTTTAAATACAAAACCTCAAGGCAATAGGAAAATACACGTTCGAGAAAATGACAATGTTACAGAGGAAAAACGCAGATATGTTTATTCTGGTTCTTTTTAGTGCGAGGGAAGAGCGCAGATACAAGCATAATATATACAAAATAATTTATGTACGATTGTGTGACACACGGTTGGTACAAAACTCACTGTCTTGCGCTAAATACAGAATTGGGGTATTTCACAATTCCTTGAATAAATCAGTTTACAATAGTCACCCTACGATTTGGAAATTAATCAATGTGTTGAAAAGGGAAGAAGGTTTCGCAATTGCAAAAAATACAAGTCGTAAGATGTGATGCAGTTCGTTTGCCAAACAAAGTACAGAGACCTACATTTCGACACGGCAACCTCATTGCTAACTATGATAGTAATAACAAAATGCCGTATTTAAGGTGTATGGTATGCGATATGCATATTTTCTAGGCGGTTTTTTTTATTAAAGAAAAAAAATTGCATTCTTTTGAATAAACTTTTGGTTTTAATGGGTTCCATCTCAAATTATTTATTTTTTTTTTTATTTTTTAATCATACATAACAAATGGATTTTTTTACATAAGTTCAAATATTTTTTTTTATTCTATTAGTTTTGTTTTCGATACATTTTTCTATATAAAACTTATTTAATGGCTATTTTCCGCCTGGAAATTTTCTCCATAGCAAGTAATGGCAATTTATCCATTTGCAGTTTTCCTAGCACCCTACACCTCTCTCTCTCTCTCTCTCTCTCTCTCTCTCTCTGTATATATATATATATATATATATACAGTATATATATATATATATATATATCTATATATATATATATATATATAGATATATATATATATATATATACATAACAAAAGACTGCGACACTAAAAGGTGGTTCACCTACTTCATAAGAAGGCAATTCTGAGCTGATATAACGAAAAGAATACTATTTTCGTCTTATTTTCAACGCCGGTTATTTCTTGAGTGACAGTAAAGCTGATTACACTCATCATGACCAACATTATGAGATAAATTGTGCAGAAGGAAATTTGAGAAGCAAATAGAATTGGAACTGAAGTGAGTGAAATGTTTAAAATGAATTCTGTCCTTGCTAGAGTAAATAAGATGAGTTCGTCCTTTACCAATCTTGTTCTCTTTTTTTTTTTTTTTCGATAGAAACTGCTTCCTCTCGAGGATAAACTCATCAAATAAATATGAGTACCTCAAGTTCATTCATGTGGATTAAGCTGGAAGTAACTTCAGTGATACCGTGCTGCGCGGTATATCTTAGCAATCCAGTGCGAGAGTAGGCAGTGAGATTGTAACCGAGAGGCGAGAGAATGCAAATAACTTTATTTCAACAGACAGCAAGCTTATGTGTAAGTGTTTTTGGGCTCAAGCCATGTCATCCTGATGGAAGTTCCTTAAAGTAGCTTCCTAAGGGATATATGTACTACAGTGATATTCCCAGAGAATTTTACCTTTAGGTATCCAGAATTCTAACTCCTGGCGCGAATATCCTTAAATTTTCTCTCAAGGATATCGCATAATATCAGAGGACGTATTCTTGACACGCCACATAGCAATCTGCACCCCTAATAGCGTTTACGCTTCGAGGAGGTGTGACTGAATAGAAGGGGAGCCGTATCAAGGTTACCCCCGTTCTCATACTACGATTGAGTATGACAACAGCGCCATCTCCACGATGGCGGACATTCCTTATTTTGTAGGGATTTCGCTCGGTGGTATTCCCCGTTGATCTAACTTTTCGATCGTTTTACAAGGATTATAATTATGCTTTCTCCATCTTCTTCCGCCTCTGGAAAGTTGAGTATCAGGTCTTTACTATGTGTATATTTTAGCTCCTGTTTCACAATGAAATTAAAGTAATTTATTGTGCCTAAGAGCTGGGCCCGTTACTGGAGGCGCCGTCGTTCGTTAGGGATGTGTTATTTTAATTAGCAGAACAACTTTCAGTTTTAAATAGCATTATTTAATTATTTTAATTATATACCTATTTAGGCAATTATACTCGTAAAGATTTTTATAATGTGCATAATTTTCCTTTTCCATGTCGATCGTATAGTTAGAGTTTCGGTGATTTAGGTAACCGAGATCTCGACTAGCCTAGGTAACCTAACCTAAGTGTTTTATTATACGTTCAGACATTTCCCCGGTTACCCTCGTGTATTGTTTTTTTTCAATTCAAGCGGAGACTGATACCTCCTAGAATTATATGAAATATTACACGTCTCCATGGAGATTTAAGGGTAATCTCTTTTCCCTCTGAGTGTAGCTTCAGGCTACAACCCTAGTGGCCGTGCCATGAATTTTATGCAGACATGACTAGCCTAGGGTTTTTCCTGTCTCTTCCCTTAAACCGCTGGTTGTGGTATACCAGCAGGTTTTGGGATTCAGTCAGAATCTCAGAGTATTTAGTCTTATGTCGGCGACCTGTCGGCAGGGTGAATGGGATGTAGGATACCATCATTCCCCTGCCGGCTAGGCTGCCGGAATTGGAGGCTAGCCCTCCCTAGCCGCACTTGGAGTAGTGGTAGGATACCATCTTCTCCTTGCGACTCAAAGACTAGTCCTGTGCCGCAGTCCCCTAGGCTGAAGAGTGGTATTCTTCTTTTGCCTAGGATGGCGCAGCACTAGAACTCTGTTTCTCCCTTGTTGAGAGGAGGTGGCAATGCTGCCATCCCCTTAACTGTATCGGCAATCTCTAGGTTGGAGAACTGAGACTCTCCTGTCACCTAGGATTCTGCCGATACTGAAACAGAGTTTCTTTTAAGAGGTGGTAGGACTGACGATTTTGCCAGTTCCTTTCACACGCTATACAGGACCCTGTTCCCTACCCCTCTGTCCACTTTTGATGGCAGAGCCATTGTCTTTCATTGGGCCGGCGTCTTGTAACCTTACCATTGTCGGTGGGTTGCCGGAGCCGGCCAGACTCCCTCTCTAAGACCTCTGTCCGGCTGCCGGTAGCTATGCTAGCTGTAGGCAGCTATGACAACTGTCAGCAGCCATGTTGAATGTCAGTAACCATATGTCTTTCAACTGCCGGCAACCATGATGGTGGCTGGCGGCAATGCATACTGCTGGCAGCCACATCATCTGTCGGCAACTATGGTCTCTGCCGGTAGCTGACGACTGCCGGCAGACAAGATGGCTGCTGGTAACTGGCGGCTGCCAGCAGCCATGATGGCTGTGAGTGGGAAGTCCCTTCTGTCCCCAAGGTTCTTCAGTTCTCCCTTGTACTGCTATCCACAGGTTCTGTTGCCGGAATACCGCCGGCCAGGCTGGCGCAGATAAGTGCTGACTCAGATGGCAGCACACCGACTGTACTGATACTGCCGGAGGATAGCCTGCCGGCAGTGTATTGACGGCATCTTGTCGGCAATAGTACTGTAGCTGGATGGAAGCCTGAATGATACATTCTCCCCTTCCATTAGAACCTTCTTTCTGGAGAAAGGCAGTAAAATTAGACTTTTACATCCTTAATTACTGTATACATACACAGTAAAGGAGTAGCCTTTACTCCATGCTATCTCTCTCTCTCTAGCTAGCATACTAGATATGCTGGTAAGACCTAGCTATGCCGGCAACATGCCGGCTGAACTACAGTATATGTTATAAAGGTAACAAGTATATTTGCAGTACAGAATATACTGCAGATAGAAGACTACTATATATTTTATACTAGTAGTTATTTCCAATATATCTTGGATATCCCTACACAGGCATTTGCTGAACCCAATCCCATATTGAATGAATATAATTTCTTCAATATCCTGATTAGAAATCAGTATTCGGATTACCCTACAATATTAAATAGCTTCAAGGCAGGGGTGATACACTCCTAGCCCTTAAACGGTAGAGCCTTTATCCTTGAGTCTCCCTGATCAGGAAACTCTATAATTTAATATTGTAAGGAAGGCTACAGCAAATAGGCTGAGTGGGATACACAATTATATGTCTTTAATTCCCTAGTCCAGCTGGCTTCATGCCAGCTGGACCGTACAGTCAAATGCTGCTACAAAAGCAGCATACTGACTGTACAGTAGCCAGTAATTTGCAATATAGACTTACTGCAAATAGAAAACTACAGTACCATTATACAGTAGTAATTTCTAACATACCTTGGGTACCCTTGTGCGAGCATTCTGCTGGTACCGCTCCTTTATTGGAAGAATATTTCTTCAATATTCTGATTGAGAATCAGTCATCCTGACCCCACAGTATTAACAATAAAAAGGGACAGTGAATTAGTACTTCTCTACCCCTAGGAGTAAGAGCCCTTCTACTTGGAGTTCCTTGATAGAGGAATCTCCATAAAGTTAATACTGAGAGGAGGTAACAGCATTTGCTTACGGGGGTACACAAGTATGTGTCTCCTACTATCCCTCTATAGCTTACTATCCTAAGCTATTCTGTCATAGATGACCTTTGCATGTTGATTATCAGGGAGATAATCCTTTGTATACTCATTCGGTTTTCCTTTCTTTACAGGAGGAACACCAGATACCTTGTGCTGCAGTCTTCTGCAAGGCCAAGAGTAATTATTTTTACTGTCATAATACTTGCAGGTTTCATGCCCCCTGCAATATTATTTCCGGATCCCTACATTATTGGAACCCGCAGGTCTGCAATATATGTCGGACATTAATGTCCGAAGGTTTTGAGAATCCCAAGTCTACGGAGACTAGGGATACAGCTCAATACAAATTACGCAACTGGGTGAGAGGCTTCCAGAAAATCTCTCCAGGACCTTACCTACCTAATGATAGGATGTGTAAACTACTATTTCTGAAAGCAAGTAAGGAAATAGTAGTGCCTCAGGCACCAACTACATCCCCTGACGGCCCCAGGGTAGAAGAGGAAAATGTCGTGTCGGAATTTCCTCCGCCTATGCCGGCTCTAAAGCCATCGACGTCAACATCTTCGTCTTCTACCCCTCTATTAGATAGAATGGAACAATTATTTATCCAACTGAATAATCAAATAGAGAGCTTTCGTAAACAAAACGAAAAGAAGGAAGTAAAACGCAAGATAGAGCCTCGCAAAGCTTCTCTTGTCGCTTCCCAAGGATCATTCAAACAACCCATGGATCAAGACCTTCCAACATGCTCCAAAACCAATCCCTGGAGGTTTGCGGAGCTGATGCCGATTTGAAATGGCAAACTCTACTTCTCAGAGAAAATGGGTGCTGTTCCTTTGGACAAAATTCAATTTTGGCCAAGCTTTGATGCTTTCCCTAATTGTTTGGTTCGACTGAGGTATGAACCAAAGTCAAGAAAAGGAACGGAATCAAAGGAAGTCATGATTCTCGACCATGATAAGGCACAGGCTATCCTCTCAGGTAGCCTGAAAAAGGCGGGTTATTCACAGTCGAAGGTATTCTCACTGAATAACAGACACCCTTCCTTTCTTGCTCCTGCTTCAATCTCATTCCCCTTTATGGGGAAGGCATTTACATCTGTTGCCAAAGCAGTGGAGGCAGGTAAGCCATGTCCTGCACTCGAGGAGTGCAAGCCTCTGTCACCAGCTTTTCCCAGACAGGAAAAGGACTGGAAGGAAGTCCATTTAACCTTTTCAGTAGGAAGATTAGATGCGGATGTCGCAAGTCGACAATCTAATGAATGTCTCCCTAAATTATCTGGGCTGCTCTTGTATAATGAACAAGAGACAAAGGGGAGACTTGCAGCCTCCCTTTCTTTACAAAACTACATAGAGTTGTGTTCAAAGTACCCCAGACATACTCATGGTCCTAGCCAAAAAATGCATATGGCTACCTTAGTGAAGGACCTTTACGCCTTTATGAAGGCTAGGAGAGCAGGTAGAGTGTTTGTGTTCGCTGCTGCAACAGTGAAAGACCTCTTCCCACACGAGGTAGTTAGGAAAGTGATTAAGAGTGCCACCATGGAGAACATAAGTCTTCTCCAAAAGTGGGGCATCCTTTCAAAGAGAAAATCTTCCATGGTTGTGGGTCCCCAGCCTAAAAAGAAGACGGGAAGTGCTGGAAATATCCGGGCTGCTCAACAACACCCCACTATTCCACTGACCACGGTGCCACAGGCAGGTGGTCAAAAGTTTAAACCTACTAACTATTTGAAGCGTGAAAATGCTTCTGCTAGGAGGAACGTTCCTTCAGGATCGTTGGACCTTCGATCCTTGGGTCCACGGCCTATTCAAGATGGAACTTTGATGGGAAACAGAAATGTGGAGTCTCCACCATCATTTCCTTATCTTCTCCTACAATCCAAAACCCTCCTGGAGGAGTATACCTGAGAGCTCTAGAGCATACAGGTGGTAAGAAAACTATAGTCCATCGAGTTCCAGGGAAGGCTGTTTTGTGTTCACGAGAAAGACTCAAGAAATCTCTGAGTCATTCTGAACTTGTTGCCACTCAACAAGTTCATAGAAAACAGCAAGTTCAGAATGTTAATCCTTCCGAACATATGGACCTTGTTCCAAATAGGGGTGTTCGTAGTCTTGTCAGACCTGAAAGGTGTCCTGTGGCAACTTCCAGTCAATCACCCCCTTCCCTCCTATATAGAATTCAAGTTACAGATAGTAACATACATCCTAGGAAAGACACATGTTGGACTAGACACAGTCCTAAATATCTTCATAGGATTGGCAGACTAGTCACGTTAAAACCAAGCCTAGAAATGGTTCAGGCATTAATGTACCTGGACGAAAGGCTGGGGTGGGCAGCACCCGAAGTGGCTGGTCGATGTGCATCCAAAGAAATGACCTGGTTCCCGGGACATCACGGATGCAAGATAAGCTTCTAGAAGTCTCAACTCTCTCCAGCTCAAGGGTTTCAATGGCTGAAAAACCATTGAAGCCCGCGGTCACATCAACTCTCCTTTCCCCTGAGAATATAAAAGGAGGTCGCGAGGTCTGTCAAGAGACTCAGGTAATCAGTCAGATTTCCAAGACGCTAATAGGGAGAAGCGTTAAACTCTCCCCAGTTCGCAATAGTGACAGACCTAGTGCTAAGAGCACAGCGGAAAAATGCGTTAAGAGCCTGGAGAAAATACGCATCAAACGCTTGAAGAGATAAAAAAAAGACCGTTATCGGTCCCTCTTTAATCGCTTCTCTAACAAAAATTCAAGCACGAAAGTCCCAAGACTCTGCTGGTCCTATCATGAGTGGGGAAGCTCCCTCCACACAGATCAGACTTCTTACGACTGATCTGGGACACCAAAGCGATAATGAGACGTCACAATCGATAATGCTAAAGAATGTCTCATACAGTCTAGATGAAGTTAACCATCCCTTTCTTAAAGGGATGGCACCTGTCAGCAGTTCATATACAATTGATCAACAATGTGACAGTGGATGCTCTATTTCGATTCAAGCCGATAGAGTTGGAATGGTCCATGGACGCAGACCTATTCCCTCCCAGATGGGAACAAGTCCCGGAACTGCAGATCGACCTCTTCATCACGAGCGTCTTCAAGAAACTACCTCGATATGTAGCCCTATACGAGGATCCTCTAGTGGGGTTGATAGACGACATGTCTCTGGTATTGAAGGGATGGACTCAGGTATGCCTGTTCATCCCATCCAATCACCTGCTGAAGGTCCTCAACAGGCTCAGATACTTCTAAGGGGGAGTAGCTCTTTTGGCTCCCAGATAGCCCAAGAGCAATCTGTCCTCCTTAATGAAGGAACTGAAGATGAGACTGGTCCTAGTTCTGAACCTAGGTCTATTTCAGAAGGTTCAGAAATTAACTGACTTCGTTTTATCACAGAGAACCCAAACCCTTCATTTCATGATTTTCTTACCGTAGCGGTTAGAAAAAGATTTGGGATATCAGAAGGCAATATAGAATTCTTAGAAGAATACAAGGCTAAGTCAACTAGAAGACAATATGAGTCTTCCTGGAAAAAGTGGGTTGCGTTTGTGAAAGCAAAAGGACCGAAAGAAATTTCAATGAACTTCTGTCTGTCCTTCTTTGTCCACCTTCATAGTCAAGGTCTGGCAGCCAACACGATAAATACGTGCAAGTCAGCCTTGACTAGACCTCTTCTATATGCCTTTCAAGTGGATCTGGCGAATGAAATCTTTAATAAGATTCCGAAGGCATGTGCAAGGCTTAGGCCCGCAGTACCACCAAAGCCCATCTCTTGGTCTTTGGACAAGGCCCTACATTATACCTCATCTGTAAACAATGAAGATTGTTCTCTTAAGGATCTAACCCAAAAGGTTATTTTTCTGTTCGTTATAGCCTCTGGGGCTAGAGTTAGTGAAATAGTGGCCTTATCCAGAGATGAGGGCCACATTCAGTTCAGAGAAGTGGGAGAACTGAATCTCTTTCCTGATCCATCCTTTCTCGCTAAATACGAGCTACCCACTAAGAGGTGGGGTCCCTGGAGAATCTGCCCTCTGAAGGAAGATGTCTCTCTATGTCCCGTAGAGTGTCTAAAGGTCTATCTTCGTAGAACTTCAGACTTCAGGGGAGGACAGCTCTTTAAAGGAGAAACTTCTGGATCAAATTTATCCCTGAAAAAACTAAGGGTGAAGCTCACCTACTTTATTCGTAGAGCGGATCCTGACAGTACTCCCGCAGGTCATGATCCGAGAAAGACTGCTTCATCACTGAACTTCTTTCAGTATATGGACTTTGAGTGTCTTCGTTCATACACTGGATGGAAATCCTCCAGAGTGTTTTACAAACACTATGTGAAACAGGTGCATGAACTGAAACACTATGTAATGGTAGCAGGTAGTGTATTAAAACCTGCCCCCTAATTACTGTTATAAACAGTCAATGGTTTGGGACTTCAAATGTCCTTGCACATATACTGGGTGAGAATCATCCAGAGTGTTCTACAAACACTATGCTAAGCAAGTCCATGATCTGAAGCAGTATGTGGTGACATCGGGTAGAGTATTTAACCTGCCGTCTATATTCTACGATGAACAGCTAATTGACTGGGACTGTCAATTAAAGGGAGAAGGGGTCATCCCTCTTAGGGTGTGACCTGCTTTGATTAAGTGTTACCATGGTGACACTAGCTCTGTTCAAAATCCCAGGTGTGGAATTATACAGATAGCACTAGTGCCGATGTGCGTAGTACACAGTGCCGATAGAAGTAACCAGTACAGGAATTATGAAGAGAAATTTTTATAAATTTTCTTCAATCTGAGAGTGGCACTCATCATTTCTTTCCTTTCAAGAAAGAAATATAGTCTCTGTACTCATTACATGTATAATCCCATTGTCATACTACATTCGTTTTACTGGTTATCTCTTATAGTCATTTATTAGGAATAAATGTCTTTTAGAATGTAGTGCGTCCGCATTCGCCCGACAATTGTATGTATAAATGCCAGAGTATTTTGACTTACCAAAGTAAGTATTCCTCATATAGTTGTATGGTCACAAATAATAGATATAAGAGATACTGATATTTATTCAGCAATATATACAAACTATGAGACTGTTTGTATATTCAGTGTATACTTATGTTTGTTCATACAATATATGTTAACCTTGAGACCCCTTTTCTACTGTCTAGAATGACTCTTCCCTGTAGGAGGCAGGAAGCACTAACATCGTTTATGATTAGTGATGATGACGGATAACGGTGACGTCATTTGTCTCAATTGGTCCCCATGACCATAGGAATGTTGTTCCAAGGTTAGGGCACTGATGAAAATCCACAGATACACTAATACTCTGGTATGCTTTCAACAGGACGACATGGCTTGAGCCCAAAAAACGGATTTTGAGCGAAGCGAAATATCTATTTTTGGGTGAGATGGCCATGTCGTCCTGATGGACCCACCCATCTCTTCTAAAAAGAAAAGATCTTCACAGTATCCCTCCCATTGTACTGTATCTGTAGCACCATGCTCAATGCTACAAGGAATGTCCGCCATCGTGGTGATGGCGCTGTTGTCATACTCAATATTAGTACGAGAACAGGGGTAACCTTGATACGGCTCCCCTTCTATTCTGCCACACCTTCTCGAAGCGTAAACGCTATTAGGGGTGCAGATTGCAATATTATGCGATATCCTTGAGAGAAAATTTAAGGATTTCGCGCCAGGAGTTAGAATTCTGGATACCTAAAGGTAAAATTCTCTGGGAATATCACTGTAGTACATATATCCCCTAGGAAGCTACTTTAAGGAACTTCAATCAGGACGACACGGCCATCTCACCCAAAAATAGATTTTTTGCTTCACTCAAAATCCGTTTTCAGAGCACGAAGGTCACAAAAATTTAAACACAACAATTCATGCAAATGCAGGCTTGAACAGGTTTTTAACAGTGAGGTTTTGAGCGAGATATAAAATAAAAGATAAAATACCGCTACAGTGTACAAACGTGTGTGAAACACACGTGGTACACCATGTTTGGCAACGGTTTTATAAGCGGATGATCAATCTGGAAAAGTAACGAGAACTTTAAGTGCGAAGTAAATGTCCCTTTAAATCTCGATGAAGTCACTGGCAGCAGGGTGACAGATTGGTAGTTCACCTATTTACAACATAGAAACAGAATGAATTCCCCTATTGTAAATAGAAAAAAAAAACAGAAAAAGAATCATCATGAAAAAATATCGAATCTTGAGAAAGAAAAATAGAAAGGAGGCAAGAAGTAGAAATGCAAGGAAACGAGAGTGATAGAGAGAGAGGAAAGGGGAGGTATGGGGTGAAGACGAGGAAATAAAAATAGAACGAAAACAAGAGCAATTGGCGATTTCGGACCTCCGCCAAAGGGTGACGTTGTCACAAAAAGACATTCGATTTGCATCTGATCCAAACTCCGGATCAGGAACCGGATCTTCTCCAAATATTAATGGACTCGCCCATGGCCTAAGATCTAAACTCCGGATCAGGAACCGGATCATCTTCAAATATTAATGGACTCGTCCATAGCCTAAGATCTAAACTCCGGATCAGGAACCGGATCATCTCCAGATATTAGTGGACTCGCCCATGGGCTAAGATCTAAACTCCGGATCAGGAACCGGATCATCTCCAAATATTAATGGACTCGCCCATGGCCTAAGATCTAAACTCCGGATCAGGAACCGGATCATCTCCAAATATTAATGGACTCGCCCATGGCCTAAGATCTATCTGCTGTGGAAATTTCGTCAAATTGCGTCAATTTGTTTTGACGTTATCTTTAAAATGGCAAAAAAAATAAAAACGCAAATCTGGATCAATAATCTGGATCCAGTTCCGGATCATCTCCAAAATTCAATGGGATCGTCTATGACCTAAGATCTATCTGTGGTGAAAATTTCGTTAAAATCTCTCTTGTAACGGCGAATGATAATATTCGATACTGAGCGGGTGGAAGGGAACCTCAGTTTAATAAGGAACTGGAGAATTACGACAACGCCAAACATTCTTAAATTTATTTACATCACCAACAAATATGATTATGAACACAGAGATGTTTGAAACGTTGTTTATTTGTTGGTGATGGATTTTTAAATTTATTTACATCACCAACAAATATGATTATGAACACAGAGATGTTTGAAACGTTGTTTATTTGTTGGTGATGGAAATAAATTTAAGAATGTTTGGCGTTGTCGTAATTCTCCAGTTCCTTATTAAACTGAGGTTCTCTATCTTGTCATTTTGACGTTACGTAACTTACGATAGCAATTATGGGAGCCTCGGTAAATGGCACAACTAGAGCAACTACAGTCACATGACCTAATCGAGTAACATTAACAATTCTCCAAAGAGAATGGAAAAATAATTCAGCCAACTTGGGAAAAATAATATTTACCAAACAAAGGAACTTGATTAATATCCTAGTAAATAAAAGAGCCTTTGCTAACTGACTTGCAAAAAATAACAAGAAACTTGGAAGCTAAGTAATCAGCTGGCTTCGGAAAAAAATAAAAGAAAAAAATATATCTATGTGTCCATAAGCAATTAAATGTGAAAACCTGCACAAATTGGTCTCTGCAAAAGAAACTTGGCAATTGTCGTCTGTTGAGACGTAAATTGAACGATTAAGGAATCGAGAAGGAATGATGACCAATTGCCACTAATTTTGTACCTATTTATTTTTGCCATGTTCCTCT
>NC_090725.1:78677922-78700422 GCF_036898095.1 Palaemon carinicauda
GTGATGAAATTGCACATCTCAGTCGAAGTTCTTGAGTCACTTTGGGGGTGTTCTGTGCCACAGGTTTTTACATTGCGTGTGTTTAGCCTCTCTGAAATACGAAAGATTTCTTTATCACTAAAAAAAAGGCAGGGTCGAGGAACGTTTTACCTTCAGAAATAAGGCAAAGCATGTTCACCATATTCTGTCTTGCTTTACTATTTGACTCGAATTCTTCTAGGAGTTGTACTTTGTAAGAGTAGAAACCTAACCCAATATCCTAAAAATAGAAGTTGCAGAATGACCCCCACCCCAATTACCTATCCCCCCAAAAATCCTACCAAAACACCTACAGGCTGCAAGATTGCAAGAGCCCGTGTCTGGCCAAAGGGGCCAGGCAATCTTCAACAACAACAACAGCTTGTTGTTATGTACAACTCTATCTGTTTTTCTCAGATGATATTGATCGTCCACTCCTCCCTTTATCCAACACAGTCCCTGTCACAAGCATTTTTTTTTCCTTTTTTTGTGCCATACACGAGTTAACGGACGTGGCTATAAGCCCAGGGGCTCCAACAGATAAAATAGCCCAGTGAGGAAAGGAAACAAGGAAAAGATAAATATTTTAAGAATATTAAAATAAATATCTCCTATATAAACTAAATTTTTTATAACAAAACAAGAGGAAGAGAAATTAGATAGAACAGTGTGCCTGAGTGTACCCTCAAGCAAGAGAATTGTTTGAATGGATAATTTGTATTTTGATTATGATTTCTTGGTTTTGAGTTGATTGCGTATACATATATACATGTACATATGTATATATGTATATACTATAATATATATTACAGTAATATATATATATATATATATATATATATATATATATATATATATAAATATATATACTATAATATATATTACAGTATATATATATATATATACATATATATATATATATATATATATATATATATATATATATACATATATATATATATATATATATATATATATATATATATATATATATATATATATATATATATATATATATATATATATATCATAGTATATATATATATATGATAAATTTTGCACATTTTTACGTGTTTTTCATATTCAAATAAGCCATATATATTTTTGATACATTAATGTCTGTATTCTCTTAACGACCTCGGGATCAGAGCCCCAGGCGAAATCACACAAAGACAAGAGCTTGGCTCCGGCCGGGAATCAGCTCTTTTTAGTCCAATCAGCTGTTTTTAGTCCAATCAGCTGTTTTTAGTCAGCTGTTTTAGTCAAATCAGCTGTTTATAGTCAAATCAGCTGTTTTCAGTCCAATCAGCTGTTTTCAGTCCAATCAGCTGTTTTTAGTCTAATCAGCTGTTTTAGTCCAATCAGCTGTTTTTAGTCCAATCAGCTGTTTTTAGTCCAATCAGCTGTTTTTAGTCCAATCAGCTGTTTTTAGTCCAATCAGCTGTTTTTAGTCCAATCAGCTGTTTTTAGTCCAATCAGCTGTTTTTAGTCCAATCAGCTGTTTTTAGTCAAATCAGCTGTTTTAATCAAATCCAATCAGCTGTTTTTATCCAATCAGCTGTTTTAGTCCAATCAGCTGTTTTTAGTCCAATCAGCTGTTATTCCAATCAGCTGTTTATAGTCCAATCAGCTGTTTTCAGTCCAATCAGCTGTTTTCAGTCCAATCAGCTGTTTTTAGTCCAATCAGCTGTTTTTAGTCCAATCAGCTGTTTTAGTCCAATCAGCTGTTTTTAGTCCAATCAGCTGTTTTAGTCAAATCAGCTGAATCAGCTGTTTTTAGTCCAATCAGCTATTTTTAGTCCAATCGGCTGTTTTTAGTCCAATCGGCTGTTTTAGTTAGTCGAATCGGCTGTTTTTAGTCCAATCGGCAGTTTTTAGTCCAATCGGCAGTTTTTAGTCCAATCGGCTCTTTTTAGTCCAATCAGCTGTTTATAGTCCAATCAGCTGTTTTAGTCCAATCAGCTGTTTCGAGTTCAATCAGCTGTTTAGTCCAATCAGCTGTATTTAGTCCAATCAGCTGTTTTTAGTCCAATCAGCTGTTTTAGTCCAATCAGCTGTTTTTAGTCCAATCAGCTGTTTTTAGTCCAATCAGCTGTTTTTAGTCCAATCAGCTCTTTTTAGTCCAATCAGCTCTTTTTAGTCCAATCAGCTGTTTTTAGTCCAATCAGCTGTTTTAGTCCAATCAGCTGTTTTAGTCCAATCAGCTGTTTTAGTCCAATCAGCTGTTTTAGTCCAATCAGCTGTTTTAGTCCAATCAGCTGTTTTTAGTCCAATCAGCTGTTTTTAGTCCAATCAGCTGTTTTAGTCCAATCAGCTGTTTTTAGTCCAATCAGCTCTTTTAGTCCAATCAGCTCTTTTTAGTCCAATCAGCTGTTTTAGTCCAATCAGCGGTTTTTAGTCCAATCAGCTGTTTTTAGTCCAATCAGCTGTTTTTAGTCCAATCAGCTGTTTTTAGTCCAATCAGCTGTTTTAGTCCAATCAGCTGTTTTTAGTCCAATCAGCTGTTTTTAGTCCAATCAGCTGTTTTTAGTCCAATCAGCTGTTTTTAGTCCAATCAGCTGTTTTTAGTCCAATCAGCTGTTTTAGTCCAATCAGCTGTTTTAGTCCAATCAGCTGTTTTTAGTCCAATCAGCTGTTTTAGTCCAATCAGCTGTTTTTAGTCCAATCAGCTGTTTTAGTCCAATCAGCTGTTTTTAGTCCAATCAGCTGTTTTAGTAAATCAGCTGTTTTAGTCCAATCAGCTGTTTTTAGTCCAATCAGCTGTTTTAGTCCAATCAGCTGTTTTAGTCCAATCAGCTGTTTTTAGTCCAATCAGCTGTTTTTAGTCCAATCAGCTGTTTTAGTCCAATCAGCTGTTTTTAGTCCAATCAGCTGTTTTTAGTCCAATCAGCTGTTTTTAGTCCAATCAGCTGTTTTTAGTCCAATCAGCTGTTTTAGTCAATCAGCTGTTTTAAGTCCAATCAGCTGTTTTAGTCCAATCAGCTGTTTTTAGTCCAATCAGCTGTTTTTAGTCCAATCAGCTGTTTTAGTCCAATCAGCTGTTTTAGTCCAATCAGCTGTTTATAGTCCAATCAGCTCTTTTTAGTCCAATCAGCTGTTTTAGTCCAATCAGCTGTTTATAGTCCAATCAGCTGTTTTAGTCCAATCAGCTGTTTTAGTCCAATCAGCTGTTTTTAGTCCAATCAGCTGTTTTTAGTCCAATCAGCTGTTTTTAGTCCAATCAGCTGTTTTTAGTCCAATCAGCTTTTTAGTCCAATCAGCTGTTTTAGTCCAATCAGCTGTTTTTAGTCCAATCAGCTTTTTAGTCCAATCAGCTGTTTTTAGTCCAATCAGCTGTTTTTAGTCCAATCAGCTGTTTTAGTCCAATCAGCTGTTTTAGTCCAATCAGCTGTTTTTAGTCCAATCAGCTGTTTTAGTCCAATCAGCTGTTTTAGTCCAATCAGCTGTTTTAGTCCAATCAGCTCTTTTTAGTCCAATCAGCTGTTTTAGTCCAATCAGCTGTTTTAGTCAAATCAGCTGTTTTAGTCCAATCAGCTGTTTTAGTCCAATCAGCTGTTTTAGTCCAATCAGCTGTTTTAGTCCAATCAGCTGTTTTAGTCCAATCAGCTGTTTTTAGTCCAATCAGCTGTTTTTAGTCCAATCAGCTGTTTTTAGTCCAATCAGCTTTTTTAGTCCAATCAGCTTTTTTAGTCCAATCAGCTGTTTTTAGTCCAATCAGCTGTTTTAGTCCAATCAGCTGTTTTTAGTCCAATCAGCTGTTTTAGTCCAATCAGCTGTTTTTAGTCAAATCAGCTGTTTTTAGTCCAATCAGCTGTTTTTAGTCCAATCAGCTGTTTTAGTCCAATCAGCTGTTTTTAGTCCAATCAGCTGTTTTTAGTCCAATCAGCTGTTTTTAGTCCAATCAGCTGTTTTTAGTCCAATCAGCTGTTTTTAGTCCAATCAGCTGTTTTAGTCCAATCAGCTGTTTTTAGTCCAATCAGCTGTTTTTAGTCCAATCAGCTGTTTTTAGTCCAATCAGCTGTTTTTAGTCCAATCAGCTGTTTTTAGTCCAATCAGCTGTTTTAGTCCAATCAGCTGTTTTTAGTCCAATCAGCTGTTTTTAGTCAAATCAGCTGTTTTTAGTCCAATCAGCTGTTTTAGTCCAATCAGCTGTTTTAGTCCAATCAGCTGTTTATAGTCCAATCAGCTGTTTTTAGTCCAATCAGCTGTTTTAGTCCAATCAGCTGTTTTAGTCCAATCAGCTGTTTTTAGTCCAATCAGCTGTTTTAGTCCAATCAGCTGTTTTTAGTCCAATCAGCTGTTTTTAGTCCAATCAGCTGTTTTTAGTCCAATCAGCTGTTTTTAGTCCAATCAGCTGTTTTTAGTCCAATCAGCTGTTTTTAGTCCAATCAGCTGTTTTTAGTCCAATCAGCTGTTTTAGTCCAATCAGCTGTTTTTAGTCAATCAGCTGTTTTTAGTCCAATCAGCTGTTTTTAGTCCAATCAGCTGTTTTTAGTCCAATCAGCTGTTTTAGTCCAATCAGCTGTTTTAGTCCAATCAGCTGTTTTTAGTCCAATCAGCTGTTTTTAGTCCAATCAGCTGTTTTTAGTCCAATCAGCTGTTTTTAGTCCAATCAGCTGTTTTTAGTCCAATCAGCTGTTTTAGTCCAATCAGCTGTTTTTAGTCCAATCAGCTGTTTTAGTCCAATCAGCTGTTTTAGTCCAATCAGCTGTTTTTAGTCCAATCAGCTGTTTTTAGTCAAATCAGCTGTTTTAGTCCAATCAGCTGTTTTAGTCCAATCAGCTGTTTTAGTCCAATCAGCTGTTTTTAGTCCAATCAGCTGTTTTTAGTCCAATCAGCTGTTTTTAGTCAATCAGCTGTTTTTAGTCCAATCAGCTGTTTTTAGTCAATCAGCTGTTTTAGTCAAATCAGCTGTTTTTAGTCCAATCAGCTGTTTTTAGTCCAATCAGCTGTTTTAGTCAATCAGCTGTTTTTAGTCCAATCAGCTGTTTTAGTCCAATCAGCTTTTTAGTCCAATCAGCTGTTTTTAGTCCAATCAGCTGTTTTAGTCCAATCAGCTGTTTTAGTCAAATCAGCTGTTTTTAGTCCAATCAGCTGTTTTTAAGTCAATCAGCTGTTTTAGTCAAATCAGCTGTTTTTAGTCCAATCAGCTGTTTTTAGTCAAATCAGCTGTTTTAGTCAAATCAGCTGTTTTAGTCCAATCAGCTGTTTTTAGTCCAATCAGCTGTTTTTAGTCCAATCAGCTGTTTTTAGTCCAATCAGCTGTTTTTAGTCCAATCAGCTGTTTTTAGTCAAATCAGCTGTTTTAGTCCAATCAGCTGTTTTAGTCCAATCAGCTGTTTTTAGTCCAATCAGCTGTTTTAGTCAAATCAGCTGTTTTTAGTCCAATCAGCTGTTTTTAGTCCAATCAGCTGTTTTAGTCAAATCAGCTGTTTTAGTCAAATCAGCTGTTTTAGTCCAATCAGCTGTTTTTAGTCCAATCAGCTGTTTTTAGTCCAATCAGCTGTTTTAGTCCAATCAGCTGTTTTTAGTCCAATCAGCTGTTTTAGTCCAATCAGCTGTTTTAGTCCAATCAGCTGTTTTAGTCAATCAGCTGTTTTTAGTCCAATCAGCTTTTTAGTCCAATCAGCTGTTTTTAGTCCAATCAGCTGTTTTAGTCCAATCAGCTGTTTTTAGTCCAATCAGCTGTTTTAGTCCAATCAGCTGTTTTTAGTCCAATCAGCTGTTTTTAGTCCAATCAGCTGTTTTTAGTCCAATCAGCTGTTTTTAGTCCAATCAGCTGTTTTTAGTCCAATCAGCTGTTTTTAGTCCAATCAGCTGTTTTAGTCCAATCAGCTGTTTTAGTCCAATCAGCTGTTTTTAGTCCAATCAGCTGTTTTTAGTCAATC
Organism: Palaemon carinicauda; assembly: GCF_036898095.1. NCBI lineage: Eukaryota > Metazoa > Arthropoda > Malacostraca > Decapoda > Palaemonidae > Palaemon > Palaemon carinicauda. Next base: position 78,683,829 of record NC_090725.1, read on the forward strand.
AGCTGTTTTTAGTCCAATCAGCTGTTTTAGTCCAATCAGCTGTTTTTAGTCCAATCAGCTGTTTTAGTCCAATCAGCTGTTTTAGTCCAATCAGCTGTTTTTAGTCCAATCAGCTGTTTTTAGTCAATCAGCTGTTTTTAGTCAAATCAGCTGTTTTTAGTCCAATCAGCTGTTTTTAGTCCAATCAGCTGTTTTTAGTCAAATCAGCTGTTTTTAGTCCAATCAGCTGTTTTTAGTCCAATCAGCTGTTTTTAGTCAATCAGCTGTTTTTAGTCCAATCAGCTGTTTTAGTCAAATCAGCTGTTTTAGTCCAATCAGCTGTTTTTAGTCCAAATCAGCTGTTTTAGTCCAATCAGCTGTTTTAGTCCAATCAGCTGTTTTTAGTCCAATCAGCTGTTTTTAGTCCAATCAGCTGTTTTTAGTCCAATCAGCTGTTTTAGTCCAATCAGCTGTTTTTAGTCCAATCAGCTGTTTTTAGTCCAATCAGCTGTTTTTAGTCCAATCAGCTGTTTTTAGTCCAATCAGCTGTTTTAGTCCAATCAGCTGTTTTTAGTCCAATCAGCTGTTTTAGTCCAATCAGCTGTTTTAGTCCAATCAGCTGTTTTAGTCCAATCAGCTGTTTTTAGTCCAATCAGCTGTTTTAGTCCAATCAGCTGTTTTTAGTCAATCAGCTGTTTTTAGTCAAATCAGCTGTTTTTAGTCAAATCAGCTGTTTTAGTCCAATCAGCTGTTTTTAGTCCAATCAGCTGTTTTAGTCCAATCAGCTGTTTTTAGTCCAATCAGCTGTTTTTAGTCCAATCAGCTGTTTTTAGTCAAATCAGCTGTTTTTAGTCCAATCAGCTGTTTTAGTCCAATCAGCTGTTTTTAGTCCAATCAGCTGTTTTTAGTCCAATCAGCTGTTTTTAGTCCAATCAGCTGTTTTAGTCAAATCAGCTGTTTTAGTCCAATCAGCTGTTTTTAGTCCAATCAGCTGTTTTTAGTCCAAATCAGCTGTTTTTAGTCCAATCAGCTGTTTTTAGTCCAATCAGCTGTTTTTAGTCCAATCAGCTGTTTTTAGTCCAATCAGCTGTTTTAGTCAAATCAGCTGTTTTTAGTCCAATCAGCTGTTTTAGTCAAATCAGCTGTTTTTAGTCCAATCAGCTGTTTTAGTCCAATCAGCTGTTTTTAGTCCAATCAGCTTTTTAGTCCAATCAGCTGTTTTTAGTCCAATCAGCTGTTTTAGTCCAATCAGCTGTTTTTAGTCCAATCAGCTGTTTTAGTCAAATCAGCTGTTTTAGTCAATCAGCTGTTTTTAGTCCAATCAGCTGTTTTTAGTCCAATCAGCTGTTTTTAGTCCAATCAGCTGTTTTTAGTCAATCAGCTGTTTTAGTCAAATCAGCTGTTTTAGTCCAATCAGCTGTTTTTAGTCAAATCAGCTGTTTTTAGTCCAATCAGCTGTTTTTAGTCCAATCAGCTGTTTTAGTCCAATCAGCTGTTTTTAGTCCAATCAGCTGTTTTAGTCCAATCAGCTGTTTTTAGTCCAATCAGCTGTTTTTAGTCCAATCAGCTGTTTTTAGTCCAATCAGCTGTTTTTAGTCCAATCAGCTGTTTTAGTCCAATCAGCTGTTTTTAGTCCAATCAGCTGTTTTTAGTCCAATCAGCTGTTTTAGTCCAATCAGCTGTTTTAGTCCAATCAGCTGTTTTTAGTCAATCAGCTGTTTTTAGTCAAATCAGCTGTTTTAGTCCAATCAGCTGTTTTAGTCCAATCAGCTGTTTTAGTCCAATCAGCTGTTTTAGTCCAATCAGCTGTTTTTAGTCCAATCAGCTGTTTTTAGTCCAATCAGCTGTTTTTAGTCCAATCAGCTGTTTTAGTCCAATCAGCTGTTTTTAGTCCAATCAGCTGTTTTTAGTCCAATCAGCTGTTTTTAGTCCAATCAGCTGTTTTTAGTCCAATCAGCTGTTTTAGTCCAATCAGCTGTTTTTAGTCCAATCAGCTGTTTTTAGTCCAATCAGCTGTTTTAGTCCAATCAGCTGTTTTAGTCCAATCAGCTGTTTTTAGTCCAATCAGCTGTTTTTAGTCCAATCAGCTGTTTTTAGTCAAATCAGCTGTTTTTAGTCCAATCAGCTGTTTTTAGTCAAATCAGCTGTTTTAGTCAAATCAGCTGTTTTAGTCCAATCAGCTTTTTTAGTCCAATCAGCTGTTTTAGTCCAATCAGCTGTTTTTAGTCCAATCAGCTGTTTTTAGTCAAATCAGCTGTTTTAGTCAAATCAGCTGTTTTAGTCCAATCAGCTGTTTTTAGTCCAATCAGCTGTTTTAGTCCAATCAGCTGTTTTTAGTCCAATCAGCTGTTTTAGTCCAATCAGCTGTTTTAGTCCAATCAGCTGTTTTAGTCCAATCAGCTGTTTTAGTCCAATCAGCTGTTTTAGTCAAATCAGCTGTTTTAGTCCAATCAGCTGTTTTTAGTCCAATCAGCTGTTTTTAGTCCAATCAGCTGTTTTAGTCCAATCAGCTGTTTTTAGTCCAATCAGCTGTTTTTAGTCAAATCAGCTGTTTTAGTCCAATCAGCTTTTTAGTCCAATCAGCTGTTTTTAGTCCAATCAGCTGTTTTTAGTCCAATCAGCTTTTTTAGTCCAATCAGCTGTTTTAGTCCAATCAGCTGTTTTAGTCCAATCAGCTGTTTTAGTCCAATCAGCTGTTTTTAGTCCAATCAGCTGTTTTTAGTCCAATCAGCTGTTTTTAGTCCAATCAGCTGTTTTTAGTCCAATCAGCTGTTTTTAGTCCAATCAGCTGTTTTAGTCCAATCAGCTGTTTTAGTCCAATCAGCTGTTTTTAGTCCAATCAGCTGTTTTTAGTCCAATCAGCTGTTTTAGTCCAATCAGCTGTTTTAGTCCAATCAGCTGTTTTTAGTCCAATCAGCTGTTTTAGTCCAATCAGCTGTTTTAGTCCAATCAGCTGTTTTTAGTCCAATCAGCTGTTTTAGTCCAATCAGCTGTTTTAGTCCAATCAGCTGTTTTTAGTCCAATCAGCTGTTTTTAGTCCAATCAGCTGTTTTTAGTCCAATCAGCTGTTTTTAGTCCAATCAGCTGTTTTTAGTCCAATCAGCTGTTTTAGTCCAATCAGCTGTTTTAGTCCAATCAGCTGTTTTTAGTCCAATCAGCTGTTTTTAGTCCAATCAGCTGTTTTAGTCCAATCAGCTGTTTTAGTCCAATCAGCTGTTTTTAGTCAAATCAGCTGTTTTAGTCCAATCAGCTGTTTTTAGTCCAATCAGCTGTTTTAGTCCAATCAGCTGTTTTTAGTCCAATCAGCTGTTTTTAGTCCAATCAGCTGTTTTTAGTCCAATCAGCTGTTTTTAGTCCAATCAGCTGTTTTTAGTCCAATCAGCTGTTTTTAGTCAATCAGCTGTTTTAGTCAAATCAGCTGTTTTAGTCAAATCAGCTGTTTTAGTCCAATCAGCTGTTTTTAGTCCAATCAGCTGTTTTTAGTCCAATCAGCTGTTTTTAGTCCAATCAGCTGTTTTTAGTCCAATCAGCTGTTTTAGTCCAATCAGCTGTTTTAGTCCAATCAGCTGTTTTTAGTCCAATCAGCTGTTTTTAGTCCAATCAGCTGTTTTTAGTCCAATCAGCTGTTTTTAGTCCAATCAGCTGTTTTAGTCAAATCAGCTGTTTTAGTCAATCAGCTGTTTTTAGTCCAATCAGCTGTTTTTAGTCCAATCAGCTGTTTTAGTCCAATCAGCTGTTTTTAGTCCAATCAGCTGTTTTTAGTCCAATCAGCTGTTTTTAGTCCAATCAGCTGTTTTAGTCCAATCAGCTGTTTTTAGTCCAATCAGCTGTTTTTAGTCCAATCAGCTGTTTTTAGTCCAATCAGCTGTTTTTAGTCCAATCAGCTGTTTTTAGTCCAATCAGCTGTTTTAGTCAAATCAGCTGTTTTAGTCCAATCAGCTGTTTTTAGTCCAATCAGCTGTTTTTAGTCCAATCAGCTGTTTTAGTCCAATCAGCTGTTTTTAGTCCAATCAGCTGTTTTTAGTCCAATCAGCTGTTTTTAGTCCAATCAGCTGTTTTTAGTCCAATCAGCTGTTTTAGTCCAATCAGCTGTTTTTAGTCCAATCAGCTGTTTTTAGTCCAATCAGCTGTTTTAGTCAATCAGTTTTTAGTCCAATCAGCTGTTTTTAGTCCAATCAGCTGTTTTAGTCCAATCAGCTGTTTTTAGTCCAATCAGCTGTTTTTAGTCCAATCAGCTGTTTTTAGTCAATCAGCTGTTTTAGTCAATCAGCTGTTTTAGTCAAATCAGCTGTTTTAGTCCAATCAGCTGTTTTTAGTCCAATCAGCTGTTTTAGTCCAATCAGCTGTTTTTAGTCCAATCAGCTGTTTTTAGTCCAATCAGCTGTTTTAGTCCAATCAGCTGTTTTTAGTCCAATCAGCTGTTTTTAGTCCAATCAGCTGTTTTTAGTCCAATCAGCTGTTTTTAGTCCAATCAGCTGTTTTTAGTCCAATCAGCTGTTTTAGTCAAATCAGCTGTTTTTAGTCAAATCAGCTGTTTTAGTCAAATCAGCTGTTTTTAGTCAAATCAGCTGTTTTTAGTCCAATCAGCTGTTTTAGTCCAATCAGCTGTTTTTAGTCCAATCAGCTGTTTTTAGTCCAATCAGCTGTTTTAGTCCAATCAGCTGTTTTTAGTCCAATCAGCTGTTTTAGTCCAATCAGCTGTTTTTAGTCCAATCAGCTGTTTTTAGTCCAATCAGCTGTTTTTAGTCCAATCAGCTGTTTTAGTCCAATCAGCTGTTTTTAGTCCAATCAGCTGTTTTAGTCAAATCAGCTGTTTTAGTCCAATCAGCTGTTTTTAGTCCAATCAGCTGTTTTAGTCCAATCAGCTGTTTTTAGTCCAATCAGCTGTTTTTAGTCCAATCAGCTGTTTTAGTCAAATCAGCTGTTTTTAGTCCAATCAGCTGTTTTTAGTCCAATCAGCTGTTTTAGTCAAATCAGCTGTTTTTAGTCCAATCAGCTGTTTTTAGTCCAATCAGCTGTTTTAGTCCAATCAGCTGTTTTTAGTCCAATCAGCTGTTTTAGTCAAATCAGCTGTTTTTAGTCCAATCAGCTGTTTTTAGTCCAATCAGCTGTTTTTAGTCCAATCAGCTGTTTTTAGTCCAATCAGCTGTTTTTAGTCCAATCAGCTGTTTTTAGTCAAATCAGCTGTTTTTAGTCCAATCAGCTGTTTTTAGTCCAATCAGCTGTTTTTAGTCCAATCAGCTGTTTTTAGTCCAATCAGCTGTTTTTAGTCAAATCAGCTGTTTTTAGTCCAATCAGCTGTTTTTAGTCCAATCAGCTGTTTTAGTCCAATCAGCTGTTTTTAGTCCAATCAGCTGTTTTTAGTCCAATCAGCTGTTTTTAGTCCAATCAGCTGTTTTAGTCAAATCAGCTGTTTTAGTCAAATCAGCTGTTTTTAGTCCAATCAGCTGTTTTTAGTCCAATCAGCTGTTTTTAGTCAAATCAGCTGTTTTTAGTCCAATCAGCTGTTTTAGTCCAATCAGCTGTTTTTAGTCAAATCAGCTGTTTATAGTGTTTTAGTCCAATCAGCTGTTTTTAGTCCAATCAGCTGTTTTAGTCCAATCAGCTGTTTTTAGTCCAATCAGCTGTTTTAGTCCAATCAGCTGTTTTTAGTCAATCAGCTGTTTTTAGTCAAATCAGCTTTTTAGTCCAATCAGCTGTTTTTAGTCCAATCAGCTGTTTTTAGTCCAATCAGCTGTTTTTAGTCCAATCAGCTGTTTTTAGTCCAATCAGCTGTTTTTAGTCCAATCAGCTGTTTTTAGTCCAATCAGCTGTTTTTAGTCCAATCAGCTGTTTTTAGTCCAATCAGCTGTTTTAGTCCAATCAGCTGTTTTTAGTCCAATCAGCTGTTTTTAGTCCAATCAGCTGTTTTTAGTCAATCAGCTGTTTTTAGTCCAATCAGCTGTTTTAGCCAAATCAGCTGTTTTTAGTCCAATCAGCTGTTTTTAGTCCAATCAGCTGTTTTTAGTCCAATCAGCTGTTTTTAGTCCAATCAGCTGTTTTTAGTCCAATCAGCTGTTTTAGTCAAATCAGCTGTTTTTAGTCCAATCAGCTGTTTTTAGTCCAATCAGCTTTTTAGTCAAATCAGCTGTTTTTAGTCCAATCAGCTGTTTTTAGTCCAATCAGCTGTTTTAGTCAAATCAGCTGTTTTTAGTCCAATCAGCTGTTTTAGTCCAAATCAGCTGTTTTAGTCCAATCAGCTGTTTTAGTCCAATCAGCTGTTTTTAGTCCAATCAGCTGTTTTTAGTCCAATCAGCTGTTTTTAGTCCAATCAGCTGTTTTAGTCAAATCAGCTGTTTTTAGTCCAATCAGCTGTTTTTAGTCCAATCAGCTGTTTTAGTCAAATCAGCTGTTTTTAGTCCAATCAGCTGTTTTTAGTCAAATCAGCTGTTTTAGTCCAAATCAGCTGTTTTTAGTCCAATCAGCTGTTTTTAGTCCAATCAGCTGTTTTTAGTCCAATCAGCTGTTTTAGTCAAATCAGCTGTTTTTAGTCCAATCAGCTGTTTTTAGTCAAATCAGCTGTTTTTAGTCCAATCAGCTGTTTTTAGTCAAATCAGCTGTTTTTAGTCAATCAGCTGTTTTTAGTCCAATCAGCTGTTTTTAGTCCAATCAGCTGTTTTAGTCCAATCAGCTGTTTTAGTCAAATCAGCTGTTTTAGTCCAATCAGCTGTTTTTAGTCCAATCAGCTGTTTTTAGTCCAATCAGCTGTTTTTAGTCCAATCAGCTGTTTTAGTCAAATCAGCTGTTTTTAGTCCAATCAGCTGTTTTTAGTCAAATCAGCTGTTTTTAGTCAAATCAGCTGTTTTTAGTCAATCAGCTGTTTTTAGTCCAATCAGCTGTTTTTAGTCAAATCAGCTGTTTTTAGTCCAATCAGCTGTTTTTAGTCCAATCAGCTGTTTTTAGTCAATCAGCTGTTTTTAGTCCAATCAGCTGTTTTTAGTCCAATCAGCTGTTTTTAGTCCAATCAGCTGTTTTTAGTCAATCAGCTGTTTTAGTCCAATCAGCTGTTTTAGTCCAATCAGCTGTTTTTAGTCCAATCAGCTGTTTTTAGTCCAATCAGCTGTTTTTAGTCAATCAGCTGTTTTAGTCCAAATCAGCTGTTTTTAGTCCAAATCAGCTGTTTTTAGTCCAATCAGCTGTTTTTAGTCAAATCAGCTGTTTTTAGTCCAATCAGCTGTTTTTAGTCCAATCAGCTGTTTTTAGTCAAATCAGCTGTTTTTAGTCCAATCAGCTGTTTTTAGTCCAATCAGCTGTTTTAGTCCAATCAGCTGTTTTTAGTCCAATCAGCTGTTTTAGTCCAATCAGCTGTTTTTAGTCCAATCAGCTGTTTTTAGTCCAATCAGCTGTTTTAGTCCAAATCAGCTGTTTTTAGTCCAATCAGCTGTTTTAGTCCAATCAGCTGTTTTTAGTCCAATCAGCTGTTTTTAGTCCAATCAGCTGTTTTTAGTCCAATCAGCTGTTTTAGTCAAATCAGCTGTTTTTAGTCCAATCAGCTGTTTTTAGTCCAATCAGCTGTTTTTAGTCAAATCAGCTGTTTTTAGTCCAATCAGCTGTTTTAGTCAAATCAGCTGTTTTTAGTCCAATCAGCTGTTTTTAGTCCAATCAGCTGTTTTAGTCCAATCAGCTGTTTTTAGTCCAATCAGCTGTTTTAGTCCAATCAGCTGTTTTTAGTCCAATCAGCTGTTTTTAGTCAATCAGCTGTTTTTAGTCCAATCAGCTGTTTTAGTCAAATCAGCTGTTTTTAGTCCAATCAGCTGTTTTTAGTCCAATCAGCTGTTTTAGTCCAATCAGCTGTTTTTAGTCCAATCAGCTGTTTTAGTCAATCAGCTGTTTTAGTCCAATCAGCTGTTTTTAGTCCAATCAGCTGTTTTAGTCCAATCAGCTGTTTTAGTCCAATCAGCTGTTTTTAGTCCAATCAGCTGTTTTTAGTCCAATCAGCTGTTTTTAGTCAAATCAGCTGTTTTTAGTCAAATCAGCTGTTTTAGTCAAATCAGCTGTTTTTAGTCCAATCAGCTGTTTTTAGTCCAATCAGCTGTTTTTAGTCCAATCAGCTGTTTTTAGTCCAATCAGCTGTTTTAGTCCAATCAGCTGTTTTAGTCCAATCAGCTGTTTTTAGTCCAATCAGCTGTTTTTAGTCCAATCAGCTGTTTTAGTCCAATCAGCTGTTTTTAGTCCAATCAGCTGTTTTTAGTCCAATCAGCTGTTTTTAGTCCAATCAGCTGTTTTTAGTCCAATCAGCTGTTTTTAGTCCAATCAGCTGTTTTTAGTCCAATCAGCTGTTTTTAGTCCAATCAGCTGTTTTTAGTCCAATCAGCTGTTTTTAGTCCAATCAGCTGTTTTTAGTCCAATCAGCTGTTTTTAGTCCAATCAGCTGTTTTTAGTCCAATCAGCTGTTTTAGTCAAATCAGCTGTTTTAGTCCAATCAGCTGTTTTAGTCCAATCAGCTGTTTTTAGTCCAATCAGCTGTTTTTAGTCCAATCAGCTGTTTTTAGTCAATCAGCTGTTTTTAGTCAAATCAGCTGTTTTTAGTCCAATCAGCTGTTTTTAGTCCAATCAGCTGTTTTTAGTCCAATCAGCTGTTTTTAGTCCAATCAGCTGTTTTAGTCCAATCAGCTGTTTTAGTCAATCAGCTGTTTTTAGTCCAATCAGCTGTTTTAGTCCAATCAGCTGTTTTAGTCCAATCAGCTGTTTTTAGTCAATCAGCTGTTTTAGTCAATCAGCTGTTTTAGTCCAATCAGCTGTTTTTAGTCCAATCAGCTGTTTTTAGTCCAATCAGCTGTTTTTAGTCCAATCAGCTGTTTTTAGTCCAATCAGCTGTTTTAGTCCAATCAGCTGTTTTTAGTCCAATCAGCTGTTTTTAGTCCAATCAGCTGTTTTTAGTCCAATCAGCTGTTTTTAGTCAAATCAGCTGTTTTTAGTCCAATCAGCTGTTTTTAGTCCAATCAGCTGTTTTTAGCCAATCAGCTGTTTTTAGTCCAATCAGCTGTTTTTAGTCCAATCAGCTGTTTTTAGTCCAATCAGCTGTTTTTAGTCCAATCAGCTGTTTTTAGTCCAATCAGCTGTTTTAGTCCAATCAGCTGTTTTTAGTCCAATCAGCTGTTTTTAGTCCAATCAGCTGTTTTTAGTCAATCAGCTGTTTTAGTCAATCAGCTGTTTTAGTCCAATCAGCTGTTTTTAGTCCAATCAGCTGTTTTTAGTCCAATCAGCTGTTTTAGTCCAATCAGCTGTTTTTAGTCCAATCAGCTGTTTTAGTCCAATCAGCTGTTTTAGTCCAATCAGCTGTTTTTAGTCCAATCAGCTGTTTTTAGTCCAATCAGCTGTTTTTAGTCCAATCAGCTGTTTTTAGTCCAATCAGCTGTTTTTAGTCCAATCAGCTGTTTTTAGTCCAATCAGCTGTTTTAGTCCAATCAGCTGTTTTAGTCAAATCAGCTGTTTTTAGTCCAATCAGCTCTTTTTAGTCCAATCAGCTGTTTTAGTCCAATCAGCTGTTTTAGTCCAATCAGCTGTTTTTAGTCCAATCAGCTGTTTTAGTCAAATCAGCTGTTTTTAGTCCAATCAGCTGTTTTTAGTCCAATCAGCTGTTTTTAGTCCAATCAGCTGTTTTTAGTCCAATCAGCTGTTTTTAGTCCAATCAGCTGTTTTTAGTCAAATCAGCTGTTTTAGTCAAATCAGCTGTTTTAGTCAAATCAGCTGTTTTTAGTCCAATCAGCTGTTTTTAGTCCAATCAGCTTTTTAGTCCAATCAGCTGTTTTTAGTCCAATCAGCTGTTTTAGTCCAATCAGCTGTTTTTAGTCCAATCAGCTGTTTTTAGTCCAATCAGCTGTTTTTAGTCCAATCAGCTGTTTTAGTCCAATCAGCTGTTTTTAGTCCAATCAGCTGTTTTTAGTCCAATCAGCTGTTTTAGTCAAATCAGCTGTTTTTAGTCAAATCAGCTGTTTTTAGTCCAATCAGCTGTTTTTAGTCCAATCAGCTGTTTTTAGTCCAATCAGCTGTTTTTAGTCCAATCAGCTGTTTTAGTCCAATCAGCTGTTTTAGTCAAATCAGCTGTTTTTAGTCCAATCAGCTGTTTTTAGTCCAATCAGCTGTTTTAGTCCAATCAGCTGTTTTTAGTCCAATCAGCTGTTTTAGTCAATCAGCTGTTTTAGTCCAATCAGCTGTTTTTAGTCAAATCAGCTGTTTTTAGTCCAATCAGCTGTTTTTAGTCAAATCAGCTGTTTTAGTCAAATCAGCTGTTTTTAGTCCAATCAGCTGTTTTTAGTCAAATCAGCTGTTTTAGTCAAATCAGCTGTTTTTAGTCCAATCAGCTGTTTTAGTCCAATCAGCTGTTTTAGTCCAATCAGCTGTTTTAGTCCAATCAGCTGTTTTTAGTCCAATCAGCTGTTTTAGTCCAATCAGCTGTTTTTAGTCCAATCAGCTGTTTTTAGTCCAATCAGCTGTTTTTAGTCCAATCAGCTGTTTTTAGTCAAATCAGCTGTTTTTAGTCCAATCAGCTGTTTTTAGTCCAATCAGCTGTTTTTAGTCAAATCAGCTGTTTTAGTCAAATCAGCTGTTTTTAGTCCAATCAGCTGTTTTAGTCCAATCAGCTGTTTTAGTCCAATCAGCTGTTTTAGTCCAATCAGCTGTTTTTAGTCCAATCAGCTGTTTTTAGTCCAATCAGCTTTTTAGTCCAATCAGCTGTTTTTAGTCCAATCAGCTGTTTTTAGTCAAATCAGCTGTTTTTAGTCCAATCAGCTGTTTTTAGTCCAATCAGCTGTTTTTAGTCCAATCAGCTGTTTTTAGTCAAATCAGCTGTTTTAGTCCAATCAGCTGTTTTAGTCCAATCAGCTGTTTTTAGTCCAATCAGCTGTTTTAGTCCAATCAGCTGTTTTTAGTCCAATCAGCTGTTTTTAGTCAAATCAGCTGTTTTTAGTCCAATCAGCTGTTTTTAGTCCAATCAGCTGTTTTAGTCAAATCAGCTGTTTTTAGTCCAATCAGCTGTTTTTAGTCCAATCAGCTGTTTTTAGTCCAATCAGCTGTTTTTAGTCCAAATCAGCTGTTTTTAGTCCAATCAGCTGTTTTAGTCAAATCAGCTGTTTTAGTCCAATCAGCTGTTTTTAGTCAAATCAGCTGTTTTAGTCCAATCAGCTGTTTTTAGTCCAATCAGCTGTTTTTAGTCCAATCAGCTGTTTTTAGTCCAATCAGCTGTTTTTAGTCCAATCAGCTGTTTTAGTCCAATCAGCTGTTTTTAGTCCAATCAGCTGTTTTTAGTCCAATCAGCTGTTTTTAGTCCAATCAGCTGTTTTTAGTCCAATCAGCTGTTTTAGTCCAATCAGCTGTTTTTAGTCCAATCAGCTGTTTTTAGTCAAATCAGCTGTTTTAGTCAAATCAGCTGTTTTTAGTCCAATCAGCTGTTTTTAGTCAAATCAGCTGTTTTTAGTCCAATCAGCTGTTTTTAGTCCAATCAGCTGTTTTAGTCAAATCAGCTGTTTTTAGTCCAATCAGCTGTTTTTAGTCCAATCAGCTGTTTTAGTCAAATCAGCTGTTTTTAGTCCAATCAGCTGTTTTTAGTCCAATCAGCTGTTTTTAGTCCAATCAGCTGTTTTAGTCAAATCAGCTGTTTTTAGTCCAATCAGCTGTTTTTAGTCAAATCAGCTGTTTTTAGTCCAAATCAGCTGTTTTTAGTCAAATCAGCTGTTTTAGTCAAATCAGCTGTTTTTAGTCCAATCAGCTGTTTTTAGTCCAATCAGCTGTTTTAGTCCAATCAGCTGTTTTAGTCAATCAGCTGTTTTAGTCCAATCAGCTGTTTTAGTCCAATCAGCTGTTTTTAGTCCAATCAGCTGTTTTTAGTCCAATCAGCTGTTTTTAGTCAAATCAGCTGTTTTTAGTCCAATCAGCTGTTTTTAGTCAAATCAGCTGTTTTTAGTCAAATCAGCTGTTTTTAGTCCAATCAGCTGTTTTTAGTCAATCAGCTGTTTTTAGTCCAATCAGCTGTTTTTAGTCCAATCAGCTGTTTTAGTCCAATCAGCTGTTTTAGTCAATCAGCTGTTTTTAGTCCAATCAGCTGTTTTTAGTCCAATCAGCTGTTTTTAGTCCAATCAGCTGTTTTTAGTCCAATCAGCTGTTTTTAGTCAAATCAGCTGTTTTTAGTCCAATCAGCTGTTTTTAGTCCAATCAGCTGTTTTTAGTCCAATCAGCTGTTTTTAGTCCAATCAGCTGTTTTAGTCAAATCAGCTGTTTTTAGTCCAATCAGCTGTTTTTAGTCCAATCAGCTGTTTTTAGTCAATCAGCTGTTTTTAGTCCAATCAGCTGTTTTTAGTCCAATCAGCTGTTTTTAGTCCAATCAGCTGTTTTTAGTCCAATCAGCTGTTTTTAGTCCAATCAGCTGTTTTTAGTCCAATCAGCTGTTTTTAGTCCAATCAGCTGTTTTTAGTCCAATCAGCTGTTTTTAGTCCAATCAGCTGTTTTAGTCCAAATCAGCTGTTTTAGTCCAATCAGCTGTTTTTAGTCCAATCAGCTGTTTTTAGTCCAATCAGCTGTTTTTAGTCCAATCAGCTGTTTTTAGTCCAATCAGCTGTTTTTAGTCCAATCAGCTGTTTTTAGTCCAATCAGCTGTTTTTAGTCAAATCAGCTGTTTTTAGTCCAATCAGCTGTTTTTAGTCCAATCAGCTGTTTTTAGTCCAAATCAGCTGTTTTTAGTCCAATCAGCTGTTTTAGTCCAATCAGCTGTTTTTAGTCCAATCAGCTGTTTTAGTCCAATCAGCTGTTTTTAGTCCAATCAGCTGTTTTTAGTCAAATCAGCTGTTTTTAGTCCAATCAGCTGTTTTAGTCAAATCAGCTGTTTTTAGTCCAATCAGCTGTTTTTAGTCCAATCAGCTGTTTTTAGTCAAATCAGCTGTTTTTAGTCCAATCAGCTGTTTTTAGTCAAATCAGCTGTTTTAGTCCAATCAGCTGTTTTAGTCCAATCAGCTGTTTTTAGTCCAATCAGCTGTTTTAGTCAAATCAGCTGTTTTTAGTCCAATCAGCTGTTTTTAGTCAAATCAGCTGTTTTTAGTCAAATCAGCTGTTTTTAGTCAAATCAGCTGTTTTAGTCAAATCAGCTGTTTTTAGTCCAATCAGCTGTTTTTAGTCCAATCAGCTGTTTTAGTCCAATCAGCTGTTTTAGTCCAATCAGCTGTTTTAGTCCAATCAGCTGTTTTAGTCCAATCAGCTGTTTTTAGTCCAATCAGCTGTTTTAGTCCAATCAGCTGTTTTTAGTCCAATCAGCTGTTTTTAGTCCAATCAGCTGTTTTTAGTCCAATCAGCTGTTTTTAGTCAAATCAGCTGTTTTTAGTCAAATCAGCTGTTTTTAGTCCAATCAGCTGTTTTTAGTCCAATCAGCTGTTTTTAGTCCAATCAGCTGTTTTTAGTCCAATCAGCTGTTTTAGTCCAATCAGCTGTTTTTAGTCCAATCAGCTGTTTTTAGTCCAATCAGCTGTTTTTAGTCCAATCAGCTGTTTTTAGTCCAATCAGCTGTTTTTAGTCCAATCAGCTGTTTTTAGTCCAATCAGCTGTTTTTAGTCCAATCAGCTGTTTTTAGTCAAATCAGCTGTTTTTAGTCCAATCAGCTGTTTTTAGTCCAATCAGCTGTTTTTAGTCAATCAGCTGTTTTTAGTCCAATCAGCTGTTTTAGTCCAATCAGCTGTTTTAGTCAATCAGCTGTTTTTAGTCCAATCAGCTGTTTTAGTCCAATCAGCTGTTTTAGTCCAATCAGCTGTTTTTAGTCCAATCAGCTGTTTTTAGTCAAATCAGCTGTTTTAGTCCAATCAGCTGTTTTTAGTCCAATCAGCTGTTTTTAGTCCAATCAGCTGTTTTTAGTCCAATCAGCTGTTTTTAGTCCAATCAGCTGTTTTAGTCCAATCAGCTGTTTTTAGTCCAATCAGCTGTTTTTAGTCCAATCAGCTGTTTTTAGTCCAATCAGCTGTTTTAGTCAAATCAGCTGTTTTAGTCCAATCAGCTGTTTTTAGTCCAATCAGCTGTTTTTAGTCCAATCAGCTGTTTTTAGTCCAATCAGCTGTTTTTAGTCAATCAGCTGTTTTTAGTCCAATCAGCTGTTTTTAGTCCAATCAGCTGTTTTTAGTCCAATCAGCTGTTTTAGTCCAATCAGCTGTTTTTAGTCCAATCAGCTGTTTTTAGTCCAATCAGCTGTTTTTAGTCAATCAGCTGTTTTAGTCAATCAGCTGTTTTAGTCCAATCAGCTGTTTTAGTCCAATCAGCTGTTTTTAGTCCAATCAGCTGTTTTAGTCCAATCAGCTGTTTTTAGTCCAATCAGCTGTTTTAGTCCAATCAGCTGTTTTTAGTCCAATCAGCTGTTTTTAGTCCAATCAGCTGTTTTTAGTCCAATCAGCTGTTTTTAGTCCAATCAGCTGTTTTTAGTCCAATCAGCTGTTTTTAGTCCAATCAGCTGTTTTTAGTCAATCAGCTGTTTTAGTCAAATCAGCTGTTTTAGTCAAATCAGCTGTTTTAGTCCAATCAGCTCTTTTTAGTCCAATCAGCTGTTTTAGTCCAATCAGCTGTTTTAGTCCAATCAGCTGTTTTTAGTCCAATCAGCTGTTTTAGTCCAATCAGCTGTTTTTAGTCCAATCAGCTGTTTTTAGTCCAATCAGCTGTTTTTAGTCCAATCAGCTGTTTTTAGTCCAATCAGCTGTTTTTAGTCCAATCAGCTGTTTTTAGTCAAATCAGCTGTTTTAGTCAAATCAGCTGTTTTTAGTCCAATCAGCTGTTTTTAGTCCAATCAGCTGTTTTAGTCCAATCAGCTTTTTAGTCCAATCAGCTGTTTTTAGTCCAATCAGCTGTTTTAGTCCAATCAGCTGTTTTAGTCCAATCAGCTGTTTTAGTCCAATCAGCTGTTTTTAGTCCAATCAGCTGTTTTAGTCAATCAGCTGTTTTTAGTCCAATCAGCTGTTTTTAGTCCAATCAGCTGTTTTAGTCAAATCAGCTGTTTTTAGTCAAATCAGCTGTTTTTAGTCCAATCAGCTGTTTTAGTCCAATCAGCTGTTTTTAGTCCAATCAGCTGTTTTAGTCCAATCAGCTGTTTTAGTCCAATCAGCTGTTTTAGTCAAATCAGCTGTTTTTAGTCCAATCAGCTGTTTTTAGTCCAATCAGCTGTTTTTAGTCCAATCAGCTGTTTTTAGTCCAATCAGCTGTTTTAGTCAATCAGCTGTTTTAGTCAAATCAGCTGTTTTTAGTCAAATCAGCTGTTTTTAGTCCAATCAGCTGTTTTTAGTCAAATCAGCTGTTTTAGTCAAATCAGCTGTTTTTAGTCCAATCAGCTGTTTTTAGTCAAATCAGCTGTTTTAGTCAAATCAGCTGTTTTTAGTCCAATCAGCTGTTTTAGTCCAATCAGCTGTTTTAGTCCAATCAGCTGTTTTTAGTCCAATCAGCTGTTTTAGTCAAATCAGCTGTTTTAGTCCAATCAGCTGTTTTTAGTCCAATCAGCTGTTTTTAGTCCAATCAGCTGTTTTAGTCAAATCAGCTGTTTTTAGTCCAATCAGCTGTTTTTAGTCCAATCAGCTGTTTTTAGTCAAATCAGCTGTTTTAGTCAAATCAGCTGTTTTAGTAAATCAGCTGTTTTAGTCCAATCAGCTGTTTTAGTCAAATCAGCTGTTTTAGTCCAATCAGCTGTTTTTAGTCCAATCAGCTGTTTTTAGTCCAATCAGCTGTTTTAGTCCAATCAGCTGTTTTTAGTCCAATCAGCTGTTTTTAGTCCAATCAGCTGTTTTTAGTCCAATCAGCTGTTTTTAGTCCAATCAGCTGTTTTTAGTCCAATCAGCTGTTTTTAGTCAAATCAGCTGTTTATAGTCAAATCAGCTGTTTTAGTCAAATCAGCTGTTTTTAGTCCAATCAGCTGTTTTAGTCCAATCAGCTGTTTTAGTCCAATCAGCTGTTTTTAGTCCAATCAGCTGTTTTAGTCCAATCAGCTGTTTTTAGTCCAATCAGCTGTTTTTAGTCCAATCAGCTGTTTTTAGTCCAATCAGCTGTTTTTAGTCCAATCAGCTGTTTTTAGTCCAATCAGCTGTTTTAGTCCAATCAGCTGTTTTTAGTCCAATCAGCTGTTTTAGTCAAATCAGCTGTTTTAGTCCAATCAGCTGTTTTTAGTCAAATCAGCTGTTTTTAGTCCAATCAGCTGTTTTTAGTCCAATCAGCTGTTTTTAGTCCAATCAGCTGTTTTAGTCAAATCAGCTGTTTTTAGTCCAATCAGCTGTTTTAGTCCAATCAGCTGTTTTAGTCCAATCAGCTGTTTTTAGTCCAATCAGCTGTTTTTAGTCCAATCAGCTTTTTAGTCCAATCAGCTGTTTTTAGTCCAATCAGCTGTTTTTAGTCCAATCAGCTGTTTTTAGTCAAATCAGCTGTTTTTAGTCAAATCAGCTGTTTTAGTCAAATCAGCTGTTTTTAGTCCAATCAGCTGTTTTAGTCCAATCAGCTGTTTTAGTCAAATCAGCTGTTTTAGTCCAATCAGCTGTTTTAGTCCAATCAGCTGTTTTTAGTCCAATCAGCTGTTTTTAGTCCAATCAGCTGTTTTTAGTCCAATCAGCTGTTTTTAGTCAAATCAGCTGTTTTT
>NC_090725.1:78705422-78730422 GCF_036898095.1 Palaemon carinicauda
AATTCTATTTCTCAAGTCTATTTTTCACCACCCATTAACCAAGTGTATTTTTCACCACCCATTAACCAAGTCCATTTCTCGTTTATTTTTCACCACCCATTAACCAAGTCTATTTCTCAAGTCTATTTTTCACCACCATTAACCAAGTCTATTTTTCACCACTCATTAACCAAGTCTCTTTTTTCACCACCCAAACTAAATTAGTATTCTTTGGACAATCTTACTTACAATTCCCTAGTCCTATTCACAATTACTCTCAATGCTTCCCTCTTGCTGGCACATTTAAGATTTCCTACCAGCTTCTGCAGTTTTATTTTCTTTGTTGCCCGCCAGTGTAGTATCCTCCGCAGCTATCATCCATTCAATACTGACAACAACTCATTTCTTATCTTAGAAATATGGTTTTCCATTCAATGGCCTTTTTATGACTGTATGCAAAACTCTATCCATATATATATATACATTATATCTCTATATCTCTCTCTCTCTCTCTCCTCCTCTCTCTCTCTCTCTCTCGCTCTCTCTCTCTCTCTCTCTCTCTCTCTCTTCTCTCTCTCTCTCTATATATATATATATATATATATACATATATATATATATATATATATATATATATATATATATATATATATATTATATAAATATATATATATTTATATATATATAAATATATATATATTTATATATATATATATATATATATATATAAATTATATAATATATATTTTATATATATATATACATATATACTGTATATATATATTCATAATATATAAGAATTTATATACACACATATATATATATTATATATATATATATGTATATATATATGTATATAAATATATATGTATATATATATATATATATGTATATATTTATATATTAATATATATATTGGTATATATCGCGATAATTGTTTAGGGCGGGCTTTCGAGCGTTATCATCTCATATCGACTTTGGTATCGTCGCAAATGGACTCGAGAAGAGGCCTGCTTTAAGCCATTGGGTGCAGGCCTACTTACAAGAACTAAGTATTTAATAAGGTAATATTTGTCTTCCCATAAAAAATCTCATATGAATTTGAATTAAAGAAAAAAAAAACGTTATTTGAAACTATTCTATTCCACCCCTTCTCCTTTTCTAAATATTTTACAGCCTCCACCACGAGGGTCTTTTTTTCCTCCAAGGTCTGCAACAACCCGGCACCCTCCCGTCTGTCATCAATGAAGGCTTCGAATCTCACCAGAAGCTATTTCCTTTCACACACTTTTGAAGATTAAAAGATTTCTAAGGCCCTCTCTCTCTCTCTCTCTCCTCACTCTCTCTCTCTCTCTCTCTCTCTCTCTCTCTCTCTCTCTCTCTCTCAGCTTTTTCATCAATCTTTCTCTGTAGTCATTTTGTAATAAGCATACCATATATTTTCAAGACAACTGACGTAAGTGTGAAGGCTCTGTAAGTATTGCAATCAGTCGGATCTCTCTCTCTCTCCTCTCTCTCTCTCCTCTCTCTCTCTCTCTCTCTTCTCTCTCTCTCTCTCTCTCTCTCTCTCAAACACCCTCTAATACTTAGTAATCTAAACCTCACAAAATTTTGTCACAATGCTATTTCTAATTTCATCACACAATAATGGACTTTGGAGTTTACAATTACAAAAGAACAGGAAATAGTCAATAGACTATTGTATGATCTAAAACACGCAATGAATCAATGGGTGAATAACAAATGGAATATAATGAATTGCCAGAGACAGGCAAAAGGCAAACGACAAAAGCAAATTTTATCTTATCGATCCCTTACGGGATATGGGAATTACAAATTTACACACACATAAATTTTACACAAAAATACAAAGAGACCAATAGATTGCAACTACATTTTTAAAGCCTACAGGTACACTGACAAAGAAAAGAATATCGAGAATAACATATAAGAACAATGAAAATTTTAGGAAGTCTTAAATCTAAAATAAGGACATTATAAAGTAAATAAACTTTGCAATTTTTTTTTCAATTCTCTAGTATTACTTGTATTGAAGAGCAGATTGAATTTAAACGTTGTAGGTCTTCTACAATAGTATAGGTATCTCTCTCTTGTTTCTTTAATCACAGGACAAACTAAAACATAATGATATTCATCCCCAACTTCAATGCTGTTGCATAGTCTACAAAAGTGCTGATTTTCCTGGCCAGAATATCTTTCAGTTGCTACAGGAAGTTTGTGTGTACCACACTTGTATTTACTAAGAGCAGTTCTTTCTGATATATCTGAATTTATAATATACTTTTCTTGGCCAAATTCAGTCCTAAGTTTTTAATTGCTACACAATATATTCCCTTTCTACTTCTGTATGCCACCGTTGTCTCTCTTTATCTTTGAGTTTCATTTCGAAGCTATTCATTATCCACATGTGATTGAAATTTTCTTGATGTTCCCATATATTGACATGCTACAGGAATCAAAGGATAGTTTTGATTTCATGGATCCCAACTAGACTTATATCCATTCGCCTCATACAGACTTCCTAAAAACGATAAATAATATTTGACAATTTAGACACAATTGATTTTACAATTCTCAACCAAAATCCAATCATTCGTTTGCAAATAGATATTTCGATTTTGAATCTGCCAAGATCCCCATATACCATGCAGTTTGCTGTTCGCTTGTTCACACACAGCTGATATTTTTCATGAATTTCTTGTGAAATGCTTCAACATGATCTAGCTTGTGGTAACTCCATATTTCACAACCATAAGTCAAAATTGGTATAAACTAATGCATCGAATAGATCACAGTTGATATCAATTAGTAGTTCAAAATTTTCTACATTTAATTAACATACTAAATAATGCTCTACGGGCTTTAACGACTTGTTTCTTAATAGGATATATAATCATCTACAATTTCAATACTCTCCTCACCATATTTAAAATTCGGAACATTTCTTACTTTTTCTCTAGAAAATAAAACTACTTTAGTTTTTGAAACATTGGTTTGAAGTTTCCAGGTATCACAATATTCTTTTATTCTATCCAAGGTATTTTGTAGTTCCATTGGGGATTCGGCCATTACATTTAGTATCATCAGTATAAAGTAAAACATAAATACGCAAAAACGTTTCTACATCAATACTACTTAATTTTTCCTATATTTCCCTTGAACACATATCCAACCCATTATACCCCCGGTTAAGAGAAGATTCCAATCATTTAGGTAGATGGCAGAAAGTAATGGGCTACAATACCATTTTCACAACATTTC
This sequence comes from Palaemon carinicauda, assembly GCF_036898095.1. Lineage (NCBI taxonomy): Eukaryota > Metazoa > Arthropoda > Malacostraca > Decapoda > Palaemonidae > Palaemon > Palaemon carinicauda. The sequence continues at coordinate 78,708,684 of NC_090725.1, forward strand.
TGTTTTTTACTTTTACTTCTGTAGATTACTGATATGTACTTGTTTTCTTAGTTCATCTATTTTTTTCTCATTTTCATAATTTTGGAAGTTTGTAAGGGTTAATTGTAATGTTCTTTTTCCAATTTCAAAATGAAAGTTTTATCAATAACAATAAATATTAAGCAAAAAATGAAATTAATTACGCTGAATTTTTCGAAATTTACTGAAATTTTGAAAAGATAGATATCAATGCACATTTCTGACAACAAATCTATTTTTCTTGCTGAAAGAAGGTGGAGATGAACCCTATCCTCTCACAAAGATCGTATTCAACGTCAAAACTCCATATCAGATAAAATACCCTCATTAAAATTTCAAAGAAATCCGGACGTAGACGCCCACACTGCTCCCCTTTCATCCAATACCAATTTTCTTTACGGAATTTGAAGTAGAGATTCACCCGGATTTCCCAAAATATCCCAATGTATATCTAACTTTGACAGTCACCGAGCAAAACTATCATTTCCTTTCCCATTTCAGGAATTTAAATCCTAGTAGGAATATCAATTAGATAAATTTGGTTCTGTTTATCTAGATCTCTGTGTGCAAGCATCTATCAGATGAAACTCTCACTCACTCCACTCTCACTCCCTCTCTCTCTCTCTCTCTCTCTCTCTCTCTCTCTCTCTCTCTCCTATGTAAAGCATGACAGAGGCCCAAAGTTTATTCTCTCTCTCTCTCTCTCTCTCTCTCTCTTCTCTCTCTCTCTCTCCTATGTAAAGCATGACAGAGCCCCCAAAGTTTATCTCTCTCTCTCTCTCTCATCATCCTCTCTCTCTCTCTCTCTCTCTCTCTCTCTCTCTCTCTCTCTCTCTCTCTCCTATGTAAAGCATGACAGAGGCCCAAAGTTTATCTCTCTCTCTCTCTCTCTCTCTCTCTCTCTCTCTCCTCTCTCTCTCTCTCTCATCTCTCCTCTCTCCTCTCTCTCTCCTATGTAAAGCATGACAGAGGCCCAAAGTTTATCTCTCTCTCTCCTCTCTCTCTCTCTCCTCTCCTCTCTCTCTCTCTCTCTCTCTCTCTCTCTCTCTCTGTCTCTCTCCTCTCTCTCTCTCTCTCTCGATGTCATGAGATTAAATAAATCAATTAATCAATCCTTTCCACTATTACAGTTGAAGGATTTCCCAGATAGGAAAGTAACACGGATATTAAAATCATACAAAATTCCTGCTATGTAATAAAATTGTAAATATAGGGGGCTAGCATATGGGTGGAGGCTTGTGTGTAGGAGAAGAAATATATGATAGTTTATTTGATAAAGAAAATCCAATTGAAGGAATGGCCTCAGGCAAAAAAAAGTGAAAGATAAAAAAGAGCAGATAGGCAGAATAAAAGTGTGATGATATCTGGGATACCTATAGGGTGTAGAGCAATAGAAGGTTAGTAATTGGGGTTCCCGAAGACTCAATAGAAAGAGAGAGAGAGAGATTGGGGGGGGGGGGGTGTTGTTGGGAGCATCTACAAGGTAGAATTCTTAATGTTGAATCAATATGATTCAGAAATGGAAGGAACAAGATTTAAAAAAAGATGTCAACTTATCTTTGTGCTTAACTGGGATTCAGGAGTAGGAAATGGAATGGTTGTTGTGCTAGTTGATTTGATTGCATAGGTAGATGTCGGGAGAAAAAGCCATCGTTGGTGGATATAGAGTTCCCGTCTGAATGAGAATGGATAGACTCTTGTGAACTATTGAAAACAGCCTACATAGTATCCAAAAAGAAATATACCGATATTTTTTTGTGGAAAGGAAAACAAAAAGGAAACGATTTTGCTAAATGTACATTTGATCATAGTAATATATGTAATGAGGAGAAAAGTACAGAGTAGAGGAATATCCGATCATTATCTGGCTGAAAAATAAAGTAAGGTAAATCGTTCAATGATGTCTCACAGGAATTTCAATTCAGGAGAGGGGGTTCCCAGCCCCCTCGTCCCGTCCCTTTTAGTCGCCTCTTACGACACGCAGGGATAACGTTGGCGCTATTCTAATTGTTTTATGCCCCCGCGGCCACAGGGGGCTGGAGGAACGTAGAGAGTAGAGGTCCCCTTTTTTGTTTTGTTTCTTGTTGATGTCGGCTACCCCCCAAAATTGGGGGAAGTGCCTTTGGTATATGTATGTATGTATGTAAATCGTTCAATTTAGGGATGAAGAAGTTAATGTGACTGCAATTAATACAAAGAAATATTTCTAGGTTTCGGGTGCCACTGAGTGACAGAGGCAATGGGCAGGTTATTTTGTTCTTGTTCAATGTCTATGAGACTTGAAATGAAGCCTCAATCCCTGCACCCAATGACTGCTAATGACACAGAGGTTACTCTTATGCAACCAACTTAACCCCATAAAAAGTTCTTTGCTCGTAAGGGTAGCAAGGCCGTGATTTTAACCCTATTGATATTAGGAATAATCACTCGAAGGCACGATTATTATTATTATTATTATTATTATTATTATCATTATTATTATTATTACTGTCCAAGCTACAACCCTAGTTGGAAAAGCAAAGTGCTATAAGCCCAGGGGCTCCAACAGGGAAAAATAGCCCAGTGAGGAAAGAAAATAGGGACATAAATAAACGAAGAGAATAAATTAACAATAAATCAATCTAAAAAAAAAGTAACAACGTCAAAACAGATATGTCATATATAAACTATTAACAACGTCAAAAACAAATATGTCATATATAAACTATTAACAATGTCAAAAACAAATATGTCATATATAAACTATAAAAAGACTCATGTCCGCCTGGTCAACAAAAAAGCATTTGCTCCAACTTTGAACTTTTGAAGTTCTACTGATTCAACTACCCGATTAGGAAGATCATTCCACAACTTGGTAACAGCTGGAATAAAACTTCTAGTCGTAAGAGCTTTCAAATCCTTACGATGTCATGAGTGGTAATAATATTCATATTCATTATTATCGTCATTTATTTCGCCCTGCTGCTTCCTCCGGTGCCTTAGATGACCGCGGAGGTAGCAGCAGTAGGGGATTCTGCATTATGAAGCTTCATCTGTGGTGGATAATGTGGGAGGTTGGGCTGTGGCACCCTAGCAGTACCAGCTGAACTCGGTTGAGTTCCTTGTTAGGCTGGGAGGAACATAGAGAGTAGAGGTCCCCTTTTTGTTTTGTTTCATTGTTGATGTCGGCTACCCCCCAAAATTGGGGGAAGTGCCTTTGGTATATGTATGATGTATCAGTTATTTCTTGTTTATGTTAACGCTCAGTCATATAAATGTCAGTAACGTAAATGAATGGTGAATTCCAATGACTGGAAAATGTAATGCGTTGTTTTATTGCAATGTCGTAGAAATTTATGGTGAGGTAGAGGAAAGTGGAGTTTAAAATAGTCTTGAAGGATTGCATGGAGTTTAGAATGGAAGTGATGGTAATTGAAATGAGTCTGAATTCCGAAACTATGTTTTATTTTAATGTTACGACCCTTGTCGGACCGTGGTGCAAGTTCTTATTGCACGATAAGAGAGGTCAGTGTGTTAAAAATACCAAACAGCAAATTGGTCAGCGAAAACGAAAACACTTGGGAAAACTTAACTATATTCATTAACAACAATTTTTAGAACAGTCAGCCTTGTGACTACCTAACAATTTGAATTAAAAATTAACAACTAACGATTAACGATTAACAATTAACAAAATTCCCCAAAGTGAAACACCACACTCTCAACGAGAGAGAGAGTCAGATAACTAAACAACCATGGCGTACAATATATATATATATATATATATATATATATATATATATATATATATATATATATATATATATATATATATATATATATTCTCACACTCTTTGGGGCTGGATGAAACCACACCCTGCTCCAACCAAAGTAGCAACTCCAATCTCAACACCATCACTCAGCTACCGTAGGGAGTGCAGTTTCGCAGGACTCCTCATCAAAGAGAGAGAAATGCAGTCCCAACCCAAAAATAAGATAGAAAAAATATCTCCTCCCGCACCTGCCTATGTCAAGGATGCGTTGACGGCAGTGTCTCTCCGTGTCCACCTTGATGCCGGGATTCCTATGTCGGCTCCGAGGACTGAGAAAGAGAACACACAGGAATTACAAATCACCACAGGGGGCAGAAATGCACCTGCTAAAAGCCGTCAAACATTGGCTTCGCAATCCTCTGAAATGCTCACATAAGCCAGCTGCTGCAGTAGGTCCGGGGAGTGGCGAGCTCGAATTGTGTCTTCAAGCAATGGAGTTCCTTGCATGTAAACACAGGTGTCTCTTCTCAGGGACTCTTCTCAAGGACTCAAAAAATACAGAAAAGAAACAAGTGTTAAACTAGCCACTTATAAATCTTTAAGCGAGTGGGAAGGAGGTTAAAACAGCATTTCAAAAGAAAATAATAAAAACCAAAAGCTTTATATAGCTTACCATTATTTTAAATATCAAATATTACCATACTTCGTCAAAAATCTCCAATTCTATGGAAACAAACATACCTAACTAAACCTAAATAAAGTTACAGGTATGCCCACAGACATACACCTTAACCTACAATACACCGGCATTATAGTCCAAAAAGTCATATACATTATCATATAATCAAAAGTCTTAGTATATCGGGACAAATCAATAATTGATTTAGGGGAACCTTTATAAAACATTAGAGTGTATACCGCTCAAAGAAACCTACTAAACTTTATCTAAAAAGCTATTATTTAAAGAGAACTACCTCCTAACAAATTTTTTCCAATACAACCTCAATGGAGAAACGAGCAAGGCGGCATATGAGAAGGATCAGGCAAGCACACTAAATTCTAAAGAAGGTATCAGGAATTTTGTTGTTAGTCTCTTTAACATGTTTTATAACTAAATTGAATTCCTGCAGAAAAAGGGCCCAGCGCAAAATCATCTGGTTTGCTCCCTTCATCCACTCCATGAAAACTAGAGGATTGTGGTCCGTCCATATTTCAACCGGGAAAGAAAAATTTGTCACGTACGGCTTGAAATAGTTAAGAGCACGGACCAAAGAAAGGACACCTCCAATGCCGATGTCACTGGCATCTACTACTATGATAAAAAGCTTCTGAAAATCTGGGGAAGTCAAAATGGGGTTAGTAATTAATACTGATTTAAGTTTACTAAAAGATTCTTCACACTGATCCAAACACAAGAACTTTTTTCCTTTATCTAATAAACTAGTAAGAGGCTGAGCAAGATCAGAGTAATTACGCACAAATCTGCGGTAATAACCCGTCATGCCCAGCACTCTTCTTACCTCTCTAACATTACCAGGCCTTTTCAAATTTATAATTGCCTCGAGATTAGCTTGTTTCGGAGCCACCTGACCTAAACCAACCTCGTGAACCAAATAACAAACCTTGGCCTGACCCAATTCGCACTTAGCCAAATTAACAACTATCCCTGCAGACCTAAGGGCTTCAAAAACCTTACGTAACCTTAACATATGGGTACTCCAGTCATTACTATATACTACCAAGTCATCAATATAAATTTCCACTCCTTCCAAACCACAAATTACCCTATTCATGAGCCTTTGAAAAGTACATGCAGCATTTTTCATTGAAAAAGGCATAACCTTACACTCGTATAGGCCAAACGGAGTGACAAATGCGGATATTTCACGAGCTCAGTCGGACAATTGAACCTGCCAATAACCCTTTAAAAGATCCAGTTTAGTAGTAAATTTAGAAGAACCAATCCGATCCAGACAATCATCAATACGAGGGAGAGGAAAAGAATAATTTTTTGTATTGGTGTTCACTTTACGGTAGTCCACACACATGCGGAACTTACCATCTGCTTTCCTTACTAATACAATAGGAGAACTCCAGGGACTTACAGATGGTTGAATAAGGTTATGTTTCAACATAAAAAAAAAAAACTTTCTCAAATTTTATCACGATGTTATGCAGCGCAAATAGGTTCATTGGAACGGTTGTAGTGACTTTACTTTTTCATCTTCGAGTGTTAAATTAGGTGTCATGTTACAGTCTAACCCATACATAATAAATTCTACAGTAGTATATACTATATTATCATTATAATTTTTCAATCAGCTCACTCACCTGAAATAAGCAACTGTTGTTATAGATGTGTATATCATATCATTGCCAACTGTTCTTAAGTGAGATTCAAGACGTTTGTATAATTAAAATACATTTATCCCTCTTTAGTTACCTAACAGCCATAGATCTGAGTGACTTGTGACTACTCATCATGTAAACAAAATCTTGTATGAAAAAAAGAAAATAAATGAACATCACCCTTAAAAGACTGGATCCTACTGTAATACAAAAGTAAGAAAAACCACATCCTATCTCTGAGGTAACTAATAGATTATCAAATAATTCATACCATACGCTATTACGATTATAATGAACGTTCAAACATGTGCTATCAAAGCAATATTGTGCAACATTACTTTCAATACATGTAGCGCATATGCTATCACAGTACAAAAATACATTACAGTCTCCTCTCCCTTAACCTAAAATTGAGCAAAACTTTGCAAATCTAATTTCTCAGGGAGCTTCCCTATATTCATCCCATCGGGAAAGTACTCTAACTTCATCCTGTACTGGTACATGAATATATTCTAAATCTACATTTTTTGTTTGAGCATCTTGGTTATTATTTGATTCATTTGATCTAACTACATCTAAAAACTTTCCATCGCTAACGTTATTATTATTATTATTATTATTATTATTATTATATTATTATTATTATTATTAATTGCTAAGCTAAAATTACTCTGGTTGGAAAAGCAGAATGCTATAAGCCCAAGGGCTCCAACAGGGAAAATAGCCCAGTGGGGAAGAAAACAAGGAAAAATAAAATATTTTAAGAACAGTAAAATTAGAATAAAAATCTCCTTTATAAATTATGAAAACTTTAACAAAACAAGAGGAAGAGAAATAAGATAGAATAGTGTGCCCAGGTGTACCCTCAAGGAAGAGAACTCTAACTCAAGACAGTGGAATACCATGGTACGGAGGCTATGGCACTATCCAAGACTAGAGAACAAGGGCTTGATTTTGGAGTGTTCTTCTCCCAGAAGAGTCTCTTTTGCCCTTACTAAGAGGAAGGTGGCCACTGAACAATTACAGTGCAGTAACCCCTTGGGTGAAGAAGAATTGTTTGGTAATTTTAGTGTTGTCAGGTGTATGAGGACAGAGAAGAATATGTAAAGAATAGGCCAGACAATTTGGTGTGTACGTAGGCAAAGGGAAAATAAAACGTAACCAGAGAGAAGGATCCAAAGTAGTACTGTTTGGCCAGTCAAAGGACCCCATAACTCTCTAGCGGTAGTATCTAAACGGGTGGCTCGTGGCAAACCTTCTACCTACCTACCGGATTTGTATTTAACGGCTGTAATTGATCATCATGACGTTTTACCATATTTCCACCAATTTGGTTCTCACTTCTCTGGAGTATTGTAAGATCTTACAATGACATTAAATAAGGGGGAAAACGTCTTACTTTTGGGAAGCTTTCTTATTGTTTATCCCCTTTTTTCTTGCAAATCACTTTGCAAACTTGGATAAACAAACCTAACTTACACCTGATCCTCCACCCCATCAACAAATTTGATGGTGTCACACCTGTTGTGCTGTACGGTGTTGTTCTATAAGACAATAAACACTTTGATACATGAAAAAGTTTGTTATTTGGATTTTCTTTTCCACACTTCATCTTAGCTTCTCCATTCGTGGAATGATGAAATGTTGCTGAAAATGTATGCTTAATACTATTTACATTACAAAACTCTTTAAACTCCTTAGAGGTAAACTGTGGACCCTTATCAGTTACAAGTCTTTCTGGAATAACATGTGTATAACTTTTTTTCATAAATTCTTTTACAGTTGCATAAAACGTTGTTGTATCCACTAGAATTACTTCTGTGTACTTATTGTAAGTATCTACAACTATCAAAAACAAATAACCTAAAGAATCTATATGTACTCTTTGCCATGGATACCTGGGTAACTCCCATGGGTGCATTCTAGCAAATTGAGGATTGTTTTGTTGTATAACCCAATTCATGCAATTTTTTACAAAATTCAATATCTTGGCCAGCAGACAAAAGTCCTTGGAATAAACTTTGATCTGACAATTCCTTGGTGATCAGCATGAATTTCAGACAAAACCTTCTTCCTCAGTGAACTAAGAATAATTACTCGTTAATCCTTTAATAAACAACCTTGTGTTATGCTAAGTTCGTTCCAAATATCCTGATATTTTTTACAATTTTCTTCCTTTAACTTCATGAAATTCTGCGAACCATTTATAAAGATCATTTATGTATTTGAAACATGATCTCAAATTTTTGTATTTATATTAAAAAGAATCTAAAGTTTACATCTATCAATTTTGTTGAATGTTTTCTCCGAATTTCCAAATAATTTTGAATAAAATTTTCCCCACCAAAACCTTTATACAGTGATACCTCAACATACGATCTTAATTCGTTCCGTGAGCTGTTAAAACGATCATATGTTGGAGCAAATATTCCCATAAGAATACACTGTAATTTGTTTAATTCGTTCCTCAGCCTAAAAACCCATGATAACTCCTTAATAAATTGCTACACATAATTACACATAACATTAACACAATTGAATAATACAGAAATATCTAAAAAAGAATAATAATAAAGAAATAATAAATAAAAAAGTGGTTTTTATTGACACTTTACCTTAGAGACAGGCCAGCGCAGGTGTAGGAATTGCTACGCAGGAGGAGACGGAAGATCAGCGAGGAGGCAGAGACGGCGACTGCGATAACGTACCGTAACTTACTCTAACTTACACTACGTGAACTTTAACCTAACCTAGCTTATTTTTTTTTTCATTTTTATATTTTATATTCCTTTTTATATTTTTTTTCTTTTCTATTTTTAATTTGCATCACTTTCACTCAATTCAGTCTTACTTTTCTTTGCTTCACTTTCTTTCTCTTCATCAAGATCACTAGACCGATTCGGAAATTTTTTAAAGAAACTATCGAGAGAAAGTTGCTTGGCACGGCTTTTGAGAATTTTTCTAAAGTGTGTTAAACAATCATCATCGAACTGTGCAACTACACAGCAAACCTGAAGTTTCTGTGGGTGATGCTTATCGATAAAATCAACCACATGTTGATATGCCAACATCTGTTTTATTTCAGCCGAACCTAAGATGTGACATACCTCCTCGATCTCCTCCGTCTCACTCAACTGCGCTTGGAACTCATCATGCTGCATGGCTTACAGCTCCTTGAGTTCCTCGGTGGTGAGCTCTTCATGATGCTCGTCGACGAGTTCGGTGGTGTCATCTTTATCAACCTCCAGACCCATGGACTTGCCAAGGATACAATCTCTTCGACGTCTTCCTTGACAGCAAGCATAGGTCCAGGCTCGGGGCCAAAACCTTCGAAATCTCTGGGAGCAACAGCATCAGGCCAAAGCTTCTTCCAAGCTGAATTCAGTGTCCGACGAGTTACTCCCTCTCAAGCCTGATCTATTATCTTTAAGCAGTGCACGATATTAAAATGGCTCCTCCAGAATTCACGCAAAGTTAAGTTGGTGCTTTGCGTGACATTAAAGCACTGCTTAGATAAGTGCTTGGTGTAGAGCTTCTTGAAATTAGAGATGACTTGCTGGTCCATGGGCTGGAGGATAGGGGTGGTATTCAGTGGAAGATACAACACTTTGATGAATTTGTATTCGTCGATGATATCATCTTCGAGTATTGGGGGGGGGGGGGGGTGAGCGGGTGCATTATCCAAACAAAGCAAGCACTTCAAAGGCAAATTCCTCTCCTGAAGGTACTTCTTGACAGCAGGGCCGAAAACTACTTTTACCTATTCCACAAAGATATGCCTAGTGACCCAAGCCTTAGAATTAGAATGCCATAGAATATGCAGCAGGTCTTTATTAATTCTATGTGCTTTAAATGCCCTAGGGTTTTTGGAATGGTAAACTAATAACGGCTTTATTTTGCAGTCCCTGCTGGCGTTGGCACAAAGCGCAAGAGTCAACCGATCCTTCATAGGCTTATGTCCAGGCATTTCTTCTCTTCGGCGGTAATGTATGTTCGACTAGGCATCTTTTTCCAAAACAGACCGGTTTCATCACAGTTGAAAACCTGCTGCTCTACATAGCCTTCCTCCTCCACAATCTTTTCAAACTTTTTAACAAAATCCTTAGCAGACTTGGTGTCCGAACTTGAAGCCTCTCCATGCCGAACAACTGAATGAATCCCTGTCCGTTTCCGAAATTTCTCGAACCAACCTCGAGACGCCTTGAATTCCTCCGTCGTAGGATCGGTTGAACTCTCCCCCGCATCACCCCCCAGAGCCCGCCGCCTTCAAGTCACAATAGATAGCGCTGGCCTTCTCACAAATGATCATTTCAGTGATCGTATCGCCAACAATCTCCTTGTCCTTTATCCAGATCAACAAAAGGCGTTCCATCTCTTCCAGAGTTGGGCTACGACGTTTAGAAATAATGGTGATCCCCTTCGATGGTCTGACTGCTTTAATGGCTGCCTTCTGTTTTATGATCGTCGAGATCGTAGACATATTCCGGCCATATTCTTTAGCCAGATTGCTAACACGCACACCTCGCTCATGTTTTTCTATTATTTCTTGTTTTAGTTCTAATGAAAGCATCGACTTCTTCCTTTTCTCACCACTACTACTTCCTGAACCGAAACTAAGCTTTTTAGGACCCATGATTATACTTAAAATAAAAAATGAAACATGAAAAAAGGAAAATAAAAAAAACTGCTAATATCGGAGCGAATAGAAAACAACCATACGATGCGCACGAGATGAGAGGACTGATCAAGGCGATGCTCGATTGGCGTCCCTCCGATGTGCTGCCGTCTACCGGCATAAACAAGAAACTACGATCGACGCTTCGAGAAAATACGAGTATGATCTACGTCGTATGTAGGAGCAAGACTTCAGGAGTCGAGATACAAATTTGATCGAATTTTACTTCGGATGTTGGAAAATTCGTATGTAAAGACAATCATATGTAGAGGTTCCACTGTATTAAAGTGTAGTGCCATAACTCAATCTAATCCTGAAAAAGGGTTGCGAAGTGATTTGGAACACGTGTCGCCACCAAACAATATATGGAGAAAAGAAAATGTATTTCTGTTATCCTGAAAACTATCTGTAGGACGATGTGTCCGAGGAGAAGCTGCCTTCAATTTTTGGATGCCGCTGAGACGTTACTTATTCATGATAAATGTAAAGAGCATTCCTAAGTACCATATATATATATATATATATATATATATATATATAGATAAGAGAACTTTTGATTCGAACTGGGGATAGCAATTCTCCCAAGTTCGAGAGCCCTCTTGCCTATCACAATGCTTCAACGCGGGAATGCAATGTTCCTGTTGAAACACGATGACCTCGTCAAGACATTCTGTTGTTAAGAGTATTTTGGTAAATGAAATACAAGGTCCAAAGCTTGGAGTATGACGGTCATCTTTGCTGTATTTATGGAAGCACAGTCTGCCAATTCAGCCTCATATATTTCACTGTCATTCATAACAGCTGATCCAACACCCTATTCAGAATTGAAACAATCTGTAAAGAACTTTATTTTCCTTTTATGTTGTCAAAAACTAAGGTTAATCTCTTCTGATTGCTGTTTCCTCCTGATGTCTTTTGAAGAGCACAGCATTTCAAGTATTAACCACGGAGGAGTGGATAGAATTATACCTTCCATTTTCTGACGAATTATGTTGTAAGTCATGTCTTCTGGCCATCTTATTTCAAATAGTTTGGAGCACCTTCCACCAAAAATTTATACTTACATTCCCCTAACATTTTTACCATCGGATTATTATGCGAGATAAAGTTTCATGATGTACCACATCCTAAGTTACTCTCTTTTATGATCTAGGTCTAGGAGAAGCTCATTAAAGTCTACATATATGTTTTCAACTGGGAAAGCTTTGAGCCCTATGTTGTGGCTAATGGCAAACTCCTTCAGCTTTGATGGACAAGTAGAGAAGTAAATCTGAGTCATATACTCATGCTTGGTTCTACAGATTGAGTCATAAACTTTAACGGAGTTTCATTCGTATGCTTAGGGATTTTTATTTACTTTCTTCTTTGAATTTTTGTTATTTAACTCAGCAAATTAAGTTTTTCATCAAAAGCCATGCCTAAAAAAGTTACATTTTTACTTCTTGAGAGCATTCAATACCTACAGAGCATTTACGATATTTGGTAAGTTCCTTATTTGTAAACGAAAAATCAGCATTTTCTTTACAGACAGCTTTTCAGAATTACCATCACATGTTGATATGAAATTTGTTCAATTATCATCATCATCATCATTATCATCATCTCCTCCTACGCCTATTGATGCAGAGGACCTCGGTTAGATTTTCCCAGTCGTCTTTATGATGAGTTTTTAATTCAATACTTCTCCATTCATCATCTCCAACTTCGCGCTTCATAGTCTTCAGCCATGTAGGCCTAGGTCTTCTAACTCTCCTAGTGCCTTGTGAAGCCCAATTGAACGTTTGGTGAACTAATCTCTCTTGGGGAGTGCGTAGAGCTTGCCCAAACCATCTCCATCTATCCCTCATTATGATCCCATCTACATATGGCACTCGAGTAATCTCTCTTACAGTTTCATTTCTTATCCTGTCCCGCCATTTAACTCCCAATATCCTTCTGAGGGCTTTGTTCTTAAATCTACTAAGTCTATTGGAGATAGAGTAACACCGATCTCACGAAACTGATATATAGTCTGATTTTTATATGTAATTTCCGGCGATTTGATTTCCAAATTTTATATAACCTAGCCATTGTCTGATTTGCTTTTTTCAATCGTTCACTGAACTCTAATCTTAAAGACCCTGTACTGGAAATCATGGTACAAAATTGCTTAAATGATTCTACCTCATCAATCCTGTGATATTTTCAGGTAAGCAAGCATTGCAGATCCTATGGTGTTCTGCTAACAAGGACAGCATCATCATCATACTCTAGATCTGCTAAATTTCTATCACCAATCCAGTCCAATTTTTCTCCAACACCTCTAACTGTTCAACGCATTACAAAATCCATGAGGAGGATAAACATCATAGGTGACAACACATTCCCTTGGAGTACTCCACTGTTCACTGGAAATTCATTTGATAAGACTCTATCAACATTACCTTGCACTTCCTATGCTCATGAACAATCAAATTTACATATTTAAGAGGAATTCCATAATAACGGAGGACTCTCTACAAAAATTGGCTGATGAACACTATTAAAGGCTTTTTCATATTCCACATATGCCATCAAAAGGGGGTTTCTATATTCTAGGCACTGCTGTACAACATGTTTCAAAATGAAAATTTGGTCAGTGCAATTTCTACCTTTTCTAAATCCTGCTTGTTCATCTCTCAGCTTTTCCTCAATCTTTTTCTCTAGTCTCTTTAGAATAAGCATACTATATATTTTCATAACAACTGACGTTAGTGTTATGCCTGTGTAATTATTGCATTCAGTCAGGTCTCCTTTTTTGCTATTTTCACCAACAATCCTAACTATTCATCAGGTTTTGCCTCTTCATGCCATATTCTATAAAATAATCTTGTTCAATTAAACGAAACTAGAGTTATTATTTTTTATCATAAAGGACCACGATCAAACAGAAAAGGAAATTTCCCTCTTCTGGCAGCTAGTTCAGTTGGCTGGTTAATCAATCAAAGCCTTCAATCTTTTTTTCTCGTGATGACCGTTTTTTCGCAAAATTGAAATAGAATGGAAAGCAGAGTGGAACATATTTCATGTTCTTAGCTTATACTGTGTTTAAATAAATATCTTTAGAAAAAAACAGTCATATTTTTCCATTAAGAAATAAGAGATAGAGGAAAAATATTTCTTTATAAAACAAACAAATCGATGTACGCTGTAAGAGGAGCATAGCTAAAAACAAAATAGCCAGATGTTATTCGGTAGAACTTAAACACTACAGCTCTCAGATAAGGAAAATAACAATGTTTTTAGCCCAGAATTCGTTTACACAAAATCCCATCAAATAGAACTAACGCATAAAATATTGTGGGAAATAATGAGAAAAGGAAATAAGCAATAAGGATAATACCCAATAAGAAAACTGAATACTGAAAAAAGGAAATAAGGATAATACCAAATAAGGAGTGTAATGAACAATGATAAAATATGTTAACAGAAATGAAAAGCAAACAGAAAAGAAGGACAAAAGGAATATAAAATATTATAGATAATATTTTTATGAATGTAGGCTAAAGACTTTTTTTCATTCTAGTTATTTAAGCTAAAATTCCTGTAATTTATTATGTAGGAAGGCGATAAATATTATTGAAGAGAGGGTAGAGGAAAATCCTATTAAAGTAATGATTAATCGTAACTAAATTACATATGATATACTTTATAATAAAATTGAATAGTTAAATTTTAAGGATTTAGTATTGTGAAAAGAAAAAATGAAATTGTAAGAGTAGTTTATTTCTTAAGTTTTATAGATGATTTAAGAATTCATTAAGAAAAAGATGTAAAATTGTGAGTTTGCATAGTACTTTATTATACACTGTAAGAAAACATAGCACCAATAATGAACCATCTAAAAAGGCAGTGCTTACTTGGTTAGAGGAGCTAGAATTTGCTGACCAAGGGCATCAGCTGATATTCAAGTCACTAATTGTATTAAATTTTCTACAGAAAAGATTTCACCTTATCACACATCATCATGATAATAAACATTACGAGAAACACTTTAAGCATCTTGCAAAATGATTCAATTTCTTGTTTATAAGACAAAATAATGAGTACGAAACACAATTTCTATTACCATTAAATGTCCCAATTTAGCTTTATATCCCACCTTTATAAATCTATAAAATCTACAACTTAATCATTACATAATAAAGACTTGTTGTCATGGGTAGATAAAATACTTTTAAAAGATACGTTATAAAACACAAAAATATCTGTTCCCAAAGTGTGAACAGCGAGATTCGACTACCGTATTGTTTGGTCAAACCTGTCATCACTTCACTGTCGTCAGCGTTTTGAAAGTAAACCGAGCCTCGACGAGAGCGCCTACCGCAATAAGGGGACTGTCCCTGTTTTGAACAAGATGTCATCGTCCTAATCAGTGGAGTCACCATATTTTGAGAAACCGAGCCCGAGGGAAATCCTTGTTTATGAAATATGTCATCATGGGTGGACACATGCTGCCCTTTTGTTGCGCTTAACACGTGGTCCAGATTACATCAGAAATTTCTTCAAGAAGCGTCCAGATGGTGAACGAAGTGGGTGTTTTTGAGGAAGCCAAAAGAGACACGGAGTTGTTAAAAAAAACGCCTTCTACGGATATGACCACTGTCCACTGTAATTAACTCCGCCCATACATAGGTATATAAACTACAAGATGAAATTGTCCAAGAGAGATAGGATAGGACATAAGACAACAGAGGAACTATGTACGAAGCAGATAAGATCCAAGTCCTAACGAGATGAGGAGCAGAGAAGACCAGAAATCTGATAACACCCGATTCTAACCCTCCCTTCAGACGACAAACGCCTATCTCCAAAATGCTGTTATGGCCGAGATGAGGAGACAAATTGAAGCAGCCAGCCCTCCCTGCTTATGACGAGAAGTAGCCCTCACTGCCTGCAGCCTGCATTAGTTCAACACTATCATCGAATTCTTGGAGAAGACTTCTGATGTCACATCTTGGTGCCTACCTTTTCTGTGACGTATTCGAATCCGGTCATCGTGCCAGTTTCATCTGAACTTCAGCCACCCTTCTGCAACGTTCTGAAGCCTGAAGCCTCCGTACCAGTATCGTCTCAGCAGTTGCAGAAAACTATTCCTTAAGTATTTCTACCTTGCTGACTGTTCCCCTTTTCTATTGATGTTTTGACCGATTTCATTTGTCAGTTAAAGTAAACGAATTAGTAACATTGATTTTTTTTGTATAAGTTTCTGAATAAACGTGTTGTGTTTTTTCGCGAGTTTCTTTATATATTTATTTCCCATATTTCAGTCGGTGTTGTTGGAAATATTTATTCTAATTATTAAAAGAACCTGTAACGATTTTAAGCTCGTAACTCTTATACTTAGAACATCGTAAAGACATTCTACGTATAATTAAATCATCTCAGTTATATCATAAAAGGGCGTTTATTCACATAAAAAAAAATCAATGCCTTTAAAGGCAGATCAATGTTATTGAATAACAATCGCTGTAAACATGAAAAATCATTGATTGATTAATTTAATTCTGTCATTTCATGTTCCCCCTTCTTCTAAAAGAATCATCTATACAGAGAGAATTACCTTTCGTGCAATTAATATAACTTAAACTTATGCGTTTACTGTACACCATTTCCTGTGTAATTATGATGGGACTAAAACACATTTTGAATATACAACATTTATATATTCTACATTTTTTGAACCATTCATATAATTCTCATTTTTACATTTTTGTTTACATCTTTGTTTTAATATTTTCCTTTCTTCCTATTTATTCATGTTAACTTGATTAAATGGTTCGTCCATTTCACATCATAAATTGTCTTGATATTTATCTATTACCTATTTACAATATAAATCATATCAATATTTTCCCTTTTATTATTATTATTATTATTATTATTATTACTATCCAAGCTACAACCCTAGTTGGAAAAGCAAGATGCTATAAGCCCAGGGGCTCCAACAGGGAAAAATAGCCCAGTGAGGAAAGGAAATAAGGAAATAAATAAATGAAGAGAACAAATTAACAATAAATCGTTCTAAAAAAAGTAACAACGTCAAAACAGACATATCACATATAAACTATAAACAACATCAAAAACAAATATGTCATAAATAAACTATAGAAAGACTCATGTCCGCCTGGTCAACAAAAAAGCATTTGCTCCAACTTTGAACTTTTGAAGTTCTACTGATTCAACTACCCGATTAGGAAGATCATTCCACATTCTTCATATTTATTAATGTTAGCTTGATTATTGTAACACCTATTTCACTGTTTACCAGTTATCATTTTATTCAGTCTATCATTTAGATTTAAAACACCGATAACCTTGTTTCACAAAATAACACCCAATGCATTGCCTAGGAAATACAATAAAACCTTTCTTCTGAACTGGCCTCATTATTTTATCCTTCTTGTAAATTATGTCAGTAGACTGGTAAGGCTTAAATCATCTATCACTTTCTATTCATCAATTATCAATAGTACCCTTAACTTTACCAAATGTTTTATTATCATATTCTTTTATAGTCTGATGCTCTATGAGGTCCATAAATCATTTGGAGGCACATTTTTCGTTCGGACCTTGGATTACATTTATATTAATACGGTACATACTTTTGAACCTATCCTTAATTCTAGGATACTATCCTTTATACTATCATAATATTCGTCTATTTATTACCCTAAATAGTCATGTGATTGCCAGGAGCCTTCATGTCATCTAACGAGGAGCTTAGTAGTCTTTCTATCTGTTTAACAAAAATATAGGGTTTCTCTTATCCTTTCATTCAATGTAAACTTGTCATCTTCTAAAACTAATTATCAGTCTCCTATGGGTGGACTAATGATAGTTCGCAGGACATCCACAACCCTTTCTATTTACCATGCCTATTTTTCAATTTGAACTTTACTTATGGGGGTTATCTCACTCTTCATACTTTAAAGAAAAAATATTGCACAATTATTTATTATGTCACTAGTAAAATGGAGTGCATTGTTCGAGAGAAGTATTTCGAAACACGAATGTCTAGTGATTATCCTGGCCTTGAATGATTCTGATATTGAATCAGCAGTCCTATCTCTATTAGGTTAAAATTTCTATGGAGACCAGTAGGTATTTATCATCTGTCAAGTTTTGGGACAAATTCCCGTGTGTTTCGTTTGTACTACCTCAAAGGGATTAAAATGCATATGTACTTTCTAAAGGGATTCTAACCTTTACATGGCCTTTATATTTATTACACGTAGGGAATTTATTCATTATCTTTTAATTTCTTTATTAGGCCAAAAATAATTCCTCGTTACATGTACAGTCTTTAATTACTAGAAGCCCCGCTAACCTGTGAGCATGAGTTATTATTAGAACTTAGTTGGTTAGTATATCAGGAATAAACAGTCCTGAACAAGTATTTTCTCTCTAATCTTAGTATGTATTTCTTTGATTAATTTCAAATTCTAACCTAGGATTTTTATTTGGTAGGAAGTACCTATAACATTTCTAATAACTTCTTGTTTCTCTTGTTCTATCTTAATTTTTTTCTGAATTTAAGACTACTACCTGACAGCTGAAACAAAATATTGGTAGAGATAATCCTCTGTGTTCTAGATAATCCATCTACTAAAGTATTGTACTTAGCAATAATGTATCTAACTTCTGGAAGAACTCTAGTGCACTAAGGAACCAACGATTTAATTTTACAGTTGTTTATTATCCCTCTTACCCCCCGGCTATTTGGAACTTTCCAACCCTTAACCCCCAGGGGTTATTTTTTTTCAAGCACATTTTGCAGTATATATTTTTTTTAAATTGCTCTAACAGCCTTAATTTTCATCATAGAGAGGTCAGGTTGGTCTCATTCTCTTGAAAAATGCCTGAAGTTTCTCAAAAAATTATCAAAAATATACAAAAAAAAAATGTAAATGGCAGTTTTTTTGCAAGGACGTACCGGTACGTCCATGGGAGTAAAGGGATGAGTTTTGTGAAACATACCAGTACCTCATTTGGGGGTAAAAGGGTTATGAAAGCCCTTCGTTTGAAGAAAAAACCACAAACAGGTTTATGATCAGTAAGTACATTTACTCTATGCCGTAACATTATATTCCTAAACTTCTCAAGGCCCAATAAAGGGTTAAACTGTCTTTCTCGGTTGTGTCTTTGTTATCTAAGACTACTGTTATAATACACAACCCTAATTCAGGTTTTATGTTTCTGTAATAAATAATTTCATTTATGTATTTGAGGCATCACATGCTAAATAAAATTACTTGGTAAAAATTTGGTTAAACTAATTTAGCATCAATAATCAATTTCTCTCTTATATGTTAAAAGCCTTCTTTTGGTATTTTTCAATCGCACTCCAAAACTCTCTTGGTTAACTCTGTTAAAGGCTTGACTATGGTAGGAAAATGCTGCGTAATCAGTCTGTAAGATCCTATCATTCTTAAAAATCTTCTTAAACCAAATTTTTTTTGAGCAGGATATTCCACAATAACCTTTACTTCTCTTTTTCTGGCATGCATAATCAATCTACACTGTCTACTTGCCCTGTCTAATCTAGGAATTTGATACTTTTTAGTCTTAATCTTCATCTTGCTATTCTCCAACTTTGTAAGACAGGTTTTAATGTATGAAATGACTCTCTATATCCTTACTAAACATAGCAACGTCATTTAAATATATTTATACATTCTCTATGTCTAGAAAATCTGCAACATTAACCTGATGAAAGTCAGAGGAACTGATGTGAGCCCATTAGTATCACTCTGAATTCTAAATATTCTGTAGGAATGCTAAAAGCCATTAATGGCTTGTATTCTTCTTCTATTACACTCGCCAATATGCACCAAGTATGTCTGTTCCTCGATAACTGAGCCAAAACTGCATTTATTACTGGGAGACAGTTTATCAGGAACTATATTTTAATTCACCTTATGATAATATATTACTAGTCTATAACTTACATCTTTATTCGGAATAATATCATGGGAGAATTATAAGAAGACTTCTTCATTTCAACTCTAACTGTATCTACGGAGCGTTGGGTGATAGGTAGCTTGCAATTTCTTATTTAAAAAGTTTGGTGCGGTCATCATTTATTTAGTGATGCAACACATCTTTTCTACATAACCTATTGCCTAAAATGGTTATTCTCTGCCAATTACTGCTTAATATTCCTTTTAATCTTCTCCGCATTCTGGAATAACTCCGTTATCTATCGCTTTATCTATCCCTTCATCTGTGACCCTTATTGTAAATTAGGCCACTTCTTATATTCTATTATTTTATCTGTAATCCCTATTCCTATACACACTTCATTATCTGCCATTCAGAGGAAGTAATTCATCGGAGTAGTTTATAACTAAATTATGAGCATTCATTTCCCTTTATCTGAGCTAAATAACTGTCTGGTCTGACAAAATCTGGCAACCTGTTAATGGTTAAAATGTCTTCACATTTATATGTTGGTTATCTTATTTGACATATTTTTTTTTTATATATTAAATAGCCTATAGCTATATAATTCATTTATATCTCATCTGCATATAGCAACATATATATATATATATATATATATATATATATATATATATATATATATATATATATATATATATCTATATATATATATATATATATATATATCTATATATATATATATATATATATATATACATATATATATATATATATATATACATATATATATATTATATATATATATATATATATATATATATATATATATATATATATGACTATAGTTATATAATTCTTGTATATCTCATCTGCCTAAAGCAACATTTCTTTTATATTTATTAGCCTATAGCTATTTAGGAACTATGATCTCCAATACAGGGTCTTTAGAATTAGAGATTAGTGAAAGATTGAAAAAAAAAGTAAATCAGACAATGGCTAGGTTGAGTAAAACTTGAAAATCAAATCGTCTGAAATTACATATAAAAATCCGACTTCTGTTTATTTTCTTTATTCACCTTCATGAGTAAGGTTTAGCAGCCAACACATTATCAACGTGCAAGTCTGCCTTGACAAGAACGATACTATATACCTTTCAGGTCGACCTTTCTAAGGACGATTTTTAATAAAATTCCGAAGGTCGGTGCTAAGCTTAGACCTTCAGCGCCTCTAAGACCCATTTCATGGGCACTAGATAAGGTTCCTCATTTGCATTAATTTTGAATAATGAGGAGTGCGCTTTGAAGAATTTAACTCAAAAGTTATATTTCTGTTTGCACTCGCTTCAGGGGCTAGAGTTAATGTAATAGTGGCTCTCTTGAGAGAGGAAGGCCACGTTCAGTTCTTGAAAGGAGAACTGAATCTGTTTCCAGACCCAACGTTTCTTGCCAGGAACAAGCTACCCACCAACAGGTCGGGTCCCTAGAGAATCTGCCCTCTGAAGGAAGATGCATCTCTATGTCCAGTGGAGTGCCTACAGGTCTATCTTCATAGAACTTCAGACTTTAAGGGAGGACAGCTGTTCAAATTTATCTCTGAAACAACTAAGGGCGAAACTCACCTATGTTTTTCGCAGAGCGGATCCAGAGAGTACATCCGCAAGTCATGATCCGAGCAAAGTTGCCTCTTCCATAAAATTTCTTTAATTATATGGACTTGTACATCTTCGTTCGTACACCGGCTGGTAGTCTTCCAAGGTGTTCTTTATGCACTATGCGAAGCAAGTGGAGCAACTCAAGAGGTCTGTGGTAGCAGCAGGTAGAATTCTTAAACCTTCTGTTTAAATCTGCGAGGAACAGTGTAATTAAATTGGGACGATTAATTGAGAGGGTGGTTGTGTAGTCACAGTCTGTTACTACACACTGAGCGATAGGCCACTAACGTGTCCTTACGAACTGTTCCATGGACTATGGTGAACTATAGCATAATACGGACACTTGTGCCAAGCATTTCTTACGCTAGT
>NC_090725.1:78745422-78755422 GCF_036898095.1 Palaemon carinicauda
ATTTAAACTATAAAAACTTTAACAGAACAAGAGGAAGAGGAACTAGATAGAAAAGTGTGCCCGAGTGTACCCTCAAGCAAGAGAACTCTAACCCAAGATAGTGGAAGACCATGGTACAGAGGCTATGGCACTACCCAAGATTAGAGAACAATGGTTTGATTTTGGAGTGTCCTTCTCCTAGAAGAGCTGCTTACCATAGCTAAAGAGTCTCTTCTACCCTTACCAAGAGGAAATAAAAATGCAATATGCCGTTACGAAATCACTGTTCTGTTGAAAGTGATAAACTAGCGAGATTAAAAAAAAATATAAAGTAGTCATCTTAGGGTACAAAGGACAGAGATGGAAAACAAACCAACAATGTTAATTGACGTCAAATGGATACCACGAACGTAAATCTGATATCGTCACCCTCATAAACTAACTGCCTAAGTCATTTTCTCCACTTGTTGGGAAATAAAAAAAAAAAAACCTTCTCATTTCCTAATTCTTTATATCATTGTATTGAGCTTCAATTCACAAATTCTAATTCACAAATTCTTCTGTTAAGAATTTATGAATTGAAGCTATTTTTTCCTATTGGAGCCACTGGGCTTATAGCATCTTGCTTATCCAACTAGGGTTGTAGCTTGAATAATAATAAATAATAATAATAATAATAATAATAATAATAATAATAATAATAATAATAATAATGAGCTTCAATTAACAAATTCTAATTCACAAATTCTTCTGTTAAGAATTTGTGAATTGAAGCTCAATAAAATGATATAAAGAATTAGGAAATGAGAAGTTTTTTTTTTTTTTTTTGGATTTCCCAACAAATGGAGAAAATGACTTGGACAGTTAGTTTATGAAGGTGACGATATATAAAATTAATCTTTAATTCGAATGCTAGAAAGATATGAAAGTGTTGGCCATGATTGACGATATAAGAAACTCGCGATTTTCAGGTAAAAAAAGAAGAAAAAGAAAATAACGCTAACGAGAAATATCACTAAATTCAAAAGTTCAAAGTTGGAGCAAATGCTTTTTTGTTGACCAGGCGGACATGAGTCTTTTTATAGTTTATATATGACATATTTGTTTTTTATTGGGTTGTTACTAGTTTATATATGACATATCTGTTTTGACGTTGTTACTTTTTTTAGAATGATTTATTGTTAATTTGTTCTCTTCAATTATTTATTTCCTTATTTCCTTTCCTCACTGGGCTATTTTTCCCTATTGGAGCCCCTGGGCTTATAGCATCTTGCTTATCCAACTAGGGTTGTAGCTTGGATAGTAATAATAATAATAATAATAATAATAATAATAATAATAATAATAATAATAATAATATTGAGCTTCAATTAACAAATTCTAATTCACAAATTCTTCTGTTGAGAATTTGTGAATTGAAGCTCAATAAAATGATATAAGGAATTAGGAAATGAGAAGGTTTTTTTGGATTTCCCAACAAATGGAGAAAATGACTTAGGCAGTTAGTTTATGAAGGTGACGATATATAAAATTAATCTTTAATTCGAATGCTAGAAAGATATGAAAGTGTTAGCCATGATTGACGATATAAGAAACTCGCGATTTTCGGAGAGAAAAAAAAAAAAAAAAAAAAAAAAAAAAAAAAAAAAAAAAAAAAAAAAAAACCCTAACGAGGAATATCACTATTATTATTATTATTATTATTATTATTATTATTATTATTACTATCCAAGCTACAACCCTAATTGGAAAAGCAAGATGCTATAAGCCCAAGGGCTCCAAAAGGGCAAAAATAGCCCAGTGAGGAAAGGAAATAAGGAAATAAATAAATGAAGAGAACAAATTAACAATAAATCATTATTAGAAGCTACCAATGAAGACATTGAAAATAGACATTAGCTGATGTCGTTGCCTGTTGTTCGTTAGACCTCAATTGGGCAATGCGGGTAGCCCGAGCCCCTGGGGCAACCAAGCCCGAGGCCCCTGGGGGCAACCAAAAGCCGGAACCGAGTATAAACTCTCTCTTGGCCTGAGGCGTCGTTAATTCTCTGAGCGAACTCCATCAATCATCGGTAACAAGATCTTCGTCTGCCCGCCTCAGCAAGAAATGCGCAGAAATATAACAAGAAACAAGAAATTAATTTCTTTTCTATATTTTTCTTTATATTTCTATGGCTTATTCTAAGATGCATGGTAAATTCAACATCTAGGTTGATATATAGTAAGTTTACCAGCAGAAATATAACAAGAAACAAGAAAGTTTACCAGCAGAAATATAACAAGAAACAAGAAATTTATTTATCTTTTTATATTTTTCTTTATATTTCTATGGCTTATTCTAAGATGCATGGTAAATTCAACATCTAGGTTGATATAAGTTTACCAGCAGAAATATAACAAGAAACAAGAAATTTATTTCTTTTTTATATTTTTCTTTATATTTCTATGGCTTATTCTAAGATGCGTGGTAAATTCAACATCTAGGTTGCTATAAGTTTACCAGCAGAAATATAACAAGAAACGAGAAATTTATTTCTTTTTTTTACATTTTTCTTTATATTTCTATGGCTTATTCTAAGATGCATGGTAAATTCAACATCTAGGTTGATATAAGTCTACCAGTATCTTCATATAAAGAAAGAATGAATAAAATGTTCACCAAAAAGTTTATAAATTATTGTTTTTGAGTGACTAAAAATTAAAATCAAGATGTGTGATGTTGTAAATTGTTAAATTAGATGGATTTGTTTATAGAAAAATACAATTAAATGTGATTATACTGTAAATATTGTGATTGTAAAGAATATGTAATTCAACTTTTTAATAAAAAGAAAAAAATGTATCTTCATATGCAAGGACTATAGTGAAAAATTCAGAAAAAAAAATGCTTCACGAAAATTTAACATATTTACAATAACAGAATTTTCCCTTTCCCTTTAAACTTCCTTAGCAAGAGAGCAACTTAATCTAATCTATTTCTTAATGATACCAATACTTTGAAAAACTATTCAATTTAATATATTTACAATAACAGAGTTTTCCCTTTCCCTTTTAACTTCCTTAGCAAGAGAGCAACTTAATCTGATCTATTTCTTAATGATACCAATACTTTGAAAAACTATTCAATTTAATATATTTACAATAACAGAATTTTCCCTTTCCCTTTAAACTTCCTTAGCAAGAGAGCAACTCGATCTAATCTATTTCTTAATGATACCAATACTTTGAAAAACTATTCAACTTTCTTCCCAGGCTGTTAAACCAATAAGTAGGCTATACAGTTATTGTTTAAGATCATAAGTATACATTAGACTGCTTTTAAAAGAATATTTAATAGAAAAAGAACCTGCTATCATGTTGATTGTTAACCCCCATACTCACATATATACGCTGAGGCACAGTGTTATTAAACAGTATTCATGAAAGTAATAAAGTAATTTTATAAACAAAGGCTGAAACGTAATACAGAAGCTATATATTACATAGCAAACATATTTAATATTGTTCATTCATATTCTACCAAACAATTTATTCTATTCAACAAATCTATCTAAATTTCTATCAAGTGTATATATATATATATATATATATATATATATATATATATATATATATATATATATATGTATATATCCAAATAAGCCATATAAATTTTTTATACATTCATATCTGGATTCTCTTAACGACCTCGGGATCAGAGCCCCAGGCAAAATCACATAAAGACAAGAGCTTGTGACCGGCCGGGAATCGAACCCTGGTCGGCAAGCTTGTATAGACAGTGACTAAACCACTTGGCCACGAAGAATGTGTGTATGTGTGTGCTTGTGTATGTGTGTGCGTGTGTATTTGTGCGTGTATACAGTATGTATATATGTCTACGACCAATCCCCGTTGACCAGCTTGGTGATGACAACTGGGTAAACCTCAGACATGAATAGAGACATATATACCTAAGGCTTTTGTCCAGAAGTGGACTTAAAACGGCCACATTTAGTGTTGTTGTTGTTGTTGTTTTGTATATATATATATATATATATATATATATATATATATATATATATATATATATATATATATAATGTTCATATGTACATAAATCAACAACAATAACAACAACGACAACAACAATAATAACAACTACACCATCCAACAACAACAAATGTAGCCTTTTGCAGTCACTGCGTAATAAAGGCCTCAGTCATGGCTATTCATGTTTGAGGCTTGGCCAGTTTTCATCACCAAGCTGGTCATTGGGGATTGGTGGTGGACATATTTTCACACAGTATATACACACACACACACACACACACACACACACACATATATATATATATATATATATATATATATATATATATATATATATATACAAGTATGTATATATGTATACTAACGTGACGCTTAAGAGGAATTGGTGAAACGTAACATAGTAATTGATCCTTTCTCAGAGAGAGAGAGAGAGAGAGAGAGAGAGAGAGAGAGAGAGAGAGAGAGAGAGAGAGAGAGAGAGAGAGAGAGAGAGAGAGTAAACTTGTCTTATACTTATGAAAATTATATTGTATTTTACACCCATATCGCAAAGAATAATTTTGTTCTTATTCAAACTGAAAAGAAAATTCAACCTCTTTCATATAGAATTATTGAGAGAGAAGATTTTGCAAAGATTTCACATCCACTGAAATTACGGATGAAAATTTCCAAGGGACCTCCGCTTGGAGAACTGGAATCCAGGTTGTAAATGGATTCCAGATTCCAGCGATTTCCTGTCGTATTTGAGATAGTTTACGGATAACCCAACATTTCACTGGGAAACCCAACATTTCACTGGGATTTGGGAATCTCAAGAATATCTTTACTTAATGAGAAGTGGAAATCATCTTTTATTCGCTGGTGACGAAGGAGGAATCAAATTTACTAGGTTTAGAAAGTGGTTGAATTGTCTTATTTTGATTTCTATTCTTCTTATTGGTATTTTTTCAAATGCCATGGAATTGACCGTTATCGACTATATGTTCAATTACCTTTTTCTTTCACGTAATATTTTCCCATTCCAAAATTTCTTGCATTTTGCAATTTATATTTATTAATTTACCTTACATTATTATTATTATTATTATTATTATTATTATTATTACTATTATTATTATTGAGCCGCTACCCTAATTGGAAAAGCAGGATGATATAAGCTCTAGGGCTCCAACAGGAAAAATAACCCAGTGAGGAGAGGATATAAAGAAACTACAAGAATAGTAATTAACAGCTACAACAAAATATTTCAAGTATAGTTACAATATCAAAAATAAATCTTTCATGTTTAAACTACAAAAAAAAAAGAAAAAAAAAGAGGAAGATAAATAAGATAGAACAGTGTGCCCGAGTGTACCCTCAAGCAAGAGAACTCTACCCAAAGACAGTAAAAGACCATAGTACAAAGGCTATGGCCCTACACCAGACTAGAGAACAATGGTTTGATTTTGGAGTGGCCTTCTCCTAGAAAAGCTGCTTACTACAGTTAAAGTCTCTCTTCTACCCTTACCAAGAGGAAAATAGCCACAATAATAATTATCAGCTACAATAAAATAATTTAAGTATAGTTACAATATCAAAAATAAATCTTTCATGTACAAACTACAAAAGAAAAAAAAAAACAAGAGGAAGATAAATAAGATAGAATAGTGTGCCCGAGTGTACCCTTAAGCAAGAGAACTCTACCCCAAGACAGTAAAAGACCATGGTACAAAGGCTATGGCCTACACCAGACTAGAGAACAATGGTTTGATTTTGGAGTGTCCTTCTCCTAGAAAAGCTGCTTACTACAGTTAAAGTCTCTCTTCTACCCTTACCAAGAGGAAAATAGCCACTGAACAATTACATTACAGTAGTGAACCCCTTGAGCGAAGAGGAATTGTTTGGTAATCGCAGTATTGTCAGATGTATGTATGTAAAAATAGACCAGACTATCCGGTGTGTGTAAGCAAAAAAAAAAAAAAAAAAAAAAACCGCCGTAACCAGAGAGAAGGATCCAATGTAGTACTGTCTAGCCAGTCAAAGGACCCAATAACTCTCTAGTGGTAGTATCTCACTGAGTGGCTGGTGCCCTGGCTAGCCTACAGCCTTTCATCTATTTGTATTTCAACGGGAATTCGGATTAATTTCGGTCAACATTTCCTGGTTATCATTATTATTCCATGCTCATAAAACTCAATGATTCCGCAAAAAGGTTTCAAAACTTTCCTTTTTAAAACGGGATCCAAATTTTAGATTCATATCTCCGAGTTATGATGAAATTGGGTATACAAAATTAAGAGAAATTTCCACATGGTGCCAAATTTAATTTGAATTATAAGATTTTCTGAGTTATTTGTTTTCATCCCAATTCCTTTCTTCCTTTTTCCATTATCCAATAACAGACATAGATGCTTATAAACTATACTGTACTTATTAATGTACATATGAATAAATAAAAAAGGATGTGTCCATGGTGGTAGAACAATTTTAAAAAGTACTATCTTGTACAAATTACAAAGTCCCAAGGGTGGCATTTTATTTAATTTCATCAAATACATTTACAGATTGCTGCACTTATTAATGTGCATATGAATAAATAAAAAAGTGTGTCCATGGTGGTAGAACAAGCTTAAAAAGTACTATCTTGTACAAATTACAAAGTCCCAAGGGTGGCACTTTATTTAATTTCATCAAATACATTTACAGATTGCTGCACTTATTAATGTGCATATGAATAAATAAAAAAGTGTGTCCATGGTGGTAGAACAAGCTTAAAAAGTACTATCTTGTACAAATTACAAAGTCCCAAGGGTGGCATTTTATTTAATTTCATCAAATACATTTACAGATTGCAGCTTCTGTTCTCAATCTTTCTTCTGTAATTACAATTAAAGTGGACTAAAATATGCTTATTTTACCAGGTGCATGAATACCCACGAATGCTAGGTTGACCCAAAAGAGTTCTTTGAAATGATGCAAAGGCCTGGTGATAACCAGCGCCATTTTTGTTCACACTAAATTAAATTCATAATAGCAAAGCTCATTTGTTTCATAATAAACGATCCCCCCCCCCTTTTTTTTTTATTTGTGGAAATGTCCTAAAAATCTTACCCTCTTCGATACTGATATCTTAGTTCTATGTTTAGTAGTATCACGCAGAACTGTGATGGAAGTCACGGTACTCAAACGGACAGATATTAGTGTATTTGAAAGAAGTAAACTTGAGGATCAGTATCTTTCATTAGCCCTTCATATGTTTATAATAATAATAATAATTATAATAATAATAATAATAATAATAATAATAATAATCTTTATTTCAGCAAGATCCATATAAATCTTGCATCGCAGGATTACTTTGGGTATGTGGTGTCTTCCTTATTGTGCATAGCAGAGTTGAGAGTCCGTTTCCTATGATTGCAGCTCCCAGATTAAAGCTCACCTACTTGATCGCCAAACGACCTCTGAAGCTATAACTGTACAATACCTATATCCTTTTACTATTGTTCCACTTGCCCTTTTGCAAATGTTCCTAGACATTGATTGAAACGCTATAACTGTACAATACCTATTGTTCCACTTGCCCTTTTGCAGATGTTCCTAGACATTGGTCGAAACAATATAGCATCATATAAAAGCGAGCCCTGATCCCATTGCATCTTAAGAAGAGAGAATTCTATCTAAACTGTGCTGACAAATGATTGAAGCTTTATATCCTTTACTCAGACTATTGTTCCACTTGCCCTTTTGCAGATGTTCCTAGACATTGGTCGAAACAATATAGCATCATATAAAAGCTAGCCCTGATCCCATTGCATCTTAAGAAGAGAGAATTCTATCTAAACTGTGCTGACAAATGATTGAAGCTTTATATCCTTTACTCAGACTATTGTTCCACTTGCCCTTTGGCAAATGTTCCTAGACATTGGTCGAAACAATATAGCATCATATAAAAGCTAGCCCTGATCCCATTGCATCTTAAGAAGAGAGAATTCTATCTAAACTGTGCTGACAAATGATTGAAGCTTTATATCCTTTACTCAGACTATTGTTCCACTTGCCCTTTTGCAGATGTTCCTAGACATTGGTCGAAACAATATAGCATCATATAAAAGCTAGCCCTGATCCCATTGCATCTTAAGAAGAGAGAATTCTATCTAAACTGTGCTGACAAATGATTGAAGCTTTATATCCTTTACTCAGA
This sequence comes from Palaemon carinicauda, assembly GCF_036898095.1. Classification (NCBI taxonomy): domain Eukaryota; kingdom Metazoa; phylum Arthropoda; class Malacostraca; order Decapoda; family Palaemonidae; genus Palaemon; species Palaemon carinicauda. The sequence goes on from NC_090725.1 coordinate 78,753,614, forward strand.
CTATTGTTCCACTTGCCCTTTGGCAAATGTTCCTAGACATTGGTCGAAACAATATAGCATCATATAAAAGCTAGCCCTGATCCCATTGCATCTTAAGAAGAGAGAATTCTATCTAAACTGTGCTGACAAATGATTGAAGCTTTATATCCTTTACTCAGACTATTGTTCCACTTACCCTTTGGCAAATGTTCCTAGACATTGGTCGAAACAATATAGCATCATATAAAAGCGAGCCCTGATCCCATTGCATCTTAAGAAGGGAGAATTCTATCTAAACTGTGCTGAGAAATGATTGAAGCTTTATATCCTTTACTCAGACTATTGTTCCACTTGCCCTTTTGCAGATGTTCCTAGACATTGGTCGAAACAATATAGCATCATATAAAAGCGAGCCCTGATCCCATTGCATCTTAAGAAGGGAGAATTCTATCTAAACTGTGCTGAGAAATGATTGAAGTTTTATATCCTTTACTCAGACTATTGTTCCACTTGCCCTTTTGCAGATGTTCCTAGACATTGGTCGAAACAATATAGCATCATATAAAAGCGAGCCCTGATCCCATTGCATCTTAAGAAGGGAGAATTCTATCTAAACTGTGCTGAGAAATGATTGAAGTTTTATATCCTTTACTCAGACTATTGTTCCACTTGCCCTTTTGCAGATGTTCCTAGACATTGGTCGAAACAATATAGCATCATATAAAAGCGAGCCCTGATCCCATTGCATCTTAAGAAGGGAGAATTCTATCTAAACTGTGCTGACAAATGATTGAAGCTTTATATCCTTTACTCAGACTATTGTTCCACTTGCCCTTTGGCAAATGTTCCTAGACATTGGTCGAAACAATATAGCATCATATAAAAGCGAGCCCTGATCCCATTGCATCTTAAGAAGAGAGAATTCTATCTAAACTGTGCTGACAAATGATTGAAGCTTTATATCCTTTACTCAGACTATTGTTCCACTTGCCCTTTGGCAAATGTTCCTAGACATTGGTCGAAACAATATAGCATCATATAAAAGCGAGCCCTGATCCCATTGCATCTTAAGAAGGGAGAATTCTATCTAAACTGTGCTGAGAAATGATTGAAGTTTTATATCCTTTACTCAGACTATTGTTCCACTTGCCCTTTTGCAGATGTTCCTAGACATTGGTCGAAACAATATAGCATCATATAAAAGCGAGCCCTGATCCCATTGCATCTTAAGAAGGGAGAATTCTATCTAAACTGTGCTGAGAAATGATTGAAGTTTTATATCCTTTACTCAGACTATTGTTCCACTTGCCCTTTTGCAGATGTTCCTAGACATTGGTCGAAACAATATAGCATCATATAAAAGCGAGCCCTGATCCCATTGCATCTTAAGAAGGGAGAATTCTATCTAAACTGTGCTGAGAAATGATTGAAGTTTTATATCCTTTACTCAGACTATTGTTCCACTTGCCCTTTTGCAGATGTTCCTAGACATTGGTCGAAACAATATAGCATCATATAAAAGCGAGCCCTGATCCCATTGCATCTTAAGAAGGGAGAATTCTATCTAAACTGTGCTGACAAATGATTGAAGCTTTATATCCTTTACTCAGACTATTGTTCCACTTGCCCTTTGGCAAATGTTCCTAGACATTGGTCGAAACAATATAGCATCATATAAAAGCGAGCCCTGATCCCATTGCATCTTAAGAAGAGAGAATTCTATCTAAACTGTGCTGACAAATGATTGAAGCTTTATATCCTTTACTCAGACTATTGTTCCACTTGCCCTTTGGCAAATGTTCCTAGACATTGGTCGAAACAATATAGCAT
>NC_090725.1:78760422-78770422 GCF_036898095.1 Palaemon carinicauda
TAGAATATTTCCCTAGTAAAAGTGGAATTGCTTTCTTTTTATTTGAGGGACCTCAGCAACCAAGGAGTTGACAGTCAGGGCATTGTTCCTCTCTCAAGATTTACTTTGATAATTTAATTAACAGATAGTTAATCTAAATACATAAAGCTTAATGTTGGTCATTTTTTTGGTTGGGCAATGTTGGTCACTTTGTGACTACTTCATCAGTGATGTGGCTAGGTGAGATGTGTAGTGTGATCTGGCCTTGCTGGGTGTTACATGATGCTAGTTTAGCTAGGCGAGATGTGTAGTGCGATCTGGCCTTGCTGGGTGCTACATGATGCTAGTCTAGCTAGGCGAGATGTGTAGTGCGATCTGGCCTTGCTGGGTGCTACATGATGCTAGTCTAGCTAGGCGAGATGTGTAGTGCGATCTGGCCTTGCTGGGTGTTACACGATGCTAGGTGTTACACGATGCTAGTTTACCTAGGTGAGATGTGTAGTGCAATCTGGCCTTGCTGGGTGTTACACGATGCTAGTCTAGCTAGGTGAGATGTGTAGTGTGATCTGGCTTTGCTGGGTGTTACACGATGCTAGTTTAGCTAGGTGAGATGTGTAGTGTGATCTGGCCTTGCTGGGAGTTACACGATGCTAGTTTAGCAAGGCGAGATGTGTAGTGTGATCTGGCCTTGCTGGGTGTTACATGATGCTAGTCTAGCTAGGTGAGATGTGTAGTGTGATCTGGCTTTGCTGGGTGTTACACGATGCTAGGTGTTACACGATGCCAGTTTAGCTAGGTGAGATGTGTAGTGTGATCTGGCCTTGCTGGGTGTTACATGATGCTAGTTTAGCTAGGTGAGATGTGTAGTGTGATCTGGCCTTGCTGGGTGTTACATGATGCTAGTTTAGCTAGGTGAGATGTGGCGTGTAGTTTCATTCATTGTAATGTGGTGTGCGATGTGGTGTACCCAAGGCCAAAATATATGAGAACAGATCAACCCACCAGAGCACTAAACACGCCCAAAAGTACACAAAGGTGGGGACTTGGGTGATGTATGTACGAGGAAAACCACAGGTTTCACTCAATTAGTAAAGGAAATCCACAGGTTTCACTCAATTAGTAAAGGACAACCACAGGTTTCACTCAATTAGTAAAGGAAAACCACAGGTTTCACTCAATTAGTAAAGGAAAACCACAGGTTTCACTCAATTTGTAAAGGAAAACCACAGGTTTCACTCAATTAGTATAGGACTGTGAGGATCTAGCTGTTCTAGCAGGTGATTGGGTAACATCTGTAGGACTACAATTTTCTTTTCATAGAGGTATTAACAAAAGGAAAAATGCCCAACCCCTGTGCACGTTACCCCTAAAAGAGACTGGTAATGAGAGAGAGAGAGAGAGAGAGAGAGAGAGAGAGAGAGAGAGAGAGAGAGAGAGAGAGAGAGAGAGAGAGAGAGAGAGAGAGAGAGAGAGAGGTCGTAACAATGATGTCACTACTGCAACGTTATTGGTATTTAGTCAGAAGCCCTGTGTATGTCAGGAGATAATTTCACATTGAATAAGTTAATAATTGTATGGGATTAGCTATTTTATAAGTTTTGTACATTAATCAAACGATAGAGACAAATAAAATTAGTTGACTTCGTAACTAGTTACCATTAAGAGAGAGACTAGAATCGAGATTGTAGAGGAGTGGAAAAGCATTATTCGAGTTAATGTTTACGTTGTAGATGTTATAGATATAAGCCAGAACCAGAAGTTAAAGTGCATGACTCACTTTTATGAGTTATTGACATGCGCTGCTCACCTGCCGAAAAGACGCTGCAAAGACGCCAGTAACAATGGCGTCACCAGAACGTCAAGCACAATGAATGACGTAAACATTACGTTAGAAGATGGAGACCAATAAACCAAAGGAACAGTCCCATGACGTGATGTAGGGCTACCACACCTTAAGCCCCTATTACACTTATCCGGTTTCCTACGGCGCTGTCGGTCGCGACGCTAGCGTATGTTCAAACCGGAGCGTGTGATAGCAAATCGGCCGTATGAAAGCTCACCCACGGCCGGCCGGATGAACTTTCGCCAGTACTAAAGTTGGCCGTACGGCCGTCGTACGTCAGGAACTGAGGACGTAGCGTGTAATTGCTCACTTAGATTAGCCTACAAGAGACACCTGCGATGAAGCAGCTCGGCTCTTTCATCACCAGCAAACACAGTAAAAGATTCCTCCTTGTCCTCACCTTGGGGCGTGGCCCCACACCAAGTGCCGACGTGATAAGCATTTAATTAACTTCAAGAAATGCAGTACAGTTGGCTGTCAGAAGAAGGAGTGAAGTAGAAGTCCAGTTGGAGATGCCCTTTTGCCTTTCAACCCGAGAGGTAAATAACTAACGGCTGCCAAAAGAAGGAGGAGAGAAGTAGAAGTCCAGTTGGAGATGCCCTTTTGCCTTTCAACCCGAGAGGTAAATAACTAACGGCTGCCAAAAGAAGAAGGAGAGAAGTAGGAGTCCAGTTGGAGATGCCCTTTTGCCTTTCAACCCGAGAGGTAAATAACTAACGGCTGCCAAAAGAAGAAGGAGAGAAGTAGAAGTCCAGTCGGAGATGCCCTTTTGCCTTTCAACCCGAGAGGTAAATAACTAACGGCTGCCAAAAGAAGAAGGAGAGAAGTAGAAGTCCAGTCGGAGATGCCCTTTTGCCTTTCAACCCGAGAGGTAAATAAATAACGGCTGCCAAAAGAAGAAGGAGAGAAGTAGAAGTCCAGTTGGAGATGCCCTTTTGCCTTTCAACCCGAGAGGTAAATAACTAACTCACTCCTGCCCGAGACAAGGTAGGAGAAGTTTTTCAATGTGTCCATTTGGATGTCACCTGTTTTAGATCCGAGTTCCCTTCCTGCCTGAATTGGGGACTCATGGATTCCACAACACGCAGAAAATTGGTTAAGTTCCACTCCACGGATGCAGCCCTCAAATCTTCCAGAGAATTAATTTGGTTACCAGTTTTGTGTACTAACTCACTCTTTAAATTTAGAAGAAATTTGTAAAATCGTTGTTCACCAAAATTCACTTATAAAAAGAAAAAAAAAACAGCATTTAACCCGCACCCCCATCTCTTGTGGGTCTTAAATATAACAGTAATTAAATGCACTGAATGATTAATGACAGTAACTTATAAAATAATTCAAAACTTAAAGCTATTAATCATTCTGCCCCAAGTAGCTTCACATTGGTGGCAGCTTTAATGGATAAAAAGCCATGTGATATTTACCAGTGCAAGAATTAATAGTAAAGTTTTCATAGATAAGCATTGAAGACATTGCAGAGTTAACACCAAGATACCAAATTAATAGCGAGGACGTGAGACGAAACAACGAGTTTAAACACAAGGAATTCATTCAGAAAAAAAAAAAATTGATAGTACAATAATCTCTCTATCTCTTCGCAAAACCTCATATCTAGGAGGCTATTTGCCAATAAGTTGATGCCTCATCTAAGACTACATATAGGGAATTATCATTGGCAATGAATTTTACCTTTAGCAAAGGAATCATGTCCTTCTTTACTGTTGCTAGATTATCCCCCGTTTGTGTAGAAAATTCATTCATCGAGTCACTGAGACGTCTCTCAGTGAATATAGGGAAATCAAGAAATTTGTCTCTCATTTAAGAATAGAGAATTCTTATGTCGCTAGGATTTTTTGATGCATGAATTATTTCATCATTTGCTTGTGTAATCGAACTGAGATTTTTTTTGTAAGTGATGATGATGTTGGTGTCAGTCCATACATTTTATCTAAAATCTGACTTCTCCGGAATTATTAAGAAACTGACAGCTGTTGGATCCCCTTCTCCTGTATAAATACGATGTCTTTGTATATGCGTATTCTCATTGCTGAGTTTGATAATGTCCTGAGTGGATGAAAGTACTAACTCCAATCAAGTCTTTTTCATTTTTCCTTTCGTGGCTATAATACATTTTATATTCATCACGTGTCAGCTTTCATGATTTCTACACAATATAGGAGTGAAATATAATTTAGAATTACACAAGTAGGGTGAAAAACACAAACGATTAACTTCCCATAAAGATTGAGTTTAAAGAATTAACCCAAATAGCTAACCCCACTAACGTGAATTTGGTAGGGAAATTAACACTAATAAGTTGTTGTGGAAATACAGGTAGGAATACCCAAGATAAAAGAGGGTTAGAGAAATATACAGTGGATAAGTGGTTAGCTGATACCGAAAGTAGAATAGTCAGAGAATAAACAACGAGGCAGCAAAAATTAAACAGGCTATGCTAGCAGTGAATACAAATATAAGTGATGCTCAATTAACCTTGAATGGCAAAATATGAGGGTGACTCGATGAATGAATTTTCTACACAAACGGGGGATAACCTAGCAACAGTATTATTATTATCATTATTACTATCCAAGCTACAACCTTAGTTGGAAAAGCAAGATGCTATAAGCCCAGGGGCTCCAACAGGGAAAAATAGCCCAGTGAGGAAAGGAAATAAGGAAATAAATAAATGAAGAGAACAAATTAACAATAAATCATTCTAAAAAAAAGTAACAACGTCAAAACAGACATGTCATATATAAACTATTAGCAACATCAAAAACAAAAATGTCATAAATAAACTATAAAAAGACTCGTGTAAAGAAGGACATGATTCCTTTGCTAAAGGTAAAATTCATTACTAATGATAATTCTCTATATGTAGACTTAGATGAGGCATCAACTTATTGGCAAATAGCATCCTAGATATGAGGTTTTACGAAGAGAAAGGGAAATTAGCAACAACGATAGGTAATCAGGAGGTAAAATCGAAGGAGAAAATAGCTAGAAATCCTACCACAGAAACTCAGAACAATTCAAATAGTTGCAGAGAAGTTAGAACAGTAGATTGTAACGGAGGTGCAAATTACCCTAGAGTCAAACAGAATATTGGGCAGTAATTTAGGACAAAGACAGTTAAAAGAAATAGATAGGACACATCTAAATCTAGGGAAAGAATACATAAAAAGGGAGATAGAAAACCCCAGAGTTAAACAGAATAATAGGCAGTAATTTAGGACAAAGACAGTTAAAAGAAATAGAGAGGACACATCTAAATCTAGTGAAAGAATACATAAAAAGGGAGATAGAAATCAGGCAAAATACTGTAAAATGTGAGAATATAAAGGGCAGAAGGGCAAGGCGCAGAAATAAACCCCATCATGAAACAAAAGAACATACTTCTCAGAATCCTCCTCCGGCACAAAGAAAGAGAAACTTAAATCCTCCAAATAGTACAGAAGAAACAAGTTAAAACTAGGTAGCCGGATGAAAAGAAAGACAGGAAGACAGGGAAATATTAGATGGGAAAGATAAGCATATGTAGCAGGGGTACATCCACGTTGCAATTAACTATCTTATCTTATAGAGACTAGCAAATACAGGTGATATATTAGGATGCTATACGCTGTTTGATTATCTAAAAGTACCTGTTTCAAAATTTCAGATAGGAAAGATAGGCTTATGTAGCAGAGGTACATCCACATTGCAATTGACTATCTTATCTTACAGAGAGACTAGCAAATACAGGTGATATATTAGGTTGCTATACAATGTTTGATTATCTAAAAGTACCTGTTTCAAAATTTCAGATAGGAAAGATAGGCTTATGTAGCAGAGGTACATCCACATTGCAATTGACTATCTTATCTTATAGAGACTAGCAAATACAGGTGATATATTAGGATGCTATACAATGTTTTATTATCTAAAAGTGCCTGTTTTCAAAATTTCAGGAGTAAAAATAAATGTTTTAAAGAAATGAAATGCAAACAAGTATATAGGGGTATTAACCGCCAAGTTAGATAAAGAATTATTGGCCAAAATGTGCCAAGTGATGAAGGACGATTTCATGTTTAAAGGGGCCCATACACGTTCAAAAAAAAAGCGTCAAAATTTTTCATCAAACTTTTGACATCAAAATTTTGATGCAAAATTTGAGTAAGTGTAGGACGTTTTGATTTCAAAAAAAGATTTGAAGCAAAATTTTGACATCAAAACGTCCTACACACACTCAAATTTTGCATCAAAATTTTGATATCGAAATTTTTATGCAAAATTTTGACGCATTTTTGAACGTGTATATACACCTTAAGAAATAACATTTCCCGATAGAGCCTTAAGATATCGTTCAAAAACGATCCAATGATGAATAATGAATTTTATTGTGAGCAGGGCAGGCTAAAAATAAATAAGATAGTCAAGATGTATGATTCTACTTGTCAAAGACAGGTCTTTTACAAAGCTGGTCACTTTGTAGGAGATAAATTTGACAGAAACCGACTCCGGACTAAGAAAGGGAAATGGAAATAAAAAAAAAGGCAAGGAGAATTAAGTAATTTTAGAAATAGAAGAGTAGCAAATAATGAATATACTCCTTGTAAATATTTGATAGGCACCATATAAATAAAATAATATTTCAACAGTGAAATGAAATGTATAGAATAGAATAGAATAGCATAAATAAAATGTAATTCCGAAAAAAATTGTGTTATAGGCAAATAAAGCTATAGGCAAATTACACTGCTATAGGCAAGAGATATAAATGATGCTATAGGCATAGGAATTAAATGCAAAATGTTGCTGTTACGCACAGATTTAAAAATGACGATATAGGCATATGAATAATAAATGGGGTATGAAGTTGTTAAGCAAATATAAAGTCTGATCAGTTCTGTACTGAAACATAAAAGGCTAGAGTTTATTTAGAAAAGTCATATTGATACCTAAATAAAAATAACCCATAGATATAAAGAAGATACGTTAACTAAAAATAGGATGTCAGAGTCAGTCATAAGAGACAATTATGTAGTTCAGATGAAGGGAAATGAATGCACACCAATTAATTAATAATACTAAGAATAAAATACCTCATCTGGATGGTGGGTAATGACTTATAAAATAAGGGAGTAGAGATTACAACAGGAGCAGAAATAAGATAGAACAGTGTGGCCGAGTGTACCTAGAAGCAATAAAACTCTACTCCAGACAGTGTAAGACCATGAGACATATGATATATATATATATATATATATATATATATATATATATATATATATACATATATATATATATATATATATATATATATATATATATATATATATATATATATATATATACTGCACAACACGTGTATTACACAACGGTACAATGTAACCATATTTCTGTTTTTTTGTATATTGTCATTATCGCTCCCCCCTTGCACTAATAACCTTTTTATACCAATATTTTCCTGCATCATTGGGTTTGAGTTTTCATGCCATTCGTGATGGAACAGGTTATATATATACTCATGCTCCATCCAAATTAAGTTAATTGTATATGACTCGTCTCTCGCTCATATTCTAACGGCTTGCCTGCATATTGGTGACCAGGTAAGTGACTGCTCCCTCCTGCCTGCCCCCCTCACTGGTGTGCCTTACTGTTTTAAGATGCCGCCCACTGAACCTGCCTATTCAGCATATGTCGCCCCAATGAAACTACTGGCCTTCGCAAGCAGAGAAATGTTCGCTTTGTGCCAGCATGCTGAAGTCCAGTTTCGCATCAATGGTGTGACTCGATCAAGCACCAAAGCAGATTGCATTCTTGCGGCTATCCAAGGGACACTTTTCCGAAACAAGGGGACACCCTTATAACGTATGAAGACCTCAAATCATACCTCCTGGAACACCACTCGCCATCATTGGCCGCCCACATAGCTAGACTTTTTCAGTTCTTTCAACAACTGTTGGCGGACAAAAAGGCTTTGCTCACCCTCAGGGATTTGACTATTATCACTTGTCTGCTACCTGCTGCAGACGGCTCTCCTCTTAAAGTGAATCTAGTTCATGCCCCTTGGGTACAGCATCTACCCGAACCTGTATGTGCTGCTATGCCCAATGTTGGTGCGGATTTCCTCTCACACTTCCACCTCATGGTTGATGTAGCTCACCGAGGATTAGCCAACGAGGATTAGCACGCCTTAACGCCTTTCCAACCAGTCCCCTCCAACCCCATTCTCCACGTCGGAACACCCACAGATGCCTACGCCCACATCATACCCGGAAGTTTCCCATCCAGAACTTAGTCAAATGCCTACGTTACGGGAAAAACATGGTACAGGATGGCCAGGACACTAGCCACCCATTGAGATACTACCGCTTGAGAGTTATGGGTTCTTTGACTGGCCACACAGTACTACATTGGATCTTTCTCTCTGGTTAGAGTTCCTTTTCCCTTTGCCTTTGCATGCACCAAATAGTTTGGCCTATTCTTTACAGATTCTCCTCTGTCCTCATTTAACAATACTGACATTAACATTCTTTTTCACCCAAGCGGTTAACCACTGCACTGTAATTATTCAGTGGCCACTTTCCTTTTGGTAAGGGTAGAAGAGGCTTTTTAGCTATAGTAAGCAGCTCTTCTAAGAGAAGGACACTAAAAAATAAAACCATTGTTCTCTGGTCTTCGGTTGTGCCATAGTCTCTGTACCATGGTCTTGCTTAGGGTACACTCGGGCACACTATTCTATCTTATTTCTCTTACTCTTATTTTGTTAAAGTTTTTATAGTTTATATAGGAAATATTTATTTTAATGTTGTGACTGTTCTTGAAATATTTTACTTTTCCTTGTTTCCTTTCTTCACTGGACTATTTTCCCTCTCGTAGACCCAGGCCTTACAGCATCAAGCTTTTCCAACTGGGGTTATAGCTTAGCAAGTAATAATAATAATATCAAGACGACAGGGCCCCCAGTGTACGCCGGCTTCACACGTCTGGCATCAGATCGTTTGGAATTCGCTAAATAAACCTTCGGCAAAATGCAATAAATGGGTATTTGATAAAAGGTCTCAAGCCCAAGGTCATCACCCTTACACATCGTCCTGAAGAAAGATGGTTCTCTTTGTCTATGTTGGGATTACAGGCACCTGAACATGTAAACAGAAGCAGATCACTACCACTTCCCAAACATCACCAACATGACCTCATACTTGCACAAAGCAAAGGTTTTCTCCACACAATCTCCTGATGAGGTATTATCAGGTACCCATGAACCCAGAAGACATACCCAAGACTTCCATCACCACCCTCTTTGGTACAAACGCTTTCAATTACTCTTGTTTTGGATTTCGTAATGCTGAGGCCACTTTTCAACAGCATTGTAGAGAACCTCTCCTTTTATGTATGTAACGTGGAAAACTTGTGTTCTCTTCCCTCCAAAAAGGAACACCTCCATCATCTACGCATCCTGCACAACTGCCTACAACAGAACGAGCTTGTAGTCCGGTATGACAAGTGTACCTTTGGCGCCACCGAAGTATTATTCTTAGGGCACCGCATCACTCCTGAAGGAGTCCACCCCCTAACTGAGAAGTTAGCGGCCGTTCAGAACTTCACCAAAGCCTCGACAGTAAAAGCACTGCAAGAATTCTTGGGCATGATCGACTATTATCACCTTTTCCTGACAGCCATCGCCGCGATTCTTACCCCGCGCTATGCCTCCCTCAATGGCAAGCGTAAAGACCTGAAGTGGGGTTACCATCAAGAAGCGGCCTTTAGCAACGCAAAGAATGCCCTATCAACCACTGCTGCGCCATCTTTTCCTGTGTCACATGCACCTTTCCTTCTCTCCGCTGATGCCAGCAATGTAGCTATTGGGGGCAGGCATCGAGCAGGTGGTCAAAGGCTCGCCCCATCATTCATTGGCTTTCTTCAGTAGAAAACTGTCCAAGGCGGAACCTGGCTACTCTACCTTCGACAGCAAAGTAATGGTTGTGGACCACAAGCCTCGTGGCTGAATACAATTGTACAGTTCAACATGTCACTAAGTCCTCCTGGTACTATAGACTACTCCTAAAGGTACCCTGGATATCTCGATAGCTAAAATGGTGTATGGTGACCCGTTAGTCGTCCATGCTGAATTTTTTCCTTCTGCAACCTCCTCCAACAATGTTCAGCGCCTACGTCATATTGTGGGGA
>NC_090725.1:78792922-78812922 GCF_036898095.1 Palaemon carinicauda
AATAATAATAATAATAATAATCAGTAGATTCATTCATGGTCAAAACATGAAAAAGGAAGATCTAGGTCAACATGACATTTTGTGTCGCCTTTGGCAGAATTTCTTTTACCCCCAAAAATGTGTCAGACTCTCCAATTTCGCCAATAACAACGAGAACCTGATCGGCAGTGACTTACCGTAATGGGTAAATGATATTTTGTCAAAAAAAAAAAAAAAAAAAAAAAAAAAAAAAAAAAAAAAAAAAAAAAATTAAAAAAAAAAATAATTTTTTTCTAAGCGTTGTGTTTTAAATTTTATCATTATTTTTATCATTATCATTATTATTACTATTCAAGCTACAACCCTAGTCGGAAAAGCAAGATGCTATAAGCAAAGGGGCCCCAATAGGAAAAAATAGCCCAGTGAGGAAAGGGAATAAGGAAATAAATAAATAAAGATACCCCTTGCCACTCCTATGATTGCATATTACCTCGACCTTTGAATAATGGAAATCAGTACGGAATTCATTTCCCCTTGATTCATAATGAATTCTCTCTTTTACATACAATTTGCATTTTACAAGGGCTAGATAAAAGCACTATGCTGTATGTGAACTCATCCTCACCATAGATAAACTTAAGATCCTCTTTCTGGGACTGTTACTGAAATAGGGCGTAATATGGTTCCTTTTTTTTTTTGGCTTTCTCGTTATGAAGGAAAGCTAAGATACCACAGAGTATTAATAAATATATATACATTATATATATATATATATATATATATATATATATATATATATTTATATAAATATACATACATATATATATATATATATATATATATATATATATATATATATTATCTAAAGAAGCTACAAGATAAAACATTCTATATACGACATCACCACAATTTTTATTATTATTCTAAATGATAAGGGGACGTGTATGGATTCCAGTTATTTCCTTAGTATGAATAAGAGGATTTTAGTTTCAAGTACTTTTCACATTAGTATGGATTACGTCCCGTAACTGTACTTGTATATTTAGATAATTGTTTTACACCAAACAAAACTGTTTCTCTCTCTCTCTCTCTCTCTCTCTCTCTCTCTCTCTCTCTCTCTCTCTCTCTCTCTCTCTCTCTCTCTCTCTCGCCTTTCCAAGTTTTAGAAACTTTTATCAATAACAGTGACATTATTCATCGTATACTGAATTATGAGAGACAAACTTCTCTGCTCGGTTTCTTCCTTCTCTTCTATTTATGCTGCCCAGTTTCAAGCGGCAAATCCAACCTCACTCTCTGGACTGTGTTTCTCGCTATCATTCTCCTCTTTATTTCTCTCTCTTTTGTTTCCAGACCTGGATCGGCAAAGGCTTTAGGGTCTTGATTCCGCCTGCTATTAAAATAGATTTCACTTGCAGCGGAGATAATTATTTCAAGAGAAGAATCTTTAGGGTCCTGATTCCGCCTGCCATTAAAATAGATTTCACTTGCAGCAGAGATAATTATTTCAGGAGAAGAATCGTAAATATAAATAAATTACCCGATGCTTCGCATCAAGGTATACCTGGGAGTTACCAAATAAAAAACAACAATACAAGAATAATACCAAATTGAAAACCAAAATATAACCAGGAATGATAATAACGATAGATTAGCAGCAAATAAATTTTCCGAGGATCTCTCTCTCTCTCTCTCTCTCTCTCTCTCTCTCTCTCTCTCTCTCTCTCTCTCTCTCTCACTCATATATATATATATATATATATATATATATATATATATATATAAATATATATATATATATCTCACACACACTCATATATATATATATATATATATATATATATATATATAAATATATATATATATATATATATATATATATATATATATATATATATATATATGAGAGAGAGAGAGAGAGAGAGAGAGAGAGAGAGAGAGAGAGAGAGAGAGAGAGAGAGAGAGAACCATCTAATATCGAATTCACTGTTCCTTGGAACAACTACGACCTAAAGGGAATTACTAATGACTAAGTCCCCTTACTCTGATTAAGAATCTTACATATTTATCTTGGAGATGCATGTAAAGGGGGCTATGACAACTGTATCATACTTATTTGCAAATATTCTTGGAAATATTTTATATTTAACTTTCCTGTTTAATTCAGGATCTGCAATATGTATAAAAATTAATCCATATCCACCATTAGTGGCCTAATAGATTTAACTAATATGCGACTTTATAAGATAGCTTTTTAATATTCACATGAATAATAATAAGTTTTCAAACACAGTTAACCAATTATTCACTTTGGCTTGGGCATAACTTGATTCCAAAGACAATTATTTGGGGGTGTGCATGCACGCAGTTGTAACCGAGAGACTCTTGTGAATGCAACTAACTTTATTTCAACAGACAGCGAGTTTTCATAACAACAATTCCAGTAAAAGGTGACAAAAATTCAGACACATCGATACAAACAAATACAGGAAAAAAAGGGCTATCAGTGCAAGTGGAGAGCAATAACAATGATATACCAAAAAACAGAAATACCATTACAGTGCACGAGCGTGTGTGATACACGTGTGGTACATGGCTCCCCCTTCACAAAAGACATACATGTGAAATAAGGGGCCCTGCTCTTGAGAGGCGTACTGTAGGCGGGTCATCTGGCAGAAAATATACAGGTTTTAGGCGATCAATAGAGACCCATTCTTCTTTGTCACGTACGTTGAGGAGAAATGCTTTTAGCATACCACGGATCACAAGAAAAGGGCCCATGTAAGGGGGCATTAACGGTAGCTTGCTAGTGTCATTGTGCAGGAAAACATGCTTTTCCGAGTGCGGATCTGTCAGTATGTGTTGTTTAGCTGGGGGCTTGTAAGTCTGATGGCATGCAGTAAAGGTCCCCACAACATGACATAGGTGCTGAAGATTGTCGGTGGAGGCTGCAGACGGAAAACTATCGGCAGGGAGGACTAACAAGTTTCCACACACCATTTCACCTGCCAAGACTTCCAGGGCGTTTTTAGGAGTGATCTTTGGTCCCAGGAGGACCCAGGGAAGCTGGGTAAACCAGTTGAAGTCCTTGCAGTGGGACATCAAAACTGCTTTGAGGGTACGGTGAAAAAGTTCAACTATACCATTGCTGCAGGATTGTATGCGGTTGTCTGATAAGGGGTGATAGCCAGGAGATTCGCTAATGATGTCCACAATTGAAGGGTGAAAGTGGTGCCTCAGTCAGAAGTAAAATGCCCAGAGATACTGAATCTCGCTATCTATACTAAAATTAAGGCAGATGTACAAGAGGCGGACGTTACAGTTTCCATGGGAGGGATGTGCATGATGTCCTACATGCTAGGTACTCGGGATCTTTTTGTTGGGCTTCTGCCAAGGTGTTGTAATACAATTCAAGGTGAATGGAGGCCTATGTGTTTTTGACAAGGTATCGGCAACGGTATTCATTTTCCCAGGGACCTGCTGAAGAGTAGAAATGTAATCAGCCATGACAGAGAGATGTCGACGTTGACAGGCAGACCTGGCGTCATACTGTCGAGTGAAGGTGTGCACCAGAACCATATGGTCCATGCGAATGACGAAGGGTGTACCTTCCAAGAAGGGAGCTGAACATTCTGGTGGTCACCAATGTGCAGGCGAGCAGTTAGGTTATAACTAAGATACTGTCTTGAATACAGCTAACTTTATTTCAACAGACAGTGAGCTTTTATAGAATTCCAGCATATCAATGCAAGCAGATACAGGCATAAACAAGCTATCAGTATGAGGGGAGAGCGATAATGACAATACAGTCAACCATCCTTCTTCGGGGTACTTAGATTACAGACACAGCCGCAAAAGGGGGATTTTCGCGAATAAATGTTGCTCTAGGGTGGGCTAACTCCTAACCTAAAAAATCACTGCCCCTTGCCACAAGCAGGTGCCCGAGCTGATGATTAACACAGTAAATATTGCCTAATATTGATTTGATTTAGTTTCTACAATAGTTTACAATCATATGTATAGCGTACAGTACATTTACACACATGTACACAATGTATTGGACACAGTAGGGTTACAGTACAGTATTGTGCTAAGGTAAATTTGTACCAAGTTATCATCATCCCCTTACTGTTCTGTATAACAAAAGTAGTTCCTATCTAGTAATAATGTACTGTAACCTAATACTCACTGATACTGTAGTGTATAGGCCTATTACTATAACATATGTATAGTAATATTACTACAGTACATCGTGCTAGAAATAGGAATGAATGGCGAGCGATTGTGACGCAGTTCCGGTAGGCCCTCCTGCTTCCTCCGGTGCCTTAGATGACCGCGAAGGTAGCGGCAGTAGGGGATTCAGCCTTATGAAGCTTCATCTGTGGTGGATAATGTGGGAGGTTGGGCTGTGGCACCCTAGTAGTACCAGCTGAACTCGGCTGAGTCCCTGGTTACGCTGGAGGAACGTAGAGTGTAGAGGTCCCCTTTTTGTTTTGTTTCATTGTTGATGTCGGCTACCCCGCAAAATTGGGGGAAGTGCCTTTTGTATATGTATGTATGTACATCTTAACTGTACTTACTGTAAGTGTTCGGTGTTTTCGTTCAGACGACTCGTAGCTTACCTATTTTCTTGAAGCGTGAGGCAAAACTTCTTATGTGACGTCGCTTGCGCAGTATGTTATATCTATATTTTCTTAAAAAGAATTACAGCTTATTTTATAAACTAAAAACTTAAATGCCTCGATGATAACCGTTTCTTTTAAATAAACAAACAAAAACAGTGCATTCAATTACTTTTCAACAGCTGATCTCTCTCTCTCTCTCTCTCTCTCTCTCTCTCTCTCTCTCTCTCTCTCTCTCTCTCTCTCTCTCTCTTGAATAAAAGCTCAAAATATTCGATTTGGTTTCGGAAGCATTATTGCATTCTAGAAAATTACAAATATTTAATTAGCTAATAAAACATTTATGTACTTGTGTTTTAAATTTCAGGTGTATTTTATCAATCTAATTATTTTAGGTGCCGTGATCAGATCAGCTGATGCACATACAAATCTATGACAAAGAGTATTATTAATATTATATCATAACTTATTCAAAACATCTACAATACATGGCTAATATAGTATTACATAAGTATGAATGTGTTATAGGCTATCATAATTTTCTTATAATACATTTACAACTCATTACAGTATTAGTTCTCTCTCGTATTCAAAGTCTGGATACCCCCCCCCCCCCTCTCTCTCTCTCTCTCTCTCTCTCTCTCTCTCTCTCTCTCTCTCTCTCTCTCTCTCTCTCATCATGGAACTAAAATTATCAGAAAGAGCAAGCCGAGGTAGACTAATAGTGCCAAAAAATATACCAGGAAAACTAAGGAAGGCGCACAGGACATTAATCCACTACGCACCAGCATCGATAATGCTGCGACTATTTAATGTGCTGCCAGCTCATCTAAGAAACATATCAGGAGTGAGCGTAGATGTGTTTAAGAATAAGCTCGATAAATACCTAAGATGCATCCCAGACCATCCAAGACTGGAAGATGCAAAATACACCGGAAGATGCATTAGCAACTCTCTGGTGGATATACGAGGTGCCTCACACTGAGGGACCTAGGGGAACCCAAACAAAAAATAAGGCAATAAGGCAATAAGATTATAATTCACCATGTCTTTTTATTATAAATACGATACTAAAATGTGAATATTACATGTATTGTTATTGGATACAGTTAAGTGAAACACCAGTTTAATCAATATCCAGTTTATTTCAAATATAGCTGTAGTTTTACTACAGTAAATGGATATTCACTGTACAGAGAGCGCTAAGACCAGCTGGGTGTAAATATAGGTATTGGTGCGCAACGCTCCCAGTGTAAAGGAGCATGGGCTAGTTGAAATCATCGCCCAGCTTGAATTTTATCAAGATTTTTATGAGAACTTTTATTCAATAGGTATTGCACTGTTCTTGACCGCGGAAAAACAAAACCGCAAAGAAAGAACCCGCGATAAAAGAGGGTCGGCTGTATATATATATATATATATATATATATATATATATATATATATATATATATATATAAAGAAAAAAAAATATTGTTACAGAGCCTATATTATGCACATGCAGTAAGGGGTTAAGTACTCCACCCCCCAATAAAGTTTCAAACATGTACGATTGGCAGCAGAATGTCATTGAGCCTTGAAGTCTATTTTACACAATCTATGTTTAGATATGGTTGACCTTAACAGAATTGGGCCCAATTCTGTTACGGTCAGCTATATCCAAACGTAGATTGTTTGAAATATACATCAATGTCTTATTCCCTTATTCATTAATTTAGCATAGGAAATAGCAAAACAGTAACAGCAAAAGAAAATAATAGCCAGAACTATACCTAACAATAATCATAGTATTTATAATATTATACAAGATCAAATTACAGGTCTCAAAAATTCAAACAGATCAATTCAAGCAGATACAAGAATAATACAAGCTATTAATACAAGGGGAGAGCGATAATAACAATAAAAAAGGTACTATTACAGTGTACGAGCATATGTGATACACGTGCAGTACAGGGGTAAGTACTCCACCCCTAATATAGGTTCAATTACAGGGTTGCCAAGTTGGCCTTTTTCAGGCCAAAAGCCTCAAATTTGGCCCTTTTTTAAATTGGTTGGCCTTGAGTAACATGATGAAAAAAAAGGTTGGCCTTAAATGCTATACTTTTGGCCTTTTTTTACCAAAAGGTTGGCCTTTTAAAACTGCAGCTGATTAGAAGTTGGCATTTTCTATATTTAGAAAACCTGGCAACTCTGGACCCAAGAGTGTACGTTTTAAAGCAGAATGTCAGTGAGTCTTGAAGTATATTTTACACAATCTACGTTTAGATATGGTTGACCTTAACAGAATTTGGGCCCATTTCTGATACGGTCAGCTATATAAAAAACGTTGACAGTTTGAAATATTCTTCAATGTCTTATTCGCTTAATAATTAATTCAGCAGAGGAAATTACAAAAAAGTAATATATTGCAAAAGAAAATAAAAGCCAGGAAATTTAATCAATGAATATATCTAAGAATATTTTACATGATTTTATACCGATTTTTTAAAAAATTTTTAACAGTTCACTGTTAAACATGTGCAGTAAAAATTGGTAAAAATTTTAGACTAAATGTTGCCAGGCATTTACCCTTTTAAAAACGGATATATTGACGTTAAAGAGTGATATTACAGTCACCAACCCGTAAAAGATAATTACAAAGTGGGGTAAAATTACGGTCGCCTTTATTTGACTGAAATACGACTGAGAACATTATATTTTCACGGAGAATTTAAAATTATAATTAGGGATTTTTAAGTGTACATGCATTTTATTCTTATTGGCAAAACTGGGGTGATAGTTCGTAGAGACTACCTAAGGTGTTTAAAATACAGTTCACCTATTGATAACAATTCTACACCCCTTTATGAAATAATACAGGCATGAAATAATACAGGCCTGAAATTTGTCTCTTATGACGCGAGACTCGGATGACGACAGGAAATGATTTATTTCCGAAAGTTATTCGCAGAATTTCCAGAACGTAGTTGGAGACGTAAGAGAAGATAGCCAAGAGCGCAACTTCTGATGCTATTCGATATTACAAGAATTTCTTGACATCCTCTAAAATTCGGTCACGACAGGTGTCACAAAAGTCTCCTCAAGATCAATTTTAAAACTCAAAGATGGCCTTGTTGGTCTCTCCTAAATGAATTATTACTATTACTATCCAAGCTACAACCCTAGTTGGAAAAGCAAGATGCTATAAGCCCAGGGGCTCCAACAGGGAAAAATAGCCCAGTGAGGAAAGGAAATAAGGAAATAAATAAATGAAGAGAACAAATTAACAATAAATCATTCTAAAATGAGTAACAACGTCAAAACAGACATGTCACATATAAACTATTAACAACATCAAAACAAATATGTCATAAATAAACTATAAAAAGACTCATGTCCGCCTGGTCAACAAAAAAGCATTCTCTTTTCACACCTCCGATACTTATTCCGAAAGTTCAGGGACAAACTTTATCACCAATATGCATTACTGGAGAATTAATATTTTCGAGACTCTACCAGTAACCCTTAAGGTAGATTACAAGGATACTTTCATTTCCAATTTATTACAATGCTTAAATCTTAACATTAATATATACAGTATGTATAAATAATCTCTCACAGGTCCCATAACATACACACATATACCAAGGCACTTCCCCCAATTTTGGGGGGTAGCCGACATCAACAAATGAAACAAAAACAAAAAAGGGGACCTCTACTCTCTACGTTCCTCCCAGCCTAACAAGGGACTCAACTGAGTTCAGCTGGTACTGCTAGGGTGCCACAGCCCACCCTCCCCCGTTATCCACCAGAGATGAAGCTTTATAATGCTGAATCCCCTACTGCTGCTACCTCCGCGATCATCTAAGGCATCGGAGGAAGCAGCAGGGCCTACCGGAACTGCGTCACAATCGTTCGCCATTCATTCCTATTTCTAGCACGCTCTCTTGCCTCTCTCACATCTATCCTCCTATCACCCAGAGCTTCCTTCACTCCATCCATCCACCCAAACCTTGGCCTTCCTCTTGTACTTCTCCCCATAACATAAAATAGATAAATCTAATTTACATATAACAATTACGTACTGGGTGTGCTAGGTAGGATGCTTGAAAAATCTTTGATACCTGATAAATTACTAAAATTATACTTTAATTGCAACGAATGTTTTTTGCATCTCTGTAATATGAAGCAAATTCTACCCCATTAAGCATGGCTTGTGTAAGGTTGTATCGCTAGCATAAAATTCCAAATACTTCCCTCTGTGAACTGATGTCAGGCTCATCTCTCGCACACGCTTTGATAGATTTCTTGAGAACACATAACCATGTGTGTCTATGCATTTGTAGATTCTCTGACCTTCCGGGTTTTGGTGGTAAAAAATAATTATACCCGTCGAGTCAGCAACCTCCTGATACCCCTGGTACTAAAAGGGTCGAATATGGAGATTGAGAGTCAATGAAAAATAATTTTTGAGCTTCCATCTTGTAAAATCAAATAGCCATGATGATTGTTATTCGTGAAAGAAAATACTTTCATCATTTATTGATCGACATGTTAGAAATTTATATCGTTGCAATCAAGAAGCATTATGATTTCACAAGGAATCTCGTCAATCATCAAAGATCTAAGCATGTTGACATCATAATATGATATCACTTTATTTGTGATAAAGTACAAAGAGGTCTTGAGGATTAATTTCCTATTTGTATTACTTAAAACACTGTGGTGGATAATGTGGGAGGGTGGGCTGTGGCACCCTAGCAGTACCAGCTGAACTCGGTTGAGTCCCTGGTTAGGCTGGGAGGAACGTAGAGAGTAGAGGTCCCCTTTTTGTTTTGTTTCATTTGTTGATGTCGGCTACCCCCCAAAATTGGGGGAAATGCCTTGGTATATGGATGGACTACTTCCAATATTGCTGATATGTTCACTAAAGCTGCTAATCATAAGAAACCCGCTATTGCTCAGTTAGAGTAGATATTAATTTGAAATCCATACTGTATGTTAAAACTGTGAACCTAATTTTTTAGTTTTTTTCCCTGTAAGTCTATATAACAAGACAAATTCATGATTGTTTTCCTTTCTAAATTTCATAAAATTTTTTATCTTTGTGAGCATTTATCTCCTTAGCTTTCTTTATTGTATCCTTAACAAACTACATTCATATAGTTGTTTTGCAAATTATTTTATACAACTTTTCAAAGGGCAATTATTCATTTGATATCTCGTATTTTCGAAGGAACCAGTCTCGTCTTCAAAAGCTAAATATCCGTATTGATAAGATGAATGAAGTTTTGTTTCATCCATTATTTTTATTTTTATTGTTCTTGTTATATATTAAAGAGAGTGAAATTTTCAGTATTGTGCTAAAATTAGTACTGAAATTAAACTATAGTTTGTAGATATTTTGTACATCCTGAGGACAGAACAGAAATTAAAACCTTAATCTAATCATACAAGATGTAAATTGTCAAGTTTTTAATGAAAATATTCAGGTGTATTTTACCTGAAATATTAATTATTACAACAGCACCATCAATAGTAAAAGCACCAATAATATGAATAACATAACAATGATTCGGTACAACAAATATATAATCAATTTTGAGTCGGTGTTCTGTTTTATAACCGAGTAGAGGTCGAAGGGATAATATCATCCAGTCAATAATCGAAATAGCATCTGCATCAAGTGTCCTCTTTGACTACAGTCCATTTCTTTAAGCAAGGCAGATTTGCACCGACTCGCAGCGGTGCCCTTTTAGCTCGGAAAATTATCCTGATCGCTGATTGGTTAGGATTATCTCGTCCAACCAATCAGCGATCAGGAAACATTTCCGAGCTAAAAGGGCACCTCTGTGAGTCGGTGCTAATCTGCATCGCTAAAAGAAATAGACTATAGATGGTGAATGATAAAAATGTGCAATGGCCTTATTTTCACCAGTGAGTGTTATGGTACAGATCGGCCATACGTGGACAACACAAAACCCATAAATCCAGTGTCAATAGCGTCTGTGTAAAGTGTAAAGGTACCCTGACACTTGCACGACTTTTTGCCACGAATTTGTCGTGGCAAGTCCTGACATTTTGTGGCACGAACTGGAAGATAAAAAAAGATCAATAATTACCTCAGAATCGCAGCTGACCTGTCCACATTGACACGAACTGACATGACAAGTTCCCGACGAGTTCACGCATAGTTTGCGCACTTCCCGCATCGTCCCAACGAGTTCACAAACAGTTCGCGCACTTCCCGCATCGTCCTGACGAGTTCACGAATAGCTCGCGCATAGCTCACGACCCGGTCACGAAATTTTGTCGTGACCAAAATTTTGAACATTTCAAAATTCTCGTCATGACGGGTTTACGAACACTTCAAGACAGTTCACGACGAGTTCACGCCAGTTCACGACTCGAGTCGTGACAATGCTTTCCACAAATTCGTGCAAGTGTCAGCCTGGCTTAACAACTGAAATGCAGTTTATACAAAACAGAAATGAGTCGCTCTAATTCTTACAAACAACTGATAACAAATCAAACGGATTCGCTTAAGATAGAGTTAAAAGAAAATAGTAAAACACCATAATAATATAAGTCAAGAAAAACAATAGTAATTCAATCAGCATGTAGTACCAGTTAGAAAAGAAATACAATTGAAGACATTGTAACTAATTGAGTTTCAGGGCGAAAATTAATTACATATAATAGAAATGTATCAGTTTAATTCAGAGAGAAATCATTATCATCCAATCAATAGCTTAAATAAGTGGAAGCAATCAGCTGTTTTCCAGCATAATATATGAATGCATAATAAAAGCCGCACAAGAGATCCACACCCACCAATTAAAGACCCATTATTATTCAACATGACACCCTACCCGGACTACCGAGTTTTTGATAATGAGCGAATTAGTGTAAAAAACAATCACTCAGCCATTAAAAACATTGAATTACTGTAACAAAACAATCTCTCAGCCATTAAAAACATTGAATTACTGTACAAAACAATCTCTCAGCCATTAAAACCATTGAATTACTGTAAAAAAAAACAATCTCTCAGCCATTAAAAACATTGAATTACTGTAAAAAACCATCTCTCAGCCATTAAAAACATTGAATTACTGTAACAAAACAATCTCTCAGCCATTAAAAACATTGAATTACTGTAACAAAACAATCTCTCAGCCATTAAAAACATTGAATTACTGTAAAAAACAATCTCTCAGCCATTAAAAACATTGAATTACTGTAAAAAAAAACAATCTCTCAGCCATTAAAAACATTGAATTACTGTAAAAAAAAACAATCTCTCAGCCATTAAAAACATTGAATTACTGTAAAAAACAATCTCTCAGCCATTAAAAACATTGAATTACTGTAAAAAAAAACAATCTCTCAGCCATTAAAAACATTGAATTACTGTAAAAAACAATCTCTCAGCCATTAAAAACATTGAATTACTGTAAAAAAAAACAATCTCTCAGCCATTAAAAACATTGAATTACTGTAAAAAACAATCTCTCAGCCATTAAAAACATTGAATTACTGTAAAAAACCATCTCTCAGCCATTAAAAACATTGAATTACTATAAAAACAATCTCTCAGCCATTAAAAACATTGAATTACTGTAAAAAAAAACAATCTCTCAGCCATTAAAAACATTGAATTACTGTAAAAAAAACAATCTCTCAGCCATTAAAAACATTGAATTACTATAAAAACAATCTCTCAGCCATTAAAAACATTGAATTACTGTAAAAAAAACAATCTCTCAGCCATTAAAAACATTGAATTACTGTAAAAAAAACCATCTCTCAGCCATTAAAAACATTGAATTACTATAAAAACAATCTCTCAGCCATTAAAAACATTGAATTACTGTAAAAAAAACAATCTCTCAGCCATTAAAAACATTGAATTACTGTAAAAAACAATCTCTCAGCCATTAAAAACATTGAATTACTGTAAAAAAAAACAATCTCTCAGCCATTAAAAACATTGAATTACTGTAAAAAAAAACAATCTCTCAGCCATTAAAAACATTGAATTACTGTAAAAAAAAACAATCTCTCAGCCATTAAAAACATTGAATTACTGTAAAAAAAAACAATCTCTCAGCCATTAAAAACATTGAATTACTGTAAAAAACCATCTCTCAGCCATTAAAAACATTGAATTACTATAAAAACAATCTCTCAGCCATTAAAAACATTGAATTACTATAAAAACAATCTCTCAGCCATTAAAAACATTGAATTACTATAAAAACAATCTCTCAGCCATTAAAAACATTGAATTAGTGTAAAAAACAATCTCTCAGCCACTAACAACATTGAATTAGTGTAAAAAACAATCTCTCAGCCATTAAAAACATTGAATTACTGTAAAAACAATCTCTCTGCCATTAAAAACATTGAATTACTGTAAAAAAAAACAATCTCTCAGCCATTAAATACATTGAATTACTGTAAAAAACAATCTCTCAGCCATTAAAAACATTGAATTACTGTAAAAAACAATATATCAGCCATTAAAAACATTGAATTACTGTAAAAAAAAAACAATCTCTCGCCCATTAAAAACATTGAATTAGTGTAAAAAACAATCTCTCAGCCATTAAAAACATTGAATTAGTGTAAAAAAAACAATCTCTCGGCCATTAAAAACATTGAATTACTGTAAAAAACAATATATCAGCCATTAAAAACATTGATTTACTGTAAATAAAAATCTCTCAGCCATTAAAAACATTGAATTACTGTAAAAAAAACAATCTCCCAGCCATTAAAAACATTGAATTACTGTAAAAAAACAATCTCTCAGCCATTAAAAACATTGAATTACTGTAAAAAACAATCTCTCAGCCATTAAAAACATTGAATTACTGTAAAAAAAACAATCTCTCAGCCATTAAAAACATTGGATTACTGTAAAAAACAATCTCTCAGCCATTAAAAACATTGAATTACTGTAAAAAATAATCTCTCAGCCATTAAAAACATTGAATTAGTGTCAAAAACAATCTCTCAGCCATTAAAAACATTGAATTACTGTAAAAAACAATCTCTCAGCCATTAAAAACATGGAATTACTGTAAAAAACAACCTCCCAGCCATTAAAAACATTGAATTACTGTCAAAAACAATCTCTCAGCCATTAAAAACATTGAATTACTGTAAAAACAATCTCTCAGCATTAAAAACATTGAATTAGTGTAAAAAACAATCTCTCAGCCATTGAAAACATTGAATTAGTGTAAAAAACAATCACTCAGCCATTAAAAACATTGAATTATACGTGACAGCCCTTACAGACACCTTTGAATTTAACAATACATATACGTTCAATATGCTAGATGACGAGGCACCAAATTCTATTTAATGAACTGTTGAACGTACTGCGTATCCACTTTAGCCAGTGTATAACGATGAGGGTCTAGGAGTAATTACTTACCCACTAATGACCCTTATTTAATCCCGCACAATGAAGCTAACTTGATCTGAGCAATTAATGGCATACTGTATACTGTATCATACCCATGTTTGGGGGATCGAAGTTCTAGAGTCCTTGACCATGTCTTGAAATACAAACTCCATCATTTCAGAGATCTATATCCCTATGAATAATTTTCCAATGGCGACGCAACAGATATTAAAACTTAGTCTTTATCATCACCATTACTTTTATTATTAATGATAACTTTTTACACAAAAGAAACAACGTGCTTACCTGGTGATTGCAAGACTAGGGTTCGAGTCCCGCTCAAGCTCGTCAGATCCTGTGGCAGCTGCAATAGCACCATCCTTGTGAGCTTAGGAGGGGGAGGGGGGGGGGGGGGTTGGAGGCGCCCATAGGTCTATCTGCTGAGTCAACAGCAGCCATTGCATGGCCCTCTCTAATCTTAGCTTGGGTGGAGAGGGGGCTTGGTCGCTGATCAAATAATCAGTCTCTAGGGCATAGCCTTGATTGCTAGGGCAATGTCAATGTCTTTTGCCTCTGCCATTCATGAGCGACCTTTAAACCTTTAACCCTTTTACCCCCAGGTTATTTGGAACTTTCCAACGCTTAACCCCCATGAGTTTTTTTTTCGAGCACATTTTGCAATATATATTTTTTAAATTGCTCTAACAGCCTCAATTTTCGTCATAAAGAGGTCAGGTTGGTCTCATTCTTTTGGAAAATGCCTGAAGTTTCACAAAAAGTTATAAAAAATATGGAAAAGTGTAAGTAACAGTTTTTTGCAAGGACGTACCAGTACGTCCATGGGGGTAAAGGGATGAGTTTTTTGTAACGTACCAGTATGTCCATTGGGAGTAAAAGGGTTAAACTGCGTGTTCAGATAACGATAATATTTTTTATAATTAAGTCTTGATAATATTGCAACAGAATCTCGCAAACACGTACAACTTCGAATAGACACCGAGAATAACAGCAATGGGTCATTGACAATACTTTAAAATTTTAAAGATGAGAATTGTTAACTCGGTATTCCGGCACCATATACAATTCAAATCTTGAAGGTTTATAGTTATTCTTCAGTCATTAAACTTCATAACTTGGTCAGTTTCAATCCATATAAAATCTGTATAATTCTTCAGTCATTAAACTTCATAACTTAGTCAGTTTCAATCCATATAAAATCTGTATAATTTTTCAGTCATTAAACTTCATAACTTGGTCAGTTTCAATCATATAAAATCTGTATAATTTTTCAGTCATTAAACTTCATAACTTGGTCAGTTTCAATCATATAAAATCTGTATAATTCTTCAGTCATTAAACTTCATAACTTGGTCAGTTTCAATCCATATAAAATCTGTATAATTCTTCAGTCATTAAACTTCATAACTTGGTCAGTTTCAATCCATATAAAATCTGTATAATTCTTCAGTCATTAAACTTCATAACTTGGTCAGTTTCAATCCATATAAAATCTGTATAATTCTTCAGTCATTAAACTTCATAACTTGGTCAGTTTCAATCCATATAAAATCTGTATAATTCTTCAGTCATTAAACTTCATAGCTTGGTCAGTTTCAATCCATATAAAATCTGTATAATTCTTCAGTCATTAAACTTCATAACTTGGTCAGTTTCAATCCATATAAAATCTGTATAATTCTTCAGTCATTAAACTTCATAGCTTGGTCAGTTTCAATCCATATAAAATCTGTATAATTTTTCAGTCATTAAACGTCATAACTTGGTCAGTTTCAATCCATATAAAATCTGTATAATTCTTCAGTCATTAAAATTTATAACTAGGTCAGTTTCAATCCATATAAAATCTGTATAATTCTTCAGTCATTAAACTTCATAACTTGGTCAGTTTCAATCCATATAAAATCTGTATAATTTTTCAGTCATTAAACTTCATAACTTGGTCAGTTTCAATCCATATAAAATCTGTATAATTCTTCAGTCATTCAACTTCATAACTTGGTCAGTTTCAATCCATATAAAATCTGTATAATTTTTCAGTCATTCAACTTCATAACTTGGTCAGTTTCAATCCATATAAAATCTGTATAAAGTGTTGGTTTGGTAAATACATTTTACGCATTTTGAAGTGAAATAAATGTGATTTTACGCATTTTGAAGTGAAATAAATGTGAGTTAAAACATGTGGGTTCCTCATCCATACCGATTACTTTCATTTGTCTTTGGCTTTTGGTGGATAGCCTTTCTGCGCCATTTCCTTTCTCATTGGGGATATCCAGAATCTTGCAATTTTTCTTAGAATGTTTTCTCCGCGAAACATTTTTCAAAGGATTTATTCTTATCAGTCTCAAAGACCCGGTCCGGGTAGAGGAAAATATTTTTAGAATTTATAGAAGGGCTCTCATGATGTAGATAGTTTTAAAGTAAAACAGCATTCTCATCAATAAGAATAATTGAGGTACAACTATGAAACCTTAATGGCATTCTTGTTCAAAATAATTGAGGCACAACTATGAAACCTTAATTGCATTCTTGTTCAAAATAATTGAGGTACAACTATGAAACCTTCATTGCATTCTTGTTCAAAATAATTGAGGTACAACTATGAAACCTTCATTGCATTCTTGTTCAAAATAATTGAGGTACAACTATGAAACCTTAATTGCATTCTTGTTCAAAATAATTGAGGCACAACTATGAAACCTTAATTGCATTCTTGTTCAAAATAATTGAGGTTCAACTATGAAACCTTAATTGCATTCTTGGTCAAAATAATTGAGGTAAAACTATGAACCCTTAATTGCATTCTTGTTCAAAATAATTGAGGTACAACTATGAAACCTTAATTGCATTCTTGTTCAAAATAATTGAGGTATAACTATGAAACCTTCATTGCATTCTTGTTCAAAATAATTGAGGTACAACTATGAAACCTTCATTGCATTCTTGTTCAAAATAATTGAGGTACAACTATGAAACCTTCATTGCATTCTTGTTCAAAATAATTGAGGTACAACTATGAAACCTTAATTGCATTCTTGTTCAAAATAATTGAGGCACAACTATGAAACCTTAATTGCATTCTTCGTCAAAATATTTGAGGCACAACTATGAAACCTTAATTGCATTCTTGTTCAAAATAATTGAGGTACAACTATGAAACCTTAATTGCTTTCTTGTTCAAAATAATTGAGGTACAACTATGAAACCTTAATTGCATTCTTGTTCAAAATATTTGGGGTTCAACTATGAAACCTTAATTGCATTCTTGTTCAAAATAATTGAGGCACAACTATGAAACCTTAATTGCATTCTTGTTCAAAATAATTGAGGTACAACTATGAAACCTTCATTGCATTCTTGTTCAAAATAATTGAGGCACAACTATGAAACCTTAATTGCATTCTTGTTCAAAATAATTGAGGTACAACTATGAAACCTTAATTGCATTCTTGGTCAAAATAATTGAGGTACAACTATGAAACCTTAATTGCATTCTTGGTCAAAATAATTGAGGCACAACTATGAAACCTTAATTGCATTCTTGGTCAAAATAATTGAGGTACAACTATGAAACCTTAATTGCATTCTTGGTCAAAACAATTGAGGCACAACTATGAAACCTTAATTGCATTCTTGGTCAAAATAATTGAGGCACAACTATGAAACCTTAATTGCATTCTTGGTCAAAATAATTGAGGTTCAACTATGAAACCTTAATTGCATTCTTGTTCAAAATATTTGAGGTACAACTATGAAACCTTAATTGCATTCTTGGTCAAAATAATTGAGGTAAAACTATGAACCCTTAATTGCATTCTTGTTCAAAATAATTGAGGCACAACTATGAAACCTTAATTGCATTCTTGTTCAAAATAATTGAGGTACAACTATGAAACCTTAATTGCATTCTTGTTCAAAATAATTGAGGTACAACTATGAAACCTTAATTGCATTCTTGGTCAAAATAATTGAGGCACAACTATGAAACCTTAATTGCATTCTTGTTCAAAATATTTGAGGTACAACTATGAAACCTTAATTGCATTCTTGTTCAAAATAATTGAGGTTCAACTATGAAACCTTACTTGCATTCTTGTTCAAAATAATTGAGGTACAACTATGAAACCTTAATTGCATTCTTGTTCAAAATAATTGAGGTACAACTATGAAACCTTACTTGCATTCTTGTTCAAAATAATTGAGGTACAACTATGAAACCTTACTTGCATTCTTGTTCAAAATAATTGAGGCACAACCATGAAACCTTACTTGCATTCTTGTTCAAAATAATTGAGGCACAACTATGAAACCTTAATTGCATTCTTGTTCAAAATAATTGAGGTACAACTATGAAACCTTAATTGCATTCTTGTTCAAAATAATTGAGGTCCAACTATGAAACCTTACTTGCATTCTTGTTCAAAATAATTGAGGTACAACTATGAAACCTTCATTGCATTCTTGTTCAAAATAATTGAGGCACAACTATGAAACCTTAATTGCATTCTTGTTCAAAATAATTGAGGTACAACTACGAAACCTTAATTGCATTCTTGTTCAAAATAATTGAGGTACAACTATGAAACCTTAATTGCATTCTTGTTCAAAATAATTGAGGCACAACTATGAAACCTTAATTGCATTCTTGTTCAAAATATTTGAGGTACAACTATGAAACCTTAATTGCATTCTTGTTCAAAATAATTGAGGCACAACTATGAAACCTTAATTGCATTCTTGTTCACAGCAAAGACAACTATAAAAGTAATAATGCCATTAAACAAAACGGTCTGGATGGAATTTGTAATGTTATTTAATGCGTCTGAAAGAATAGATGGATTGAACAGACCGACAGGATTATAAAAAAAAGCAGTAGATATTAGTTTCTGTTTTATAATGGTTAACCTTTTACCCCCAAAGGACGTACTGGTACGTTTCACAAAAGCCATCCCTTTACCCCCATGGACGTACCGGTACGTCCATGCAAAAAAAGGCTATAAAAATTTATTTTTTCATATTTTTGATAATTTTTTTTAGAAAATTCAGGCATTTTCCAAGAGAATGAGACCAACCTGACCTCTCTATGACAAAAATTAAGGCTGTTAGAGCAATTTAAAGAAAATATGCTGCAAAATGTGCTGGGGATAAAATAACCCCTTGGGGGTTAAGGGTTGGAAATTTCCAAAGAGCCTGGGGGTATAAGGGTTAATTCGATACAGACTCATTATGTTACAATGGTGATAGAAACAACACAGAAATGTTCCCTATCTATAATACTCTGGTTGTATATAGGAATCCAGGTGACATTCACTGTGATAACTATTTTCAGGTTGTTCGTCCTACCAGCATCATTTGCCCTACAATCTACTCTTATATAGTAGACATTCCAAGATCTTTTACGGAACTCCTCAGTAATAATAATAATAATAATAATAATAATAATAATAATAATAATAATAATGATAATAATGTTTATAGTAATATTTCGTATATTTAGTGGCCTTCACATGAATACCGTGCCGCTATTTTTCCCTATTGGAGCCCCTGGGCTTATAGTATCTTGCTTTTCCAATTAGGGTTGTAGCTTGGATAATAATAATAATAATAATAATAATAATAATAATTAAGGAAAACGCCATTTTCAAGGTATCAGACAAATGATAAAATTGAAAAATTACTGGCATTGCTACTGACGCTGATAAATTGCTAAGCACTTTTATAGTAAACCATCTGCCCCCAATATTGAAGGTAAAAGTGAAAGAAAAAAATAAATTTTGTTAAGTAACCAGCTTTAGGATATCGTACATCAATAGTATTAAAGCAAAGAGGGAAAAAGATTTCAATTCTAGCAACATCTGACGTCTATTTCACATCTGGTTAATCAGAGTGCCAACGTCTATTTCACATCTGGTTAATCAGAGTGCCAACGTCTATTTCACATCTGGTTAATCAGAGTGCCAACGTCTATTTCACATCTG
>NC_090725.1:78817922-78822922 GCF_036898095.1 Palaemon carinicauda
ACTATACATATACATATATATAGAGTTTTCTTGCTTGAGGGTACACTGGGGCACACTATTCTATCTCATTTCTCTTCCGCTTGTTTTTTTAAAGTTTTCATAGTTTATATAGGAAATATTTATTTAAATGCCATTGTTTTTAAAATACATTATTTTTCCTTGTTTCCTTTCCTCACTGGGCTATTTTCCATGTTGAGCCCCCTGAGATTATAGCATCCTGCTTTTCCAACCAGGGTTGGAAAAGGCACTTGCTCTTGATTATATAGGAGAGATATTCATATACTAACATATATATAGGCTATATATATACACATATATATATATATATATATATATATATATATATATATATATATATATGTATATATATATGTATATATATATATATATATATATATATATATATATATATATATATATATATATATATATATATATATGTATATATATATACATATATATATAGATATATATATAATATACATATAAATACATATACATAAATGAATATATATATATATATATATATATATATATATATATATATATATAAATATATATATAAATATACATATATATACATAGATATATACATACATTATATATATATAAATGTATATACATATATAAATATATATATACATATATGAATATATATACATAAATATATAAATACATATATATATGTATATATATATATATATATATATATATATATATATATATAGCTACATATATATAAATATATATAGTTTATACAATATATATGTTATATATACATATATATATATATATATATATATATATATATATATATATATATATATATATTTATATATAACACTCTAGAATCCATATTCACCTTAGAGAAAATTATAACAAGGTTGTCAGATGAACCCCAATTTGACTGATCCTGAAGAATTTATATATGAGGCTTGTAAGAATCTCATAGGTGGGCTAATTTCCGCGGTTGTGACCAAATAAGCTTTGAATATTAAAGAAACCACACTTCTACTGGACAAGATAATTATGACAATTTCTAGATATTGGCTAAGAGCTAGAGCAAACAAATTTTTTTTCTATGATTTAATGGTTATTTTTTAATATGTGGTCTCGTGGTAAATATAGGACGCAGGAATTGTATGCCTATACAAAATATCTGTTTGATTCCGTAAGTACCACAGCGCCGGAAAACCCTTCAGATAGTTATATAATCCGGATTTTTATTTCCATTAAACAAAAAAACAAAAAAAAAAAACAAAAAAAAAAAAAAAAAAAAAAAAAAATTAGTCCTCGAAATGTGTAAATACAATAAAACATCGATTTCTACCAGATAACAATGAATTTAAGATCACATTCACAACAATATCACATTTTTCCTTCAGTACCACAGCACCGGAAAACCCTTCAGATGGTCGTATAATCCGGATTTCTATTTCCATTAAAAAAAAAAAAAAAAAAAAAAAAAAAAATAAAAAAAAAATAAAAACCTCGAAATGTGTAAATACAATAAAACATCGATTTCTACCAGATAACAATGAATTTAAGATCACATTCACAACAATATCACATTTTTCCTTCAGTACCACAGCACCGGAAAACCCTTCAGATGGTCATATAATCCGGATTTCTATTTCTTAAAAAAAAAAAAAAAAAAAAAAAAAAAAAAAAAAAAAAAAAAAAAAAAAAAAAAAAAAGCCTCGAAAAGTGTAAATACAATAAAACATTGATTTCTACCAGATAACAATGAATTTAAGATCACATTCACAACAATATCACATTTTTCCTTCAGTACCACAGCACCGGAAAACCCTTCAGATGGTCGTATAATCCGGATTTCTATTTCCATTAAAAAAAAAAAAAAAAAAAAAAAAAAAAAAGCCTCGAAAAGTGTAAATACAATAAAACATCGATTTCTACCAGATAACAATGAATTTAAGATCACATTCACAACAATATCACATTTTTCCTTCAGTACCACAGCACCGGAAAACCCTTCAGATGGTCGTATAATCCGGATTTCTATTTCCATTAAAAAAAAAAAGAAAAAAAAAAAAAAAAAAAAAAATAAAAAAAAAATAAAAACCTCGAAATGTGTAAATACAATAAAACATCGATTTCTACCAGATAACAATGAATTTAAGATCACATTCACAACAATATCACATTTTTCCTTCAGTACCACAGCACCGGAAAACCCTTCAGATGGTCATATAATCCGGATTTCTATTTCTTAAAAAAAAAAAAAAAAAAAAAAAAAAAAAAAAAAAAAAAAAAAAAAAAAGCCTCGAAAAGTGTAAATACAATAAAACATTGATTTCTACCAGATAACAATGAATTTAAGATCACATTCACAACAATATCACATTTTTCCTTCAGTACCACAGCACCGGAAAACCCTTCAGATGGTCGTATAATCCGGATTTCTATTTCCATTAAAAAAAAAAAAAAAAAAAAAAAAAAAAAAAAAAAAAAAAAAAGCCTCGAAAAGTGTAAATACAATAAAACATTGATTTCTGCCGGATAACAATGAATTTAAGATCACATTCACAACAATATCACATTTTTCCTTCAGTACCACAGCACCGGAAAACCCTTCAGATGGTCGTATAATCCGGATTTCTATTTCCATTAAAAAAAAAAAAAAAAAAAAAAAAATAAAAAAAAAAAAAAATAAAAAAAAAATAAAAACCTCGAAATGTGTAAATACAATAAAACATCGATTTCTACCAGATAACAATGAATTTAAGATCACATTCACAAAAATATCACATTTTTCCTTCAGTACCACAGCACCGGAAAACCCTTCAGATGGTCATATAATCCGGATTTCTATTTCTTAAAAAAAAAAAAAAAAAAAAAAAAAAAAAAAAAAAAAAAAAAGCCTCGAAAAGTGTAAATACAATAAAACATTGATTTCTACCAGATAACAATGAATTTAAGATCACATTCACAACAATATCACATTTTTCCTTCAGTACCACAGCACCGGAAAACCCTTCAGATGGTCGTATAATCCGGATTTCTATTTCCATTAAAAAAAAAAAAAAAAAAAAAAAAAAAAAAAAAAAAAAAAAAAAAAGCCTCGAAAAGTGTAAATACAATAAAACATTGATTTCTGCCGGATAACAATGACTTTAAGATCACATTCACAACAATATCACATTTTTCCTTCAGTACCACAGCACCGGAAAACCCTTCAGATGGTCGTATAATCCGGATTTCTATTTCCATTAAAAAAAAAAAAAAAAAAAAAAAAAAAAAAAAAAAAAAAAAAAAAAAAAAGCCTCGAAAAGTGTAAATACAATAAAACATTGATTTCTGCCGGATAACAATGAATTTAAGATCACATTCACAACAATATCACATTTTTCCTTCAGTACCACAGCACCGGAAAACCCTTCAGATGGTCGTATAATCCGGATTTCTATTTCCATTAAAAAAAAAAAAAAAAAAAAAAAAAAAAAAAAAAAAAAAAAAAAGCCTCGAAAAGTGTAAATACAATAAAACATTGATTTCTGCCGGATAACAATGAATTTAAGATCACATTCACAACAATATCACATTTTTCCTTCAGTACCACAGCACCGGAAAACCCTTCAGATGGTCATATAATCCGGATTTCTATTTCTTAAAAAAACAAAAAAAAAAAAAAAAAAAAATTAGTCCTCGAGATGTGTAAATACAATAAAACATTGATTTCTGCCGGATAACAATGAATTTAAGATCGCATTCACAAGAATATCACATTTTTCCTTCAGTACCACAGCACCGGAAAACCCTTCAGATGGTCATATAATCCAGATTTCTATTTCCATTAAAAAAAAAAAAAAAAAAAAAAAAAAAATTAGTCCTCGAAAAGTGTAAATACAATAAAACATTGATTTCTGCCAGATAACAATGAATTTAAGATCACATTCACAACAATATCACATTTTTCCTTCAGTACCACAGCACCGGAAAACCCTTCAGATGGTCATATAATCCAGATTTCTATTTCCATTAAAAAAAAAAAAAAAAAAAAAAAAAATTAGTCCTCGAAAAGTGTAAATACAATAAAACATTGATTTCTGCCAGATAACAATGAATTTAAGATCACATTCACAACAATATCACATTTTTCCTTCAGTACCACAGCACCGGAAAACCCTTCAGATGGTCGTATAATCCGGATTTCTATTTCCATTAAAAAAAAAAAAAAAAAAAAAAAAAAAAAAAAAAAAAAAAAAAAAAAAGCCTCGAAAAGTGTAAATACAATAAAACATTGATTTCTGCCGGATAACAATGAATTTAAGATCGCATTCACAAGAATATCACATTTTTCCTTCAGTACCACAGCACCGGAAAACCCTTCAGATGGTCATATAATCCAGATTTCTATTTCCATTAAAAAAAAAAAAAAAAAAAAAAAAAAAAATTAGTCCTCGAAAAGTGTAAATACAATAAAACATTGATTTCTGCCAGATAACAATGAATTTAAGATCACATTCACAACAATATCACATTTTTCCTTCAGTACCACAGCACCGGAAAACCCTTCAGATAGTCATATAATCCTGATTTCTATTTCCATTAAAGCAAAAAAAAAAAAAAAAAAAAAAAAAAGACCTCGAAAAGTGTAAATACAATAAAACATTGATTTCTGCCGGATAACAATGAATTTAAGATCACATTCACAACAATATCACATTTTTCCTTCAGTACCACAGCACCGGAAAACCCTTCAGATGGTCGTATAATCCGGATTTCTATTTCCATTAAAAAAAAAAAAAAAAAAAAAAAAAAAAAAAAAAAAAAAAAAAAAAAAAAAAAAAAAAGCCTCGAAAAGTGTAAATACAATAAAACATTGATTTCTGCCGGATAACAATGAATTTAAGATCGCATTCACAAGAATATCACATTTTTCCTTCAGTACCACAGCACCGGAAAACCCTTCAGATGGTCATATAATCCAGATTTCTATTTCCATTAAAAAAAAAAAAAAAAAAAAAAAAAAAAAA
>NC_090725.1:78832922-78840422 GCF_036898095.1 Palaemon carinicauda
GATATACTATAGTTCATTTATCAAATTGCCATTTTTTCATGTCAAATCCTATTTATAATTATATCTTCCATAGCAAGGTAATGCGAAAATTAGTATGAATGTATTTCACATAACACCCATCAAACCCTGTGAAAATTACATATGTAAAACTCTGGGAATAGTTTGCTCCTCCTTACTGATTTTTTTAGCTGAGTCGTCACTTACGAATAAAAGCGACAGTCAGGGCATGCCTATAGCAGGGCAGGTATGAATATGAAAATTGGCAGAAACAAAGCTTATATATATCGAAATAATCCCTTAAAATTTGATTTGAATATATTAACTTGTATAGGAGTTATTGCCTCCGCCGCCGAAAATATCAGCTACCCCCTCCCCCCACCCCCGCTCCTATATCTATGGTTAAGGAATAACAGGGCCATACTATGGGTTGAGTGAGATATCTTTACAAAAAAAATGACATTTCATATAAGTTCACTCACTTCGTTCGCGACAATAATAATAATAATAATAACAATAATAATAATAATAATAATAATAATAATAATTTCCAGGTAACATTTAGCTGAACTAATGCAAAGAAGATCTAGAACTAAATATGGTATGCAATGACAAAATGTTTGGAAAAAAAAAAGTGTGTGGGGGAGAGACATCATTGCACTTTTATGGCTTTGTTTACAAACCAGATGTATTTAATTTGAAGTCCATTGTTTTAGGACACCACAATAGATAAACAAATAGGATGTACTACATTATTCAAAACAAAAAATATCCTGTATTCCATTACATCTCTTTTTACTCAATTTCCTATCAAAATATGAAATTAATTTTTTCTCAGACCAAAAAATAAATAAATAAGTAAACTAAGAGATGTAAACATAACACTACAATTGGATTGTAGATAGCATGAAAAATATTTGACTTCTACATGTATGGGTATCTCATAATCTAAAAACAATCAGAATGAATTTTAGGTAAATTCCGAAGGAGCCAATAATGTCCTTGCATTCTCGTCAGTGTTAGTAGATCTGGCTGTGAGACAAGCATCAGAAGTTCTGGTTAGAGACGACTGAAAGTTGTGGAATTTCAATAGCGAAGTCCAGAGGACGGATGTCTGGAATGTGAACGATCAGCGACACTTACCAAGGGCCTCAACTTGCTAGGACAGATGATAGCATGTTGTCCTAATGGGTGAGAAAGGGACTCACGTCCTAAGGAGAGAATACGAATCAGACACTTATAAAATTTTACACGTATTAGTAAAGCCTTCATTTCTTCGAGTACTGATATATGGTAAATGGCAAGGAGAAGATCTCCATCCAGTTTCCTTAATGTTGCTTTTAATCATTCAAAATATCAAATTACGCAATTTGTTTATATCTCCACAATATACCTTCACGTGGAGATGTATTCTTAAAAAAAATAGCAAAGAAATGCAAATTCTCTCTCTCTCTCTCTCTCTCTCTCTCTCTCTCTCTCTCTCTCAAACAGTGCTGGAACAGTCCAACCAACTACTTAAGCTAATGACATTATTAAAGGCCTTACGAACAAGATAAGAGGAAAGTGGTTAGCTGGAATCCATCTTCTTGTCCCCGAGAGACTGATATTGGAACACTTATAACATTAGCAATCCTCATCAGGAGTTCAATCACGTTAAACTTTCAACATCGAGCATTGATAATAATTTCAACCTGTGAGAATCCAAACACGATTAAAGCAAACAAAATATAATGCGTTTACGTTAACCCTTTTACCCCCAATGGACGTACTGGTACGTTACAAAAAACTCATCCCTTTACCCCCATGGACGTACTGGTACGTCCTTGCAAAAAACTGTTACTTACACTTTTCCATATTTTTTATAACTTTTTGAGAAACTTCAGGCATTTTCCAAAAGAATGAGACCAAACTGACCTCTTTATGACGAAAATTGAGGCTGTTAGAGCAATTTAAAAAATATATATTGCAAAATGTGCTCGAAAAAAAAACTCTTGGTGGTTAAGGGTTGGAAAGTTCCAAATAACCTGGGGGAAAAGGGTTAATGAGAAGCACAATGTGAATAAATATGAGAGTTCATGAATTTACTTCTAAAAACCATAAACAGGCTCAGTAATCGTTAATAAATTCATTCAGAATTTAATTTGATTGTGAATAAACGAGAACAAGGTTTTCATATCACGTAATTATCTGTAACTCCTGATTTCAAACTACTTTTTTTCTCGTGATAGCGTTACTAATGTGAACTAAGTTTCCTCTCGGTAATATTAGTTCAATTACCCTCTCCACGAAAAATGAAAGCATGTAATAGGGAAAATATCGTGTATGGCAACAGCTAACTATGCGCACAACTCAGCAAGAAATAAATATCCTAAAATTGTTGGCAAGTAATATTTCTGGAATTAGGTGTGTGTGTGTGTGTATATATATATATATATATATATATATATATATATATATATATATATATATATATATATATATGTATGTTATATATATATACATATTTATATATATACATTGTATATACAATATATATATATGTATATATATATATATTTTATATATATATATATATATATATATATGTATAAATGTATATGTATATATATGTATATATATATTATTATTATTATTATTATCAATTGATAAGCTAAAACCCTAGTTGGAAAAGCAGGATGCTATAAGCCCAAAGGTCCCAACAGGGAAAATAGCCCAGTGAGGAAAGGAAAGAAGGAAAGATAAAATATTTTAAGAAGATTAACAACATTAAAATACATATTTCCTATATAAACTATAAATACTTTAACAAAACAAGAAGAAGAAAAATTGGATAGAATAGTGTGCCCAAGTGTACCCTCAAGCAAGAGAACTCTAACCCAAGACATTGGAAGACCATGGTACAGAAGCTATGGAACTACCCAAACCTAGAGAACAATGGTTTGATTTTGGAGTGTCCGTCTCCTAGAAGAGCTGCTTACCAAAGCTAAAGAGTCTTTTCTACCCTTACCAAGAGGAAAGTAGCCGCTGAACAATTACAGTGCAGTAGTTAACGCCTTGGGTGAAGAAGATTTGTCAGGTTTATGAGGACAGAGGAGAATCTATAGAGAATAGGCCAGACTATTCGGTGTATGTGTAGGCAAAGGGAAAGAATCGTAACCAGAGAGAAGAATCCAAAGTAGTACTGTCTGGCCAGTCAAAGGACCCCATAATTCTCTAGCGGTAGTATCTCAACGGGCGGCTGGTACCTTGGGTAAACTACAGAAGAATATCTCGTAATCATATATTACAGTTACAGAAGTTGAAAAAAAAATTCGGTAATTCTCGTTGAACTCTAAATTATTTTTATTTTATTTTAATATATACCGGATAATTAGACAAGAAGTTGGGATTATAAATACTGAAAGCCTTTCATAACACTTTTTTAGAGCTAATCAATGAAAACATTATTAATCATCATAAATTGTTCTTAATCACTACGGAATTTTACAATTATTTTGTGAAAGGTATTAATTCAAACTCTGAACTATTGGAAAAAGTATCTTTAAAATGACCATGTACTGGTGAAGGTGTTTGTATAAAAATACACTTACAATTGCTATGGTCATTATTTCACATAGTCTCAGTAAATCAGAATAGTAGCATCATTTCTTCAGTACTTAAAGTTGAATTTTTTACCCATAAAATTGTGAAGGATTTATATCAGATTAGTAGACCTTAAGAACCTAAAAAAAATAATCAAAACAACAAATATTTCTCATAATTCATACTTTGATATCACATCTAAAATGACGATATATTTCTATACTTATTAGATATAGTATTTACCTAAGTATGTGAAATGACGCATATATCAATATTAAGTAGCTAAACTTAACACTGAAACTGCCCTGAACACCATACATTAGGTTTTGGATGGACGCTATTAACACTTAAACTGCCCTGAACACCATACATTAGGCTTTGGATGGGCGCTATTAACACTGAAAATGCCCTGAACACCATACATTAGGCTTTGGATGGACGCTATTAACACGGAAAATGCCCTGAACACCATACATTAGGCTTTGGATGGACGCTATTAACACTGAAAATGCCCTGAACACCATACATTAGGCTTTGGATGGACGCTATTAACACTGAAAATGCTCTGAACACCATACATTAGGCTTTGGATGGATGCTATTAACACTGAAAATGCCCTGAACACCATACATTAGGCTTTGGATGGACGCTATTAACACTGAAAATGCCCTGAACACCATACATTAGGCTTTGGATGGACGCTATTAACATTGAAAATGCCATGAACACCATACATTAGGATTTGGATGGACGCTATTAACACTGAAAATGCCCTGAACACCATACATTAGGCTTTGGATGGACGCTATTAACACTGAAAATGCTCTGAACACCATACATTAGGCTTTGGATGGACGCTATTAACACTGAAAATGCCATGAACACCATACATTAGGCTTTGGATGGACGCTATTAAGTAAAATTCTTTTCAATGGAAAGCATAACCTATTAGCAAACTAACCCATATAACATAAGTTGTGAAAACTGTACATCTGTACCTTAAATATAACAAACGTTTATCTTATATATACCATTGAGTAATATACCTACACACATACTGTACATACATATATGAATATATGCATATACAGATATATGCATAACTAATATGTTATATATGAAAGACTTATGTTAGCGTTGTTACTAGTACAGAGATATTTTACATTCATTATGTGTTACTTCTCATAAAGTTTATTCATTTCCTTATTTTCTTTCTTTAGTGTGCGATTTTTCCATGTCTGATCCCTTGGGCTAATAGCATCTTTTCCAACTAGGATTGTTGTTTAGCTAATAAATAAATAATAATAATAATAATAATAATAATAATATCTCGGAAAATTGCTCTAATTTTAATTTTCTCAACAGTACTGCATATCACCCGTAGCTATAATATGTTGGTCACCAGTAGGTAGGGGAGCAAAATACATAGTAAAAATTCGAAGATTTCAAGAAATCTTATAAAAAATAAACTTACCAAATACAGGATACAAAAGAGTCGGCTGTAACACATTTCGAAAGGGTGCAGGGTTTTTCCTCTCATCTACAGCCTAGAAGTGGAAAACTGTAAACAAGTAATGATGTACATGAGGAGCTGAAGTCTTATTGGCCGAGACGCTCCCTGAGAGAAGCTGATTCTCAGCCAAGCTGCATGTCTGCTCATTCGTAGGAGGCGAGTTGAAATTTTGTTCTGCGATGGATGGGCTCTGATTGGTGGAAGCGCTCACTAGGCTAGAATCGGTGTTAGG
This sequence comes from Palaemon carinicauda, assembly GCF_036898095.1. Taxonomy (NCBI): domain Eukaryota; kingdom Metazoa; phylum Arthropoda; class Malacostraca; order Decapoda; family Palaemonidae; genus Palaemon; species Palaemon carinicauda. The sequence goes on from NC_090725.1 coordinate 78,838,247, forward strand.
CAAGCTGCTTGGCCATTAATCAGAGTGGTCTAGGTTCGGATGTCTTGTTCAGTAGTTATTCTTGGGATGAGGTTTCTACGGCAGGACGGGAGCAGGAATATCTCGTGTCGCATTGAGGGATAGTTTTTCTCGTTGAATGTGGAGAACTTCAAGGCCCAAAGGCTTCTACTGTCAACAGCAGGGCTGATGATCTTAGTACTCTTGACAATCTCCTCACGTTTGATGCTGTGGTTGTGCAATTGAAGGGCATGATCTCTTTTTGCCCCCTGCTGGATATGGCAGGACAGTCTCTTGGACAGTCGCAAAATGGTCATTCCTACGTAACGTCTAGGGTATCGTGGAACACGGCATAGGTAAGAATAAACTACATTGGACTGCCTAATAAAGTCCTGAGTTGGTGGAGCAGGGTTGCTCCTCATAATGAAGGACCTCATCTTAGTCATCTAGATTTGGTGATCACATCTACAGGGGAAACGTGGTTGCTGACGATATCGTCACTGCTTTCTTTTCTTTGTAGTATTCTTTATGCATATACCCCTTGTAGTATAAGTTGATGTTGGTGGTGTTGTCCTCGGTACCAAGTGTCTAATGCTAGCTGACCTTGCAGTTTACTTGCTTGTTTGAATAGCCATTATTCACAAGGACCTATGTCATGCGATCAACTTCTTCGTGCGTGTCGGCCCAGTGGGAACCATGAGAGAGGGCCATGCAGAAATAGGCCTTAATTGTAGAGGTAATATACCTGGCACGACATTTACTTTCCCCATTGAGGCATAAGACAAGGCTGGTGGTCTTAGTGTAGACACATATGTAGTATCCTGAAGAACTCTGAGAAATGAGAACATCTAGAAAGGGCAGTTGACCATCGTTGCTGTGCTCCTTATTATTAAGCCTAAGGGAACTATACTCCTCAAATATCCTGCAGAGAGTCTCAATGTCCTGAATGGAAGGAACCATGACAAAGGTGCTGTTGAATTACCTCACATACACATCACGATATATGCATGAGGAGACCCTCTCTTTAACAACTTCCATGTAGAACTTGGCAAAGAGCACATCGAGGGGGAGGCCATTACCACACCATCCTTTTATATGTACCGGTGGCCCCTGTGGGTAGTGAAAGGGGTTTTCCTGGTACATATTTCAAGGAGGGTGCAGAAGGCCTCCTCAGGAATGTTAAAAATTGGTTTGGAAGGGTCCCTGTAGACTCTCTCCAAAATCAGACCAATCGTTAGTGAAGAGGGATTCTACAACCAGAGCAGCGATAGTGCCAGTACTAGGGAATCTCTTCAAGTCACACAGGTATTACGCAGACGAGGTGACACTAGCTGTCAAGTACATAAGGATTAGGAGGCTATTCAGTGTCTTCACAAGGTGGTATGTAGGCGTTGGGCACTGGCTAATGATGCACCTGAGTGGGTTGCCACCCTTAAGAGTCTTAACCGCTGCCATACAAGTAGCCAGGGCCAAAATCTCCGGTGATGGTCTGGAGGTGGATGGCATTAGTGGCAGCAATGATGGTCTTATTTTACACGGCAAGCATTTTGTAAAATTGAAGATGGCGGCTATGTGGGACTCGGGGCGCATCAAAACATTCTTTTTCTGATTTTGTAAACTATAAGGTTTCCACACCCATATAGTTTTCCTACTCTCCACAAAGATCAAACAAAATCGATATAATTTAAGCATAGTAAACCTGACTATATTCTACGGTTTTATCGAATACCTTTTGACTTGTATTCTGAATAGCTTATCCAATTCAATCTATGATGGGCTCACAGATTACCATGTTATCTAAACTTCTGGACCCAAATCTTTCGCTATCCAATATTTTTGCTGTACGTACGCAGTGTGGGCATAACCAATCTAGGTTATTCCATCCATTATCAATGATGGCTGTCACTATATGCACACATTTCTTATGATAGAGTCTATTACATTTACATATTATCCATTTTTTCCGTTCTCCCACCGTGTTATTACATATGAAGCAGACATAGTTAGGAGCAGGCATAGTGTTCTGCTTCTTATCACTTAGGTTTCTCCATAAGACTAACTATAGTCCCTTTCTTTTAGCGATGCATATTTGCACTGACTCGCAACGGTGCCCTTTTAGCTCGGAAAAGTTTCTGGATCGCTGATTGGTTGGACTAGATAATTCTAACCAATCAGCGAT
>NC_090725.1:78854124-78874124 GCF_036898095.1 Palaemon carinicauda
GAGAGAGAGAGAGAGAGAGAGAGTGTGAGTGTGTTTAAGTTTGTCAGAGAGAGAGAGAGAGAGAGAGAGAGAGAGAGAGAGTGTTTACAGTATTGGCTTTAGTTTTGTCACAGGGAGAGAGAGAGAGAGAGAGAGTTGTTTTAGTATTGTTAAATAGAGACATTTTATTTGCTTTAGCTTTGTCATTAGAGAGAGAGAGAGAGAGAGAGAGAGAGAGAGTGTGTGTGTGTGTGTGTGTGAGCGAGTGTTTATTTACTTAAGTTTGTCAAACCGCAAGAAAGAAAGAAAGTGTTTATTTGCTTTAGTTTCGTCAGAGAGAGAGAGAGAATTTCATTTGCTTTCGTTTTGTTAGATCGCGCGTGCGCAAGAGAGTATGTGTGTATGTGCGTTTGTGTGTGCGTGTTTTGTGTGTCCGCGGTGCGCGCTGAAGAAAAAAGGGTAATTAGCGAATGATTGTTTGAAGTTGGAAAGATTGTTGGTATAATTGAGGTTGTTTGTTTACCTTTTTAGCTAGGATAGGGTGGGTGATGAATGTCTTGGGCGAAAGCATTGGATATCGAACGATAGAAGGAGTCGGTTGTGTATTTTTTTTGCTCTTCGAAAGCCGGCTGTGAAGCTTTTTTCTATATTCTGAGCCGCGATTCCTCCTTTGGAGAGATTTTCTTTGAATGTGACAGTAATTGATGACGACTTGGCTATAATAAGGAACTTGGCACGACTGCTTGGATTTGGATAATTGTTGATGACCTGGCCTGTAATTAATTGTGTTAGACTGCTCATTCGGATTGACCAAGCGTTGATGACCTGGCCTGTTGAACAAGACTACGTATGATGATGATGATTATGATGACAACGTTCACGACCCATAATTAATTAATGCAGTTGTGTTGACATTTGTCAGTGTCGCGGTTGCTATAAAGTTCTCGTTTTGGGGCAATTAAAGACTGTTGGCCCTTGGGTGGACGAAGGTGTCCACTCAGAAATATATATATTAATTACGTTTATGTTTGGAGGAGAAGGGAATTTTTAGCTTTAAGTTTTGTTTTTCATGGGTTTATTTGAATGTGTTTTCTATATATAGTAAGTTAAGATTGTAGTGCTAAGTGTGATTTTTTTTTGGTTATGGAATATGGTTGGTGATTTTTTTAGTATTAAGTGATTGTTTTGGTATCAATAAATATAGTTTTAAGGTTATGTTTTGTTTGTTTTCCCTTCGAGCAACAGTCCAGTTTGAAGTAAAGTAAGGGGAAAGTTTGTATTGTGGGATATTGAGAAAATAGGAGTGATCAAGGGTATGGGGGGGTTGTGTTTTGTATACATCCCGCTACATAAATTTGGCGCCCGAACAGGGACGACTGTTGAAGGTGGGATTGAAACTGGACTGTTGGACAAGGGTAAATAGGTTTTGGAATTACTTGAAATATTAATGGTATCGAAATGGAAGAACTGGAAGAACAGTTGTATATTTTAAAGGAGGAATTGCGGTTGTCTAATGAGCGAGAGGAGAGGTTGTTGTTGGAGAATGCGAGGTTAAGTAGTGAGAATGAGGAGATGCAAAGGAAACTTAGGGAACTTCAGGGAACTGTAGAGAGAGTGGAAGAGGGTGTTGAGATGAGGATGCGAGAAAATGAGAAACGAATGGAAGCTATGATGGGGCAAGTAATGGGGATGATGAAAACTGTCATAGGTGAAGGTGCAGTCGGAGGAGTGGCTTCTGCTTCTGGTAACGGGTTGATGGTGGAAGAGGATAGGGTAAGTGATAATGGGGAAGGTAGTGATAGTGATATTGAAAGTAAAGGGCCTAGACATAGTAAGATTGGAACGAAGGGTGATAGGAAGAAGAAGAAAGGTAAAGATAATGTGAAGAAAGAAAAGAAGAAAGGTCAGGGTGTGAGTGAGGATGATCATGATTGGGTGAAGGTGGTAAATAAGAAAAAGGGTAAGAAGGGAATAGTTAAAGATAGGACTTTGAGTGTAGAACTAGATTCATTGTATTCAAATGAAGAAGAAGGCAACAAGAAGGGAGTAGACAGTGAAGATAGTAGTGAGAATGAAGTAGAGGAAGTTTGAAAGACAGTGTTTATGAGAGAGGTTCCTAGGTGTGCAAGTTTTAATGAACATAGCAGTAGGGATGTATATGACTTCTTTAGGGAATATGAAAAGTTTTGTCAGGCTAAGTATGGGGATAGTAAGAGAGTTTGGGCTAGGGAGTTGGGAGAATTTTTGTCAGGATATTTGTTGACGATGTATGGGGTGATAATGAGTGTAGGAGAGGTTGAGTATGAAAGTGTAAAGAATAGGATAATTGAACAGGTAAAACGTATGAAAGGTAGTGTTAGGTATAAGCGAAAAAATGATTTTGATGAAGCACGAATGAAGGTGGGTGAAGCAATCTCGATGTATGTATGTCGGTTAGAAACATTGGCTAGAAAGAAGTATGGGGACGAAGGAATAAATGAAAATAAGGAACTAATGAAGAAGTTTTTGGGTACAGTACCAGAGAGCGTGTGTGAGTTTATTAATTTGAAACGGAAGGAGAAAATGAGATGGACTAGAGAGAGATTGACTTGGGATGATATTTTAGAGATAGTTGAGGATTACGAGTTGGATAGGTGTATGAAAGAAAGTAAATCTGTGAGTGTAAGAACTGGAATGGAGGAATGTGTGCCAGAATTTGGTAGTTTTAGAGATGCTGTTATGAGAGGGCCAATGAGGGTAGCTGATAGTGTAGTAGATAGAAGTGTTAGGGTGAGTAATGTAGGAATACCTATGCCGAGAAATGACGGGTTTAGACAGGGAAATCAAGTTTGGAGAGATAGAAGTGCTAGTACGCAGCAAGTTAGGTTAGGTAGTGGTATCCGTGAAGAGAGGTGTTATAGGTGTGGGAAGGTAGGACATAAAAAGAACGAGTGTAGATGGGCATTAGGAGCATGTTTCGGGTGTGGAGAGACAGGGCATCGTATTAGCGACTGTAAGAAAGAGAAAGTGGTTAAGTGTTATCGGTGTGGTATGACTGGACACATAGCGAGTGGATGCCGTAATAATCGTATGAATGTAATTTGTGGTAATTGTGGTAAGGATGGTCATTATGCTAGAATGTGCAAGGAGCCGCGGGGTAAGTGTACTGAATGTGGTGCAGATGGGCATGTAGCTAGGGTTTGTAGGAATAAGGGATCAAGTCAGCCAGGATGTTCGGGAAACTAATTAATCAGAGGGTTCAGCTGGGTGAGTCCTCGTGTGTGTGGGGAGTGAATGTGATGCATGTTCGTGAGGGTTTATTGCATGAAGATGTGATGGGAGAAAGAGCACATGATTGCATGAGTGTGAAAATGATTTTTAATGGTGTAGAGTTGGTTGGTTTGATTGATACTGGTTGTGGTGTCAATTTAATGTTTAGGAATGCATATGATAAGGTAAAAGAGGTTTGTGAATTTAAGGGATGTAAGGGTGAAGTAAAAGGTATTGGTAATTTGCGTATGCCTGTGCAAGGGAAGTTGCGGGAAAATGTTATGATTGGGGGGCTGATGATGGAGGATAATGATTTTTACGTGGTTGAGGGAGCGAATGAGAAATATGACGTACTGCTTGGGTATAAATTTTTGAAAAAATGTGGTATGATTGTACATCCAAGTGTGAATATGATTGAAATAAAGGTTAAAGGTAATATTTGTGGGGAATTTTATTTAAAGGAAGACGGCAGAGTGAGTACGAAGGTGTGGAAGGGAGTGCCATTGGTAGCAAGGGAAAGTGTAAAGTTATCGGGTAAGAAAGGTGAGGTTATTAGTGTAAAAGTTGCATGGCCGAGCAGTCTGGGAATTTCAAATAGTGACGAGGATGAATATGTAGTGGAAGGTATGGAAGCAGGAAATTTGGTGAAAACGAGTGCGTATATATATGATGGTGTTATGAATATGCAGGAACCCCAGGTGTATGTAAGGTTGTTGCCGTGTGTTAGGAGGAAGAGAGTACGCGGAATACGTGAGGGTGATTGCATGGGATGTATGTATACACTGATTAATGTAGAGGATGGAAGATATGTTAAGGCGAGACAGGTGATGTCTGGTAAGGTAAAGAACGATGACGATTGGGATTACGATACGTTGAAAGGAAGAATTAAGTTAGATGAGAGTATAAGTGAGGTCGAAAGGGAACGATTGCTTAAGATGTTATGGGATAAGCGGAGAGTTATGAGTCTCGGTGACGATGATTGTGGGGGGTCAGACCTGCCAGAATTTAAAATAGTTCTCAGTGAAGATACCCCCATATATCAGCGTCCCAGGCATTTTTCTCCGCCTATTGCCAAGGAGATAGAGGAGCAGTGTCAGGAATTAGAGCGTATGGGTGTAATAGAAAGGAGTGAGAGTGCCTGGAATAGCCCTATTGTCCCTGTACGAAAGCCTGATGGAAGTTTACGCATGTGTATTGATTATAGGAAGGTGAATGAGGTGACTGTTAAAGAACGTTTTCCAATGAATGTGGTGTCTGATTGTGTTTATAAGATGCATGGAATGAAAGTTTTTACTAAATTAGATTTGGTGCGGGGCTATTATCAGATGCCTCTAGCAGAGGGGAGCAGGCCCATTACCGCATTTTCAAGTACGAATTGTCACTTTCAATTTAAAAGGTTGAGTTTTGGTCTTGCTAATGCGCCTGCTGCCTTCCAAAGAGCGATGAATGTTGTATTGGCTGGTTTCGATCGACAGAAGGTGACTGTTTTTATAGATGATATTCTGATTGCGAGCGAGACTGTTGAGGAACATATGCGGTTGCTTGAGGCAGTGTTGATGCGGTTAATTGAAGTTGGTGTGAAAATTAAGCTTGAGAAGTGTACATGGTTGTCCAGGGAGGTGGAATTTCTTGGGCATGTAGTGGGTGAATCTGGTATAAGGAAGAGTGACAAGTTTGTGAATAAGGTGCGAGAATTTCCACGTCCCCGGACTGTGCGTGAGTTGCGAGGTTTTCTTGGTTTGGTTGAGTTTGGGCGCAAGTTTGTTAGAGATTGTTCAGGTATAGGGAAGCCTTTGAATGAATGGACGGGTAAAAGGAATAGTACAAAATTGAAATGGGATGATCGGATGATAGAAGCGTTTGAAAGGTTGAAGGAAGAGGCCGCGAAAGACGTCACTTTGGCATTTCCAGACTACAGTGAAAATGCGAGTATGCTAGAGTTGTATACGGATGCGAGTGGGGTGAGTATGGGTGGTTGTTTGGTTCAAACGCAGAGAGTAAATGGAGAAGAGAAATTGAGAGTAATAGCGTATGTTAGTAAAGCGTTTAATAAAGCTGAGCGGAAGTATTCGACGATTGACAGGGAATTGGCTGCAATACGATTTTGTGTGAAAGCATTGAAAGTATTTTTGTATGGTGTAAAATTCATTGTGCGTACTGACCATCAGCCCCTAGTGTACATGATAAGGAAAGAGTGTGTGAATGCAAGGGTTGCTAGGACCATAGAGGATTTGAATGAATTTGATTTTAGGTTAGAATATGTACCGGGAAATAAGAATGTGATAGCAGATGCGATGTCGAGGATGCATGGGAGGATGGAAGATAAAGAGAGTAATCTGAATTCTGAAAGGTTGCCTGAAGGTTTAGTTGTGGAGCAGAGTTGTGAAGGGGAAGATATGGTATATAAGTGTATCCTAATGGGTTTAAGTTAATACAAGAGGGGTTAGATACGGAAATACCAGGTAGCGTAAGCGAGCTTAAAAGAAGGGTGATGAATGAAGTGTCAAAAGAAATGGTATATGAGGAGGAGAGTAGTGTACTAGAAGGGGAAGTATTATCAAAGATATTAATGGTGGTAAGTAGGTTGTATGGTGTAATTGTGTATTTGTATTTTGGATGGAATAGACCGATGGAATATAGGGCATGTAAGGAGAATGATAGGGAATATGTTTTGAGGATTCAATGTAAGGAGGAATGTTGCAAATTGTTGAGTGAGAAGGATAATGGTGCAAGTGACCTTAATCTAAGATATGGGGGTATAGAGGACAGTGAACATGATGATGAACATATTGGTGAAGTGAGTGACAGAATTGAAAGGAGAGTAAATGTATGTATGCATGGTGTAAAAGGAAGGATGATGACGTATGTGAATATAAATGAGAATGAATATTGTAGTTTAATTGATACGGGTGCTCAAGTGTCATTAGTAAATGAGTCGGTTATCAGGGAAATTGAGAGGTACAATTGGGAAGTGAAAAGACAGTGTACGAGTGTGAGAATTCATGGAATAGGTCAGGGAAGTTTACTTGTTTGGGAAGAAGTGAGGTTGAAAGTGAAACTAGGGAGTATGGAAGTTGAACATAATTTTATTGTAATGGGAGAGAATGAAATGCCTAGTTGTTTTTTGATGGGAATAGATTTTTTGAGGTTGCACCATGTGTCAGTTGATGTTGGTAAGGGTTTGCTTTCAAAGAATGGCTGTAAGGTAATAGTAATCGAGGATAATAGTGTATTCATGGCGAATTTTGTTGGCATGATTGATATTGTAAAGAGTGAAGATGATTTGTTAAGCAAAGAAGAGGTGGAAGAAATGCAAGGTGAATGTTTCGAAATAAATCGATTACGTGAATGTATTTTAAATGGTATTAGGGTGGAAGAATGGCCGTGTGATTTGGAAGCGTATAAGAAAGTTGTTAAAAGATTTATTGTTTGTAAGAATATTGTGTATTTTTTGCATAGGGGAATGGATGAAGATATATATGTTCCTGTATTTCCAATGCATGCAGCTGTAAGTATGTGTATGGTAGTGCATGACAGGTATGGGCATATGGGGAAGAATAAATTGTGGGAATGCATGCGAGAGAGGTTGTTTACGCCTGGGTTGAGTCAAATTTGTAGGGATGTAGCGACTACTTGTGAGGATTGTCAGAAGGGAAAGTATCAGAGCATGCATGCAAGTCCGCCTATTTTGAGGTTACGTATGAAAGAGCCATTTGAGATGTTTGTGATTGATTGTGTTTCGTTGCCTGTGACTGCGAGAAGACATGTGGGAATGATTGTCATGGTCGATCATATGAGCAAGTTTGCGTATGCCGTACCCATCAAGAATAAAAGAAGTGAGACTGTAGCGAGAATGGTAAGTCAAGTGATGTTGCCGATGAGTGTGTGTAAGCCTGCAAAAATGTTAAGTGACAATGGTCCGGAGTTTGTTGGATGGGAGTTTGAGCAGATGTTGAGAGAATGGGGCATTGAACATGTGTATTCGACTCCGTATATGCCAAGTGCGAATGGTTTGGCTGAAAGGACTGTAAGAACTTTGACAGAAATTTTGCGGATGATGAGTACATGTGATAATGATTGGGATTTATATGTTGGGCGTGCGTTGTGGGCGTATAATGCGACTGTGCACAAGAGTACTGGTATGTCTCCGTGTAAGTTTGTGTTGAATTTTGAAAAGATAGTAAGACCGAGATTGAGTGTGTCCGAGAATGATAGAGATGTTTGGAAGAAAGCAAATGAGAGATTTGAAAGCTACAAAGTGGGAGAGAAAGTGTTAAAAGAAGTAATTGAAAAGGGAAGAATGAATGTCAATAAGGTACGTGATAAGTTTGAAGGTCCATATGAGGTGTTAGATGTTGGTTCTAGTGGGTTGAGTTATGTTTTAGGTAAAGTAAGTGTGGATGGTAGTGTGGAAAAGGTTAGGGCACACCACAATCAGTTGCGGAAATGGAAGGAGGTACCAAGATATATTCAGGAGAATGGTATGAATAAATGGCTGAAAACGAACAAGTATGAACCGAGTATGTGTGAGGCATTAGGTTTAGAAGATAAGCAATTGGTGTTAGTAGAGTATGGAAAGAAAAAGAAGTCTGAGAATTTTACTGGGGGTAAAAGACAGGAAAATTTTGTAGTTGTTGGCGGGAATCAGAATAAGCAGGACAAGGGTGTAAATGTACAGGTGAGTATGGAAGATAAATGTATTAATACAGATGAAACTTGGATGAGTATGAATGATACTTATAGTGTGTGTGGTTTTTCGTTAGATGAGGCAAGAGAACGTATGACGGACACGAGAATGAAAGATAGGAGAATGATAAGCAGTATGAATGATTCTTTTGTTAAAGTAGAAAATGGTTTAGATGTAATGGATGAATTGTTGACAGAAATTAGTGGGATTTTCGGGCCAGATGAAACTGAGGTAGATGAAATAGTGAATGATATCTTAGACGAACAGAGCATAGACGGGAATCGTAATAGTACGTTGAATGAAAACGACATGGAAGAAGTGAATGAGAGAGTCCAGGTATATGAAGGCCCAGTTACCCGAAGCCGAGGCCCTGTTCCTGATTGCGACTGGGTAATGAGAAAATAGGTAAGTGTTGTGTGAGGATTTGGCAAAGTAAGGGGGGAGGAATGTGGAGGATTAATTTTATTTTAATTTATTTTTTTTTGCCAAATCAAGAGAGAGAGAGAGAGACAGAGAGAGAGAGTGTGAGTGTGTTTTAAGTTTGTCAGAGAGAGAGAGAGAGTGTGAGTGTGTTTTAAGTTTGTCAGAGAGAGAGAGAGAGAGAGAGAGAGAGTGTTTACAGTATTGGCTTTAGTTTTGTCACAGGGAGAGAGAGAGAGAGAGAGAGTTGTTTTAGTATTGTTAAATAGAGACATTTTATTTGCTTTAGCTTTGTCATTAGAGAGAGAGAGAGAGAGAGAGAGAGAGAGAGAGAGAGAGTGTGTGTGTGTGTGTGTGAGCGAGTGTTTATTTACTTAAGTTTGTCAAACCGCAAGAAAGAAAGAAAGAGTGTTTATTTGCTTTAGTTTCGTCAGAGAGAGAGAGAGAATTTCATTTGCTTTCGTTTTGTTAGATCGCGCGTGCGCAAGAGAGTATGTGTGTATGTGCGTTTGTGTGTGCGTGTTTTGTGTGTCCGCGGTGCGCGCTGAAGAAAAAAGGGTAATTAGCGAATGATTGTTTGAAGTTGGAAAGATTGTTGGTATAATTGAGGTTGTTTGTTTACCTTTTTAGCTAGGATAGGGTGGTGATGAATGTCTTGGGCGAAAGCATTGGATATCGAACGATAGAAGGAGTCGGTTGTGTATTTTTTTTGCTCTTCGAAAGCCGGCTGTGAAGCTTTTTTTTATATTCTGAGCCGCGATTCCTCCTTTGGAGAGATTTTCTTTGAATGTGACAGTAATTGATGACGACTTGGCTATAATAAGGAACTTGGCACGACTGCTTGGATTTGGATAATTGTTGATGACCTGGCCTGTAATTAATTGTGTTAGACTGCTCATTCGGATTGACCAAGCGTTGATGACCTGGCCTGTTGAACAAGACTACGTATGATGATGATGATTATGATGACAACGTTCACGACCCATAATTAATTAATGCAGTTGTGTTGACATTTGTCAGTGTCGCGGTTGCTATAAAGTTCTCGTTTTGGGGCAATTAAAGACTGTTGGCCCTTGGGTGGACGAAGGTGTCCACTCAGAAATATATATATTAATTACGTTTATGTTTGGAGGAGAAGGGAATTTTTAGCTTTAAGTTTTGTTTTTCATGGGTTTATTTGAATGTGTTTTCTATATATAGTAAGTTAAGATTGTAGTGCTAAGTGTGATTTTTTTTTGGTTATGGAATATGGTTGGTGATTTTTTTAGTATTAAGTGATTGTTTTGGTATCAATAAATATAGTTTTAAGGTTATGTTTTGTTTGTTTTTCCCTTCGAGCAACAGTCCAGTTTGAAGTAAAGTAAGGGGAAAGTTTGTATTGTGGGATATTGAGAAAATAGGAGTGATCAAGGGTGTGGGGGGGTTGTGTTTTGTATACATCCCGCTACATCTCTCTCTCTCTCTCTCTCTCTCTCTCTCTCTCTCTCTCTCTCTCTCTCTCTCAAACACCTTCTAATATCAATAAATAAATTCCTTTGCATCTTTATCGAATGGGTCGTAAGGATTCTTGTATACTACTCTATCAAGCATCAGAATCCATATACTATTATGTTGAAGTTTGAGGTAAATCTCTGCAATTATCGATCCATATTCTAAAAAAGTTTTATTGCTACAATACCATTTTCATAACATTTCTGTTTTTTACTTTTACTTCTGCAGATTACTAATATGTACTTGTTTTCTTGGTTCATCTATTTTTTCTCATTTTCATATTTTGGAAGTTTGTGAGGGTTAATTGTAATGTTCTTTTTCCAATTTCAAAAACGAAACTTTTATCAATAACAATAAATATTAAGCAAAAAATGAAATTAATTACGATGAATTTTTGGAAATTTACTGAAATTTTGAAAAGATAGATATCAATGCACATTTCTGACAACAAATCTATTTTTCTTGCTGAAATTTTGAAAAGATAGATATCAATGCACATTTCTGACAACAAATCTATTTTTCTTGCTGAAAGAAGGTGGAGATGAACCCCATCCTCTCACAAAGATCGTATTCAACGTCAAAACTCCATATCAGATAAAATACCCTCATTAAAATTTCAAAAGAAATCCGGACGTAGACGCCACACTGCTCCCCTTTCATCCAATACCAATTTTCTTTACGGAATTTGAAGTAGAGATTCACCCGGATTTCCCAAAATATCCCAATGTATATATAACTTTGACAGTCACCGAGCAAAACTATCATTTCCTTTCCATTTAATGAATCTAAATCCTTGTAGGAATATTAATTAGATAAATTTGGTTCTGTTTATCTAGATCTCTGTGTGCAAGCATCTATCAGATGAAACTCTCTCTCTCTCTCTCTCTCTCTCTCTCTCTCTCTCTCTCTCCTATGTAAAGCATGACAGAGCCCCAAAGTTTATCTCTCTCTCTCTCTCTCTCTCTCTCTCTCTCCTATGTAAAGCATGACAGAGCCCCAAAGTTTATCTCTCTCTCTCTCTCTCTCTCTCTCTCTCTCTCTCTCTCTCTCTCTCTCTCTCTCTCTCTCGATGTCATGAGATTAAATAAATCAATTAATCAGTCCTTTGCACTATAACAGTTGAAGGATTTCCCAGATAGGAAAGTAACTCGGATATCAAAATCATACAAAATTCCTGGTATGTAATAAAATTGTAAATACAGGGGGTTAGCATATGGCTGGAGGCTTGTGCGTAGGAGAAGAAATATATGATAGTTTATTTGATAAAGAAAATCCAATTGAAGGAATGGCCTCAGGCAAAAAAAGGGAAAGATAAAAAAGAGTAGATAGGCAAAAAAAGGGAAAGATAAAAAAGAGCAGATAGGCAAAATAAAAGGGAAAGATAAAAAAGAGCAGATAGGCAAAATAAAAGGGAAAGATAAAAAAGAGCAGATAGGCAAAATAAAAGGGAAAGATAAAAAAGAGCAGATAGGCAAAAAAAAAGAAAGGGAAAGATAAAAAAGAGCAGATAGGCAAAATAAAAGGGAAAGATAAAAAAGAGCAGATAGGCAAAAAAAAAGTGAAAGATAAAAAAGAGCAGATTGGCAAAAAAAGGGAAAAATAAAAAAGAGCAGATAGGCAAAAAAAAGGGAAAGATAAAAAAAAGCAGATAGGCAAAAAAAGGGAAAGATAAAAAAGAGCAGATAGGCAAAATAAAAGGGAAAGATAAAAAAGAGCAGATAGGCAAAAAAAAGGAAAGATAAAAAAGAGCAGATAGGCAAAATAAAAGTGTGATGATATCTGGGATACCTATAGGGTGTAGAGCAATAGGTTAGTAATTGGGGTTCCCTAAGACTCAATAGAGAGAGAGAGAGAGAGAGAGAGAGAGAGAGAGAGAGAGAGAGAGAGGGGGGGGGTGTTGTTGGGAGCATCTACAAGGTAGAATTTTTAATGTTGAATCAATATGATTCAGAAATGGAAGGAATACGATTTAAAAAAAAGATGTGAATTTATATTTGTGCTTTACTGGGATTCAGGAGTAGGAAATGGAATGGTCGTTGTGCTAGTTGATTTGATTGCATAGGTAGATGTCGGGAGAAAAAGCCATCGTTGGTGGATATAGAATTCCCGTCTAAATGAGAACGGGTAGACTCTTGTGAACTATTGGAAACAGCCTACATAGTATCCAAAAAGAAATATACCGATATTTTTTGTGGAAAGGAAAAAAAAAAAGGAAACGGTTTTGATAAATGTACATTTGACCATAGTAATATATGTAATGAGGAGAAAAGTACAGAGTAGAAGAATATCCGATCATTATCTGGCTGAAAAATAAAGTAAGGTAAATAGTTCAATTTAGGGAGGAAGAAGTGAATGTGACTGCAATTAATACAAAGAAATATTTCTAGGTTTCGGGTGCTACTGAGTGACAGAGGCAATGGACAGGTTATTTTGTTCTTGTTCAATGTCTAAGAGACTTGGAATGAAGCCTCAATCCCTGCACCCAATGACTGCTAATGACACAGAGGTTACTCTTATGCAACCAACTTTACCCCCTAAAAAGTTCTTTGCTCGTAAAGGTAGCAAGGCCGTGATTTTAACCCCATTGATATACGGAATAATCACTCGAAGCCACGATTATTATTATTATTATTATTATTATTATTATTATTATTACTGTCCAAGTTACAACCCTAGTTGGAAAAGCAAAGTGCTATAAGCCCAGGGGCTCCAACAGGGAAAAATAGCCCAGTGAGGAAAGGAAATAAGGACATAGATAAATGAAGAGAATAAATCAACAATAAATCAATCTAAAAAAAAAAAAGTAACAACGTCAAAACAGATATGTCATATATAAACTATTAACAACGTCAAAAACAAATATGTCATATATAAACTATTAACAACGTCAAAAACAAATATGTCATATATAAACTATTAACAATGTCAAAAACAAATATGTCATATATAAACTATTAACAACGTCAAAAACAAATATGTCATATATAAACTATTAACAACGTCAAAAACAAATATGTCATATATAAACTATTAACAATGTCAAAAACAAATATGTCATATATAAACTATTAACAACGTCAAAAACAAATATGTCATATATAAACTATTAACAATGTCAAAAACAAATATGTCATAAATAAACTATAAAAAGACTCATGTCCGCCTGGTCAACAAAAAAGCATTTGCTCCAACTTTGAACTTTTGAAGTTCAACTGATTCAACTACCCGATTAGGAAAATCATTCCACAACTTGGTAACAGCTGGAATAAAACTTCTAGTCGTAAAAGCTTCAAATCCTTACGATGTCATGAGTGGTAATAATATTCCTATTTATTATTATCATCATTTATTTCTTGTTTATGTTAACGTCCAGTCATATAAATGTCAGTAACGTAAATGAATGGTGAATTCCAATGACTGGAAAATGTAATGCGTTGTTTTATTGCGATGTCGTAGAAATTTATGGTGAGGTAGAGGAAAGTGGAGTTTAAAATAGTCTTGAAGGATTGCGTGGAGTTTAGAATGGAGGTGATGGTAATTGAAATGAGTCTGAATTTCGAAACTATGTTTTACCTTAGTGTTACGACCCTTGTCGGACCGTGGTGCAAGTTCTTATTGCACGATAAGAGAGGTCAGTGTGTTAAAATACCAAACAGCAAATTGGTCAGCGAAAACGAAAACACTTGGGAAAACTTAACAATATTTATTAACAACAATTTTTAGAACAGTCAGTCTTGTGACTACCTAACAATTTGAATTAACAATTAACAACTAACAATTAACAACTAACGATTAACGATTAACAATTAACAAAATTCCCCAAAGTGAAACACCACACTCTCAACAAGAGAGAGTCAGATAACTAAACAACCATGGCGTACAATATATATACACACACACACACACATATATATATATATATATATATATATATATATATATATATATATATATATATATATATATATATTCTCACACTCTTTGGGGCTGGATGAAACCACACCCTGCTCCAACCAAAGTAGCGACTCCAATCTCAACACCATCACTCAGCTACCGTAGGGAGTGCAGTTTCGTAGGACTCCTCATCAAAGGGAGGGAAATGCAGTCCCAAACCAAAAATAAGATTAAAAAAATATCTCCTACCTAAAAACTGCCTCCCTACATGTCACTACGAGCTCCAAAGCTCACGCACCTGCCTATGTCAAGGATGCGTTGACAGCGGTGTCTCTCCCGCGTCCACCTTGATGCGGGATTCCTACGTCGGCACCGAGGACCGTGGAAGAGAACACACAGGAATTACAAATCACCACAGGTGGTAGAAATGCACCTGCTAAAAGCCATCGAACGTCTATTACAAAATCTAAACTTTCACGTAACCTTCTGTTATCGCTATTTCATGGTGTATTGATCTGATCTATATCAATTGTATAGTCTAGAGCAGTGCTCCTTTCTGAAAACAGCACATAAGTGTCTATTGTATCACTTTTATTGAATACGGAGATATTGAGATTTCTCCAGATTTAGTACAGCCGAGTGTAGATCGAGAAGTAAACTTTTAGGTTATAAAGTATCTAAATAAAACTTGCTTGATACCGAAATATTTTTTCTTAAAAAGTGTATATTCTCTTTAGATATGTAACAAAATTACATTTATCTAAGGCCTCTGTATCATTGAAATCTTTTTAACTTTTTTTTTCTATAATTGCTACCACAATGAGTCAATAATACTCTATACATTATCTAAGTCGTATACCTCAAGAACTGTAAGTTGAACCATTTCTGAAATCCATTTTCGTTTACGTATAACTAGAAATAATAAAACTCTTGGCTCCAAGCATTCCCGAAAATATTTCTCCCCTGAGCGCCGCCAGAACCTAAATCTATATGAAAATGTCTAAAATCTTGAGTAACCATGGAGAAAAATGGAGTTTTACATCAATGTTTTCATTTCATTCATTTGATCAAAAAACTTATTTTAGTTAGAAGACTTAATTCAATTTAGCCATTTGTCTGAAAAAAAATTCTCTAATTATTGTATACTTTGATTTATTATGCATTGTTCTTGTACATCTAATTAATAAATGAAAACTTTGATTTATTATGCATAGTTCTTGTATATCTAATTAATAATTGAAAACTATCCCCCCACACAAAAAAAAAAAAAAAAAAGAAAAAACATTACCAATATTGGTATTATGTAAATGAATAATTCCATTCAATTGACCATGGGGACTTTGGTATTAACGTTAAGAACTTCCTTTAGGTCTCACTTTAAAGTTGGAAACCTGTACATTACTCTAAAGTATTCCTTTAAGTTCTAAAACATATAACAATATAAAGACAAATGAGCATAAGTAAATCAACAACGAATATATGATTTATAGCGTTATGAAAGTGATATCTACAAGAATTAGTTAATTGCAAAATAAAGTGTATTACCTTAATGTTCAGCAGAAAAAGTATTCTTTTTAATGAAAAATGGTTTTCCATATTTTGTGAATATTTTATGCACAAAGATAACAACAGAAAACATAAAAAAAAAACTCTCAAATTTTATCACGATGTTATGCAGCGCAAATAGGTTCATTGAAACGGTTGTAGTGACTTTATTTTTTATGTTCGAGTGTTAAATTAGGTGTCATGTTACAGTCTAATCCATACATAATAAATTCTACAGTAGTATATACTATATTATCATTATAATTTTTCAATCAGCTCACTCACCTGAAATAAACAATTGTTGTTATAGATGCGTATATCATATCATCGCCAACTGTTCTTAAGTGAGATTCAAGACGTTTGTATAATTAAAATACAATTATCCCTCTTTAGTTACCTTACAGCTATAGATCTGAGTGACTTGTGACTACTCATCATGTAAACAAAATCTTGTATGAAAAAAAAGAAAATAAATGAACATCACCCTTAAAAGACTGAATCCTACTGTAATACAAAAGTAAGAAGAACCACATCCTATCTCTGAGGTAACTAATAGATTATTAAATAATTCATACCATACGCTATTACGATTGTAATGAACGTTCAAACATGTGCTATCAAAGCAATATTGTGCAACATTACTTTCAATACATGTAGCGCATATGCTATCACAGTACAAAAATACATTACAGTCTCCTCTCCCTTAACCTAAAATTGAGCAAAACTTTGCAAATCTAATTTCCCAGGAAGCTTCCCTCTATTCATCCCATCGGGAAAGTACTCTAACTTCATCCTGTACTGCTACATGAATATATTCTGAATCTACATTTTTTTTGTTTGAGCATCTTGGTTATTTGATTTATTTGATCTAACTACATTTAAAAAATTTCCATCGCTAACGTTATTACTATTATTATTATTATTATTATTATTATTATTAATTGCTAAGCTACAATTACTCTGGTTGGAAAAGCAGAATGCTATAAGCCCAGGGGCTCCAACAGGGAAAATAGCCCAGTGAGGAAGGAAACAAGGAAAAATAAAATATTTTAAGAACAGTAACATTAGAATAAAAATCTCCTTTATAAACTATGAAAACTTTAACAAAACAAGAGGAAGAGAAATAAGATAGAATAGTGTGCCCGGGTGTACCCTCAAGGAAGAGAACTCTAACTCAAGACAGTGGAATACCATGGTACGGAGGCTATGGCACTATTCAAGACTAGAGAACAAGGGCTTGATTTGGAGTGTTCTTCTCCCAGAAGAGCTGCTTACCATAGCTAAAGTGTCTCTTTTGCCCTTACTAAGAGGAAGGTGGCCACTGAACAATTACAGTGCAGTAACCCCTTGGGTGAAGAAGAATTGTTTGGTAATTTTAGTGTTGTCAGGTGTATGAGGACAGAGAAGAATATATAAAGAATAGGCCAGACTATTTGGTGTGTACGTAGTCAAAGGGAAAATAAAATGTAACCAGAGAGAAGTATCCAAAGTAGTACTGTTTGGCCAGTCAAAGGACCCCATAACTCTCTAGCGGTAGTATCTCAACGGGTGGCTGGTGGCACACCTTCTACCTACCCATCGGATTTGTATTTAACGGCTGGAATTGATCATCATGACGTTTTACCACATTTCCACCAATTTGGTACCCACTTCTCTGGAGTATTGTAAGATCTTACAATGACATTAGAAAAGGGGGAAAACGTCTTATTTTTGAGAAGCTTTCTTATTGCCTATCCCCTTTTTTCTTGCAAATCACTTTGCAATCTTGGATAAACAAACCTAACTTACACCTGATCCTCCTCCCCATCAACAAATTTGATGGTGTCACACCTGTTGTGCTGTACGGTGTTGTTCTATAAGACAATAAACACTTTGATACATGAAAAAGTTTGTTATTTGGATTTTCTTTTCCACACTTCATCTTATGCTTAAATGTTTGAACAAATCTCTTTATTAATTCTATGTGCTTTAAATGCCCTAGGGTTTTCAGAATGGTAAACTAACAAAGGCTTAATTTTGCAGTCCCCGCTGACGTTGGCACAAAGCGCAAGAGTCAACCGATCCTTCATTGGCTCATGTCCGGGCATTTTCTTCTCTTCAGCGGTAACGTACGTTCGACTAGGCATCTTTTTCCAAAACAGACCGGTTTCATCACAGTTGAAAACCTGCTGCTCTACATAACCTTCTTCCGCCACGACGGTTTCGAACTATTTAACAAAGTCTTTAGCAGCCTTAGTGTCCGAACTCGAAGCTTCTCCATGACGAACAACTGAATGAATCCCGGTCCAATTCCTAAATTTCTCGAACCAACTTCGAGACGCCTTGAATTCCTCCGTCGTAGGATCGGCTGAACTCCCCCCCCCACCCCGTCACCCAAGCGCGCCGCCTTCAAGTCACCGTAGCTAGCGCTGGCCTTCTCACAAATGATTGTTTCCGTGATCGTATCGCCAACAATCTCCTTGTCTTTGATCCATATTAACAAAAGTCGTTCCATCTCTTCAAGGGTAGGGCTACGGCGTTTGGAAATAATCGTGATCCCCTTCGAAGGTTTCACTGCTTTAATGGCTGACTTCTGTTTTATGATCGTCGAGATCGTAGACATATGCCGGCCATATTGTTTAGCCAGATCGCTAACACGTACACCTCGCTCATGCTTTTCTATGATTTCCTGCTTTAATTCTAATGAAAGCATAAACTTCCTCTTTTTCTCACCACTGCTAATACTTCCTGAACCGAAACTAAGCTTTTTAGGACCCATGATTACGGAACACAGAAAACAACACGCAAAAAGGCAAGATAAAAACTGTTAAAACTGAGCGAATAGAGGACAACCACAATATGCGCACGCGATGGAAGGACTGATCAAGGTGACGCTCGATTGGCATCCCTCCGATGTGCTGCCATCTAGCGGTGTCAACAACAAACTACGCTGGACCGCTTTCGATAAAATTCCACAGGTAAGAGTATTGTTTACGTCGTATGTTGGAGCAACACTTCGTATGTTGAGACAGAAATTTGGTCGAATTTTACTTCGTATGTTGGAAAATTCGTATGTTAGGACAATCGTATGTTGAGGTTCCACTTTTATATATATAATATATATATATATATATATATAGATAGATAGGTAGATAGATAGATATATAGAAGTAAGTATATATATATAGATAGATAAATAGATATTTATATATACATATATATACACATATTATACATATGCATATATATATATATATATATACTGGTAGATATATATATATATGTATATATATATATTTACATATATACATATGTATATATACATATACATTTGCATATGTATGTATATATCTATACATATATACTGTATATATATATATATATATACATATATATATATACATATATATATATATATATATACATGGATATATATAGATATATACAAACATATATATACGTATATATAGATACATACATACATACATATATATATATATATATATATATTTTATGTATATATAAATATATATATATAATATATACATATATATATATGTATGTATATACACATATCATATATATAAATATATATATAAATATATATATATATATATATATATAGATATATATATTTACCTTTATATATGTATATGTATATGTAAATATTTATATATATATGTATATATATATATATATATATTAATATATATACTGTAGATATATATTATAAATATATAAATATATATATATATATATATATATATCATATATATATATGTATATTTATATATACTGGTAGATATATATATATTATATATATATCATTATTTATATATATATATTATATATATATATTTATATATACTGGTAGATATATCTATCTATCTATATACCAAGGCACTTCCCCCAATTTTGGGGGGTAGCCGACACCAACAATGAAACAAAACAAAAAGGGGACCTCTACTCTCTATGTTCCTTCAGCCTAATCAGGGACTCAACCGAGTTCAGCTGGTACTGCTAGGGTGCCACAGCCCAACCTCCCACATTTCCACCACTATGAAGCTTCATAATGCTGACTCCCCTACTGCTGCTACCTCCGCGGTCATCTAAGGCCCCGGAGGAAGCAGCAGGGCCTACTGGAACTGCGTCACAATCGCTCGCCATTCATTCCTATTTCTAGCACGCTCTCTTGCCTCTCTCACATCTATCCTCCTATCACCCAGAGCTTTCTTCACACCATCCATCCACCCAAACCTCGGCCTTCCTCTTGTACTTCTCCCCTCAACTCTTGCATTCATCACCTTCTTTAGCAGACAACCATTTTCCATTCTCTCAACATGGCCAAACCACCTCAACACATTCATATCCACTCTAGCCGCTAACTCATTTCTTACACCCGTTCTCTCTCTCACCACTTCGTTCCTAACCCTATCTACTCGAGATACACCAGCCATACTTCTCAGACACTTCATCTCAAACACATTCAATTTCTGTCTCTCCATCACTTTCATTCCCCACGACTCCGATCCATACATCACAGTTGGTACAATCACTTTCTCATATAGAACTCTCTTTACATTCATGCCCAACCCTCTATTTTTTACTACTCCCTTAACTGCCCCCAAAACTTTGCAACCTTCATTCACTCTCTGACGTACATCTGCTTCCACTCCACCATTTGCTGCAACAATAGACCCCAAGTACTTAAACTGATCCACCTCCTCAAGTAACTCTCCATTCAACATGACATTCA